>NC_067429.1:25840380-26143789 GCF_009764475.1 Pristis pectinata | reverse complement strand
AACAGCATGAGAGCACCTTCTGCAGAACAACTGCAAGAGGTTTGAGTAGGGGGCTCACCATCACCTTCTCAAGGGCAGTTAGGGATAGGTAATAAATGCTTGCCTTGTATGCAGCACATTGAAGGCAAAATAATGAATACATTTAAAAAGAAAACCTATCCTCTAGAAGGCTGGCAGGAGAGGTGGAAAGGGGTTTAAAATGGGAGAGGGAATGACGTTTGAAAAGTGATACTAAAGTATTAACAGGAAACAGTAACTGAAAACACTTCTGGAAATTTGAAACATAAAGCATTTGAATTGGACCTTGTTCATCATGAAGTGCAGATAACTTAATCACATTGATCCACGTGGGAAGCCTCTGAAAAGATTAGAAGGGCTTTCTCAGTGCTGTTGGTGTTTGGACCCATGCAGCTGGGTGCAATAGACAGTGTGGATGGTGTGAGATGGCTGTGTTTATGTGACAGGCTTCTCTACATTGGAGGTGGAAAAAGCAGTTTTATTTTTCTCTGACCAAATGCCTCTCACATATGTTAATGAAACATTTTTGGTACAGTTTTTTCTTGTAGCAAATGAATGGGTTCTCTTGCAGGTTTGACATCTGCACAATTCCACTATACTCACCGGTGAAGTAAATATATTCTCATAATGCTGTTTTGGAAATCAAGCCACTGGTGCAGCTCAATGTGATAAGTCACTGCTTAACTAATAAGTGTAAATGCAAATGTCCATTTGCATGTTCACACCCAGCTAGAGTAAACAGAATTTATTCAAGGATTAGCTCATTCAATAAGAAGAGTTAGAATGTGTGTGATTCTGCACATGGTGAGTTGCTAATTATAATGGAAGGCTCAAGAGAGAAGGACAATATATCTCAGTCTCAGGCAGACATTGGACTCCTGAAGTAGGAAGGCAGTGGTCTGGCAGCAGCTTCACTTGCGAGTTTTGCTGACGGTTTTCCCAACAAATGTTCAAATTAGGGGCTGGATTAGGTCACTCAGCCCCTCAAGCCTGTCCCCGTCTTTGAGTGAGTCCACAGCTGATCTGACTGTAAACTCATCTCCTCATTCCTATCTACCTGCTATGATCTTTCACCCCTTCCCTGTTGTTTAACACAAATCTATCTGCCTCTGCCGTAAAAAAAAATATTCCCCCGCACTTCGAAGAAGAGTTCCAAAGAATAACGACTCACTGAGAGAGAGAATTTTGCCTCATCTATGTCTTAAGTGATTAACACATTTTTAAATGGTCACCGAAGTGGGTGGGGGGGCAGGGTGTGAATTCATTCGGATATGGTTCTTTGGTAACCTTGCCTGTGTGGACTCTCTTGGAGCGCGAGACCAGGTAATATGACTGAGAGCTGTTCGGCTATTACAGGTACACACTAGAGCTTGCTGCCAACACTGGATGTTGATACCTAGACCTTGTAGAAGGGCTGAGGAGATGGTAGACAGGGTTGGGTGTCTTGACTAGTACCATGTTCCCTCTTTTCTGTCTTGAATTCTTGATTTCTCAGTGTATCTCATTGTGGCCCTTGCACTTTGTTTACCTTCACTGCACTTTCTAAGTATCTGCTACACTATATTCTGCATTCTTCACTCTGTTCTCCGTTCACTTCCTCAATGCACTTGTGTCTGGCATAATCTGCTTGGATGGCACGCAAACAAAAGTTTTTTTTAACCGTATCTGGGTACACGTGACAATAATAAACCAATGTTAATGTTAATCCAGTGTTGCAGCACAGAGACAATTCCTAGCTGTCCAGTTACTTCTCCCACCAGGGAATACCCAAATAGGCCAGGATTCACTGTTGCATTGTGAAGGTGTGTAAATATTAATGTAGGTGTGCAATAATGTTGAGAGAATGTGTAGCTGCATGTGGTGGTGGAAACAGATTTAATTATAACTTATGCATAGGTATTAAAAAGGGAAAGCATTGTACAGCTTTAGGGACAGAGCAGAGGGTTTAGAATGATTGAATAGGTCTTGTATACAGAGCCAGTATACATGTGTGGGTGAATGATCTCCTGTGCTGTGTGAATCTGTGCTATTAGGAAATTGCAGACCTTTGAAAGCAAGGCATTGCTCTGATTTAACTAGACTTTCCCTGGCTGTCTATTTGTGCAGCTATGTAAAACTTTAGTTAGACCACAGTTGGAGCTCTGGTTGTCACGTTATAAGAAGGATGTGATTGCATTTGAGAGGCTGCAGAGGAGGTTCACCAGGGTGTTGGAATAAAAAAAACTGCAGATGCTGGAAATCTGAAATATAAACAGAAGACGCAGGAAATACTCAGCAGGTCAGGCTGCATCTGTGGGGAGAGAAACAGAGTTGCACTTCTAGTCAAAGACCCTTTGTCAGAACTGGGCAGGACACAAAAGAAGCTTATTAGGCTGCAGGGAGGGTGGGGAGTGCGGTGTCTCTGACAGGGTAAAAGCAGGTTGACCATGGGGATAAGGTGTAAACAAGATTATCTGATCAATGAGTGAATGGGAGCAGTTAGAGGGTGAGAACAGAGACAGACAAATGTAGGAGTTGCAAAAGGTCAGGCTGTGCACGTCCTCGACGCCCAGAGGGTCAAAAAAGGGGTGGGTGGTTGGGAAAAGAACAAAAAGCAAACAAGCTGAGCTAACATCATAGATGGACAACTGATACAGACCAGGAAATCAAGTTACCGAAGTTGTAGAATTCAATATTGTCCAGAGGGCTGCAGTGTGCCCAGACAGAAGATGAGTTGTTCATCAAACATGTGTTGAGCCGCATTGTAACAGTGCCAGAGGCTGCAGATGGATAGGTTAGAATGAGAGTCGGATGGAGAATTAAAGTGGCAGGCACGGGAAGTTCAGGGTTGACCCTGTGGATTGAATGCAGGTGCTCCACAAAGCAATCACCCAATTTCCATTTGGTTTGTAGGGGAGGCCACATGGTGAACACTGAATGCAGTACGCTAGATTGGGAATCGCTGCTTCACCTGGAAGGACTGTTTGGGTCCCTGGATGGTGGGAAGGGAAAAGGTGAAAGGACACGTTGCATCACCTGCAGCTGCAAAGGAAAATGCGATAGGGAGGGCTGTGGTCAGTGGGAATGGAGGAGTGAACCAAGGAGTCCTGAAGCGAACAATCTTTACGATATGCTAAACAGGGAAGAGAAGGGAGGATGTGTCTGGTCGTGGAATCTCTTTGAAGGCTGCTGAAATTGTGGAGAATGATCTTTTGAATTTTCTGGGCCTCTGCTCTCACCCGCCCTCTCCTCTGGGACTGAACAAGGAGAGAGTTCCCCTGAACCTCACTCCCTCAGCAACTGAAGAAGGGTCTTTGACCTGAAATGTTAACTCTGTGAAACTTCCCACAGCTGCTGCCTGATCTGTCTTTATTCACTAGGATGTTGCCTGGGATGGAGCATTTCAGTTATGAGGGGAGACTAGATAGGTTGCGTTTATTTTCCCTGTGCGGACGAGGGTGAGAGGTATATCCAAAACATCTACCTGGGTCCCAAGTAATGCAACATTTCTTTTATGTGCTGGGGTTTCAAAGAGTTTGGATACACAATCTTCAGCTTAAACACCCCTCTGATGCTTTAGCTGGTCGGCAAACTGTCCGTATTTATTTCCCCAGCTTGCGGACCTGGAGTCATTTCCACCTGTAGCAGAGTTGCCACGTGGACGTTTGAACAGTGGGCACAGGGGTACAAAGTTTGGCATTTGGAATTGAAGTGGAGGAAAGAGGAGACATCATTCAGTGCTGTGTTAGACCAGGTTGATGTCACCACTTCCTCTGCACGACCTGTTACTGTTTTACTGGTGCAAGATAGAGTCAGAGCCATAGAAACAGGCCCCTTGGGGCTCACCTAGACCCTGCCAACCTGCGTGTCTTTGGGATGTGGGAGCAAAATGGAGCACCCAGGGGAAACCCACGCAGTCACAGGGAGAACATGCAAACCACACAGACTTTCAGGCGCATCTCTCTCTTATCAAGTTGTTCTTGGTGCACTTTGATAGCCACCAGCAGCCTCTGTCATCCACACCCAAGCACCTGTTTCTCATATGTGAGCCAAGCTCTTGAGTGTCAGTAGGCTGGTCGACTGTGATAGGGGTCGTAGCTGACTCTGCCTCTCCATCCTCATGTCTGCGGCCTTATGAACAGTGGATCAAACCCCATCAGATTAAGCACCACTATTTCATCCATTGCAGCACAGACCAGGAGTAATTTGAATGCTTTCTGTGGCTAGTGAGACGGTGAATTAATTCCCAAATTCTTCAGCGAGCTTTTGACAATAAGTAGAATGGTGCCAGAAAGTTGAAATGATAGTCACTGTACTCACAGAGCACCAGGTAGAGCAGAGGGCATTGTGAGTGAGTCTGCTATTGCTGCTGCACTTAACCACAGAACCTACGTGGGAACACAACAGGTTAAGAGCAGAAGCAGGCTGCTCAGCCCATCGAGTCTGCTCTGCTCTTTAATTAAACGGTGACTGATCAGATTGTAACTACAAGTACACACTTCTGACCAGCCCTCAGTAATCTTTCACCCCCTTTGCTCATCTGATTTTAACAAAAGATTTGAGAGAGAAGTGTGACATATCTCTCAAAGTCAGCCAGACCTTCGGACTCCCCTGAGACAGGAAGGCAGTGTTGTGGTTCTGGGAGCAGATCCGCTTCATTTGTGATTTTTGCTGACCAGTTTCCGATAAACATGTGAATTAGGGGCCGGAGTAGGCCACTGATGTAGGGTTTTGACCCGAAACGTCGACAGTTCCTTTCCCCCACAGATGGTGCTTGACCTGCTGAGTTCCTCCAGCACATTGTTTGTTTCACAAGGTATCAGAGTGGTGTTGAGTCATGATATAGATGCAGTGGATAATGATGTAGAATTGGTTTGTATTGAAATCGTGAATAGCAGGGGAAAAGAAAACGTAGGTGGGAGTGGTCGATGGGCCCCAAAATGTGACCACGTGACAGGGCGAAGCATGAATGGGGAAACATCTGGGACGTGTTTGAAGGGAACTGCAGTTGTTACGGGAGATTTTAAGTTGCATGTTTATCGGAAGAACCAACCTGGCATGGGTATGATAGAAGAAGACTTTGTGGAGTTGGTCGGGGACTGCACCTTTGTGCAGTATGTTACGACACCTACCTGGGAGCAGGCTAGACTTGGTCATGTGTGATGAGGAAGGATTAATAAGTGACCTTGTGGTTAAAGATCCCCTGGGAAGTAGTGACCACAGTATGATAGAATTCCAGATGCAGTTTGTGGGTGAACACCACAGGGCCAAAACTACTGTCTTTAACTTAAGGACAATTATAATGGTATGAATGTGGAGTGGACTGGGGAAAATAAGCTAAGATATAAGTCAACAGATGAACAGTGGCAGATATTCAAACAGCTGGTCCATAACACTTGGTAGGAATTTATCACAATTGGAAAGAGGGATTCCGTGGGAAAGAGGCACAATCTGTGGTTGATAAAGGAGGTCAAGGATCATGTTAATTGAAAAGTAGGACATACAAAGTGGCAAGGGCTGGTGGGAGACCAGAGCGCTGGGAAGATTTTAGGATCCAGCAGTGAAAGACTGAACAGCTCATTAGGGAGAACATTGATTTTGAGACAGAACTTGTAATAACAAAACAAACAGTAAGAGTTTCTATGGATATATAAGTAGAAAGTAGACAGGTAGGTGTGGGAACTCCAGAGAATGAGGCTGGTAAAGTAATATCAGGAAACAAAGAAATGACAGATAAGTTAAATCAATTTTTTGCATCAAGATAGGTAAGGGCAAGCTTCTTCATACGGAGTGCGACAGAAGTATTGAACACTCCCTCACAGACAGCAGTAGATGCCAGTAAAGTTAATAATATTAAATATGAAGTTGATAGATTTTGGGTAACCATGGGATCAAGTGTTACGGAGACAGCTGGGCTGGTGGAGTTAGGGTACAGCTCAGCCACGATCTGATGGCAGGTAGTGTTGCTGCCTCACAGCTCATAGCTCCAGCGACCAGGGTTCAAACCGGACCTCAGATGCTGTGAGGTTTGTACCTCCTCCCTGTAAGCACACAAGTTTTTCCCCAGGGATCCAGTTTCCTCCCACATCCCAGAGACTTGCTGGTAGGTTAATTGGCTGCTGTAAATTACCTCCCAGCGAAGGGAGGGTGGCAGGCGTATCAGGGAGAGTTTGAAGGGTATGTGAGAGATACAGTAACAGGTAACAGAAAAATGGGCTGAGAGCTGCCATAGAATTGATGGGCTGAATGGCCTCCTACCATGATGAGAGGAAAGAAAACCTAATGATTGGATGGTGGAGTGATCACCCCACCAATGATCCAGTGGCCCCGACAAATGGCAGATGGGAACTAGATGGGGTTTTGGGGTCAGATGCTCCCCACACATGAACAGCCTGTGGGTGTTTGGGTCCGAGTCCTGTCATGCGCCACATTGAAGCCTAGCGCAATGCTTAAGAACGTAAGAAATAGGAGCAGGAGTCGGCGATCTGGCCCGTCGAGCCAGCTCCGCCATTCAATAAGATCATGGCTGATCTGTCCATGGACTCAGATCCACCTGCCTGCCTTTTCCCCATAACCCTTAATTCCCTTACTGTGCAAAAATCTATCTAACTGTGTCTTAAATATATATTTAATGAGGTAACCTCCACTGCTTCCCTGGACAAAGAATTCCACAGATTCACTATTCTCTGGGAAAGGCAGTTTCTTTTTATCTCTGTCCTAAATCTACTCCCCCAAATCTTGGGGCTATGTCCCCCAGTTCTAGTCTCACCTACCAGTGGAAACAACCTTCCTGCCTTTATCTTGTCTATCCCTTTCATTATTTTATATGTCTCTATAAGATCCCCTCTCATTCTTCTGAATTCCAGTGAGTATAGTCCCAGGCGACTCAATCTCTCCTCATAGGCTAACCCCCTCATCTCCAGAATCAACCTGGTGAACCTCCACTGCACCGCCTCCAAAGCCAGTATATCCTTCCTCAAGTAAGGAGACCAGAACTGCGCGCAGTACTCCAGGTGCGGCCTCACCAGTACCCTGTACAGTTGCAGCATAACCCCCCTGCTCTTAAATTCAATCCCTCTTGCAATGAAGGCCAACATTCTATTTGCCTTCTTGATAACCTGTTGCACCTGCAAACCAACCTTTTGCGATTCATGCACAAACACTCCCAAGTCCCTCTGCACAACAGCATGCTGCAGTCTTTCACCATTTAAATTATAATCTGATCTTCTATTTTTCCATCCAAAGTGGATGATCTCGCATTTACCAACATTGTACTCCATCTGCCAGACCCTTGCCCACTCACTTAACCTATCTATATCTCTCTGCAGACTCTTCGCATCCTCTGCACAATTTGCTTTTCCACTCAATTTAGTGTCATCAGCAAACTTAGATACACTACACTCGGTCCCCTTTTCCAAATCGTTAATGTACTGTATATTGTGAACAGTTGCAGGCCCAGCACCGACACCTGCGGCACCCCGCTCACCACTGACTGCCAACCAGAGAAACACCCATTTATCCCAACTTTCTGCCTTCAATTGGTTAACCAATCCTCTATCCATGCTAATACATTACCCCCAACTCCATGCATCTTTATCTTATGGGTAAGTCTTTTATGTGGCACCTTATTGAATGCCTTCTGGAAATCCAAGTATGCAACGTCCACCTGTTCCCCTCTATCCACTGTGCTCATTATATCCTCGAAGAACTCCAGGAAGTTTGTCAAACAGGACCTGCCCTACCTGAATCCATGCTGCATCTGCCTGATGGAATCATTTCTGTCCAGGTGTTTCAGTACTTCTTCCTTAATGATAGCTTCAAGCATTTTCCTGACTACAGACGTTAAGCTAACTGGCCTATAGTCACCTGCCTTTTGCCTATATCCTTTTTTAAACAGTGGTATGACATTTGCTGTTTTCCAGTCTGCCGGGACCTGCCCAGAGTCCAGAGAACTTTAATAAATTATCACAAACGCCTCTATTATAACCTGCACCATTTCGTTCAATACCCTGGGATGCATCCCATCAGGACCAGGGGACTTGTCTACCTTTAGGCCCACTGGTTTGCTCAGCACTATCTCTTTAGTGACAGCAATTGTATCGAGGTCCTCACCTCCCATCACATTCATAACATCACTCTTTGGCGTGTTAGATGTGTCCTCCACCATGAAGACGGACACAAAATAGTCATTCAAGGCTTCGGCCATTTCCGCAATACCCAATATTAATTCCCCCTTCTCATCGTTCAAGGGACCTATGTTCACTTTAGTCACCCTTTCCCGCTTGACATAATTATAAAAACTTTGACTATCTGTTCAACCACAAGCAACTGACAGTCACTAAAGTGACTGCCTCTAGCTGTCCCGGCAGCATAACCGGGATCCATCTCAGTTTTTATCCTTGCTGATATTTTAATTCTCCCTCCCACACAAGCACACTCACACATCCCACCTTGCAGTCTCTATGTTGTAATATCGCAGGCTGCCAAGATGCTGTGTGGAAAAGATGAACATGTCAGTGATGGAATTAGAAAGAACAAAGATAAATCCTTTGAAAATGAAGTGTGGGGATTAGTGGATGTCTCCTCTTCAGTTTGAATAAATACTTAGCAGATTTCCTTTTGGAGTGTCCTTATTGCTGTTAGTTCTATGACGATCTGCAAATGCCTCGTGAGTTTAGTGAATGTCCTCTGCACAGGATTAGGCAAACGCACAGACCTCTCATGCCGCTTTCACTGGCATTGACAGAAAGCCCAGCTGAGGGAGATGGGTTAACCTGAAGAGAAGGGCAGATGATTTTCACAACGAGCTGCTTCCTTGCAGATTAGCCCTAATGCCAATTATTTGCTGTCTTTATGTTATCTCCAGTGTGTGCCCAGTAGGCTGCCTAATGTCAACTGGAAAATGAAGACATTGTAAATCCATCCCAAATGTCAAGGACGGTGACAGCAGTGTAATTAGGAGGGATGATTCCAAGCAAAATAATAAAGGTCTCTCCTGGGACTTACTTTCAAATCTAGGCTAGACTGAAGGGAAGAAATTCCTGCTGTCTGCTCTCTGTAAAGCCTTAAATTTACGGTGATGTCATGAGAGGCAGCCCTGGGCGGTGGAGAATGCAGTGATAGAAAGGAGGGGAGAAATGTTGGGCTTCAGAGAGTTTGCCAGGCAGGGTAAAGAAGGAAAGGAAATGAGTCTGAAGGGGACCTCCTCACATGACGAGCAACTCAAACCGCCCAGTGATAACCCTCGTTCTGCTCAGTCTGATGATTTTGGGTTCAGTTTCTAATCTAGATGGCACTTGAGTGCTTTGCTGAAGGTGTACAGATTAGGGCAAAACAGGCAGTTAACATGTGACTTTCACAAGCAGCTAGGATGACTGATGTGATGGTGGCTTTTCTTTCAAGGGGTTTAGAGTCATAGAGTAACACAGTATGGAAACAGGCCCTTAAGTCCAACTCGTCCATGCCAGCAATGGTGCCCACTAAGCTAGTCCCATTTGCCCATGTTTGGCCCATATATCTCTAAACCCCTCCTATCCATGAAGGGTCTCGACACGAAATGTCAACTGTTTATTTCTCTCCATAGATGCTGCCTGACCTGCTGAGTTCCTCCAGCATTTGTGTGTGTGTGTTCCTTCTAGTTATTAGTTTCCCTTCCCTGGGAAAAAGACTGTGCATTCACCCTATCTATGCCCCTCATGATTTTATACACCTCTAAAAGGTCACCCCTCAATCTCCTGCGTTCCAAGGGAGGAACACTTTGTGCAATCGTATAGGGCTTTGGCGAGTATACACTTGGAATAATGCGTGCAATCTTGGTCTCCACACACAAGCAAGGATACACTACTTTGGAGGTAGTGCAGTGTGTTGATTCCTGGGATGAGGGTTGTCTTCTGAGGAGAGATTGGCCTATACTTACCAGCTGGTAGTAGAAAGAGAGATGATTCCATTGAAACCAATAAAGTTCCTGGGGTTTTCATTCAAACTTTCAACAGTGAGATTGGAACTTTGATGACCTTTCAAAAGAAGTTAGGATAAGCTTCTTCATTCTGAGTTTGACAGAAGTATTGAATGCTTGTCTCTCCACAGATGCTGCCTGATCTGCTGAATATCTCCAGCTCTTCGGTTTTTTTTCCAGGTTTCCAGAGTCTGCAGTTTCTTGCTGTATGATTAAAATTTAGAGGATTTGCCAGGGTAGATACCAAGAGGCTGTCCCTCCTGTCTGGAGAGTTGATGACTGGAAGATATGGCTTGAGGTCAGGGGAAAGCCAGACAATGAAATGAGGAGAAATGGCTAGTAAATCATTGAAATCTTTTATCCTGGAGGGATGTAGATGCTCAGATATTGGGAATATTCCAAGTTACGATTATTAGATATTTGGATAACAAAGGATTTAAGGGAAATGGGAATTGGGGTGAGGAAGGTTAAGTATAGGATGTTGCAGCCACCATAGAATTCCCTCCATGAGCATCTCCTCTTGCTTCTGTTCCTTATGTTCTTATCTTCACTACAGTTCTGTAAGACTTCGTTGTTCATAAATCACTTTGTGATGCAGCGCAAGAGGGAAAGGTAGCATTTAATGCAAGTTCTTCCAATGATTATTTTGTAGTTATCACAAAGTCACAGAAACAGAACACCAGTGTTCATGTTTCACTGCAGTGTAGACAACGGAGTCGTTTTGTGGCCAAAAATGGCAACCAACCTGAACACAGAAGTCTCAAACAGCAAATATATAGTGGATGAGTTAACCTGTATTTGGTTAAGCAGTGGTTCCAGAAGAGCTGGAGGCTGTGGACATTGATTGTGCCTTAGGAAGCTTTACTTTAACTCTGCTGTCCTGGACCTGAGCGTCATTGATGCTGATACTGGATGCCTGGAAAGGGAACTCGTTCAACTTGCTGGAATCAGTGCTGGGACCTCTGTGGTCTTTATAGATGATTTGGATGAAAATGTAGATAGGTGGATCATTAAGTTTGTAGATGACATGAAAAGTGGAGCTGTGGATAATGAGGAAGGTTGTCATAGATATAAATCAGTTGGAAATATGGACAGAGAAATGGCAGGTGGAGTGATCTGGACAAGTGTGAGGTGTTGCACTTTGGGAGGTCAAATGTAAGAGGAAAGTATACAATAAATGGTAGGACCCTGAGGAGCATTGATGCACAGAGGGATCCGGGGGTACAAGTTCATAGCTCCCTGAAAGTGGCAACATAAGTCATAAAGAAGGCGCACGGCATGCTTGCCTTCATCGGTCGGGGCATTGAGTATAAACGTTGGGAAGTCATGTTGCAGCTGTATAAAACTTTGGTTAGGCCACATTTGGAGTACTGTATGCAGTTCTGGTCACTGCATCACAGGATGCGGAGGCTTTGGAGAGGTAGCAGAAGAGTTTCACCAGGATGTTGCCTGGAATAGAGAATATCAGTTGTAAGGAGAGGTTGGACAAACTGGATTTTTAGACTGAGTATCTAGTTACCAGAGGGCCTCTCACAAGAGCTGATTGCTAGGTAGCTTTCGGGCAATCCAGGCTGACCCTTGTGAATAATATCCTCCCTGTGGAAAAGTGCTGAGTTTCAGAATTTGCTCAGAAATTGTAGCCATCAGTTTTAAATCTACCACAGTTCCCTCAGTTAGCATCTACACTGCCCGCTATTAAATTCCCCATTAAACAAAACTGACTACAGAAGCTGACTGGGCAGCTGCAGTATGTCACACATTTAGATTCTCACAGCGTCATAGCGCAGAAGCAGACCCTTCGGCCCACCAAGTCTGTACTGACCATTAACACTAATCCTACATTAATCCCATTTTCTCTCGGATGGACCCCAACAGCCTGTGCTGAGTAACAGTGCCACGCTGCAATTGGTTTCAGTGTTCCAGAAACAGGGCTGTTTTTAAAAAAAACAGCTCAAAAGTTTTGTTCCTGATTTGCGTCTAGTAAATGTCTACTTAAAAGTAGGATTATGCATAGGAGAGACGAACTTAATCAGCTTGCTGTTGTACATTGCTTCTCCGGTTGAATATATATGGCTGTCAGTCACCTTAGGCCTTGGGTGCCGAGGGACGCAATGAAGCCCAGTGCAGCCACAGCAAAGGCCCAGTGGGGAAGGACCACAGGTTAGGATCCTGCCATTACTGGACATTGAGGAGTTGGGTCCTGTCTAACAGCCTCTTAAACATTTCACAGGTGCATTGTTCAAGGAGGAGACGTGAGTGGTGTTGATGTATTGCAAGAGAAAGACATGTATCGATTACATTTCGTGTGAATACTAATGAAGCATGTTTTTGAAATAAAAAAATAGTCAGTCACCTTAGGCCAGTGTGAATTGGTGCCATCAGGACAGTGAGTCGTGGGAATGCTCTTGCCTCTACATAAGAAAGCAATACGGTGAGCAACCACTGAAGGGTTGAGCATTAAACAAGATGCTGGAGGAACTCAGCGGGTCAGGCAGCATCTGTGGAGGGAAATGGCTGACGTTTTGGATCGAGACCCTTCATCTGTCTGAGCTGCAACATCGAGAGGAAGTTCTATACTCTGCAGCCTTGAATTCATTCAAACTTTTTAATACCAAATCCCTTTGACCCATCACCTCTGCTCACTGACCCACACAGACTCTTGGTTATCCAAGCCTTAATAATATTCTCACACTTATTTCCAGGTCGCTCCATGGTTTCTGCTCTCCATCTTCCCTTCAGCTCTTTCTCCCTCCAAGGTATCTACCTTTTCTTCAGCCCAGGTTTAGCCCCTGCACAGTAAGTGGCTGAGCCTTCAGCTGGTGAGGCACCAAGGTCTGGAATTCCCGGGCCTTCACCTCTCTTTCTTCCTTTTAAGATGCTCCTTAAAACCCAGCTCCTTGGCTAAGCCTTTGGACATTTGCCAGCACAGAGAGTCATGGAGTAATATAGCAGGGAAACAGCCCTTTGGCCCACTGAGTCCATACTGACCCCATCCAGCACACATTTACACTAACCTCATTTTATTCTCATCAACTCCTCCAGATTCTACCACTCACCTACATACTGTGGGCAATTTACTGTGGCCAATTAACCTACCATCCTGCATGGCTTTGGGACGTAGGAGGAAACCGGAACACCCAGAGGAAACCCACGTGGTCACAGAAAAGAACGTGTAAATTCCACACAGACAGTACCTGAGGTCAGGATTGAACCCAGGTCACTGGAACTGTGACGCAGGGGCTCTACGAACTGTGCCGAGGGTCTGGTTTCTTCCCACATCCCAAGGGATGCTGTAAATTGCCCCGAGTGTGTAGCTAGGGGGTGGGTTTGGGGGAAGATGTGGGAGAAAATATGTTACAGGGAGATGTGGGGGGATAGGGTGGGATTAATGGGTGTGCTCTGAGAGCCCACATAGATTAGATTAGGTAAATGGCTTCATCCTATGTCATAAGGAAATATTCCCTGAAATATCCAGACTTTTAGATGCCAGACAGTAGTTCTTTTTCACAATGAAGGCGTGTCACCAGTGTCAAGTGGGCACTGAGGCAACTGACTCCATTTTAAGTCTGTGCCAACGCACTAATGTCAGGTGAAGGTAGGTAACAGACTATGCTTTCCCATTGATCTGAGGGCAGTTGGTGCAGTGGTCAACATGGACGTGAAGGACCTGTTTCTGTGCTGCCGGAGTCTATGACTCAATGACTCATTGCTGATTAGAACCCTGACTATTTGAGATCCAAAGCGGAGGTGAGAACTTCCACAATAAATTGGTCCAACAGGGCAACACAGTCAGAAACACCATGGAAGAGAAGGCACCAGCGAAGGGAAGATACTGTACATTTACATGTCGTGGCTTTTAGGGTTGGATCCATTCTTTCCTGGAGCATGTGCTTTGAAATTCACTATGAATAATTAAGCCAGTTCCCCTGCCCGAAGAGGAAGTCTTTGAATGATACTTCAGAAATCTGTCAATCCTATTTTACTTAAGGTAGTGAAATGTATTAATTGCCTTGCACTAATGACTGTAATCAACTGTAATTGCTAATGACTAATTTACTAATGATAGTAGAGGATGCAATGTAGCACTATCAGGCCAGCTTAACCAAGCACTGTTGAAAGACAGTCAATTAGTTTGTCATTGTATCCTTAAACCTGGGGGGAAAAGGTGTCCTCAGCTGATATGAGTGGCAGTTCTGACTGCTGCTGTGTTTGACCTTCGTATTGAGTGCTAGAAATGGGCCTGTAGGGAAAGAACCCATGATGAAGTTAGTTAGCCAAAGCAGCTCATCTTGCTTCGCTGTCAAAATGCATATAAACTCTGGTCATGTTGGTGAAATAGCTATGAATTTCAGTGCATGAGCATGATATTTTTTGCAACTGTCGAGTAATCCAGGGGAAGTGTGTGCAGATCTCATTTCAACTGAGTTTGAAATATCTGGAGAAAGACCTTGAAGTTTTAAGTGGAGCCAAAAGAGCCCAGCAAACTATCTGGGCACTTGCAGAGGTTAGAAGGTCCAAAAGCCCTTCCTTGTGGTATTGAGGCTAGCTGTTCCTGTGACATGCACATCTGGGAATGAGGAACTCAACAAAAAGTCAGTGTTCAAGAGGTGGGAAGGGCAGCAGATTAGTGTTTCATGGTCAGCTGGAGACTTCATGGGCCTTTTGCGAAGAGGACCAGCTCATTTGGAAGCTCCTATTTTTGCTTTTGGCTGACCCAGTTCACTTCTGGGTACAGTGCTATCCTGTTTCTGCCATTATAATTCACCCAAAGAACTCAATTTAACCCAATGAAGTGTGGGAAGAGGGCTGAGGAGGATCCAGCTAGATTGCTCTTGCTTAGAGCTGGCATGGACTTGATGGACCAAATGGCCTCCTTTCCTTGCTGCCATCTTTCTGTGATTGTTACCTTTTGTATAACCATGTGCAGGCAAGTGCACATCAGTATACACATTTATAGTCTGCAAGAAACCTCAGCCTTTGGTACACTCATCAACAGAGTAACTGGCAGCAACAGATTTCCCTTGTGAACTCTCGCAGTGCCTAAATTGAAGTCTCCTGACTGCAGAGAACTGGCAAGCTCCTGTAAAACACTAAAACTATTCTCATACATTTGGATTGAATAAACTGCTTAAGACAGCGCTTTTCTACACAAGTATGCTTGTTAACACAACAGAAAGGCAGGGATTTCATGCTGGTTGAATAGTTTCTGGTTATCTAGATGTAACCAGTGCAGGCAGTGATGTTGGTAGCCTGATACTACCATATCTTGGGGAGAAAGGAGGAAAACAAACACATAGTAACTCAGCATGAGGACATGTCTATAAATCAAACTTGTCATGCAACCCAGATATTTGCACTCCCTGGAGACTTCTGAATAATATTTATGCACACACCAAGATAAGAAAGCAAATGTAGGGCTTTCCTAAGTTCGTTTTATCTGGGATTCCAGCAACTGTTGCTCTGTTAAACTGGCCATGAGCTTAAATTGTTGCATTCAAATAAGCATGATCGTAACCGGCATGGGGACACATACCTTGCACTTCTCACTTTCTGTTGGGGTTATTGGAGGTTCCCAGACTCCTGTTGTAAATATACCTCAGGCATCTGACATTCGCCTGATTATGCTGGACATTGCATCCTTTGGGGGGGGGGGGGGGGCTTCCAATCAGCAGAATCTTTAAGAAGCAATGCAAAATCTTGGGGTGATTCTACAGCTACAGGAAAAGCTTTCCATGTGCCTACTGTACTGTCACTGGAGCAAGCATCTGAGGTAAAAACTTCTTCAGTGGGATGGTTCCTATGGAAGTATTTCCTCTTTCATGGGGAATGCAGAGCAAGGGGGACTAAAAAAATTAGTAGTGAACTCAGGAAGGATTTTTCCCAATAGACAACATGTGCTGGTTAAAATTGTCAAGATAAATCTTTGTTCTGTGAGGTGTCAAGGAATGGGGAAGTAATACAGGTGAAAGGACTGAGCAACAGATCAGCCCATGATCGAATTGAAATGTAAACCAGACCCGATGGTTTCTGTGTCTCCATTCCTTGAGTAAGGTGGAAGGAACCAATAGAGATCTCTCTGAACACATTTGTCACCTTGACCGCTCTCTTGATCCCTGTCCTCTGTCTGCCATCTCCCACCATCTCTGGGACAGTGGTCCATGGTTGTTTGAGTGAATACTGGATTAGAAACTGTCCGACACTGGAAAAGACAAGTTAAAGCCCTGCTGTGTGGCGGGGTCCCAACAGCGGAAATCTGTGGCACATGAGACCAGGCCTTTGTGAGCATGATCGCTTTCCTTCCAGCAGCTTTGCAGTGGGTAGAGCTGTCTTTTGGGCTTCACTCCCTCCAGCTGATCATGGACTTCAACCTGGTCCTTCACATGGTCATGTTTATCTTCTACAAATCTCACTCTGCCCCAAAATGTTGACTTTAAAACTGTTGTCCTTGTTTTCCAATCACTTATTGAGATTCCTGCAGCCTCCTGCCTTGTGCTACAAGATACTTTCCCCATTCCTTTAGAGCCACAGAATTGTATAGCACATAAATGGGCCCTTGGGCCTACCAAGTCCATGCCGACTGTTTTGCCCATCTACACTAACCCCATTTGCCCACATTGGGTTTGTATTCTTCAATGCCCTTGCCTATTTAAGTGTCTGTCCAAATATCTCTTAGATGTAGTGATTGTATCTGACTCCACCACTTCCTCTGGCAGCAAGTTCCAGATAGTAGTCACTCTCTGTGCGAAAAGAAACCTCAAATCCCCTTTAGGACTCCTTCCTCTCACCTCAAATCTCTGCCTCTTTGTTTTTGATACCTCTTATCGTTCGGAAAATGATTCTCACCATCTACCCTATCTATGCCTGTTATAATGTTATGTACCCCTGTCAGGTCACCCCTGAGCCTCCTTCACCCTAGGGAAAACAACCCCAGCTTATCTAATCTCTCCCCAATACTAAAGTCCTCCAATCAGCAACAACCTGGTGAATCTCCTTTGCACTTTCTCCAGTGCCAACATATCCTTCCTATAGTGTGGTGAACAGAACTGCACACAATACCCCAAATGCAGTCTATGCTATATTTTGTAAAGTTGCAACATAACATCCTAAATTTTATATTCTATGCTGTAACCTATGAGAGCAAGCATGCTGTCCGCCTTCTTTGCCACCCTACCTACATGTGTTGCCACATTCAGGAAACTATCGATTTGAACCCCAAGGTACCTCTGTTCATCAGCATTCCTAAGCACCTTACCATTTACAGTATATCTCAATGAAGGTTGTACTCGAAAGGAATTTTGAGGGGATTTCTGTTGCCTCTTGAGAGAAAGGAAGATAAACTTAACTGTTTCATTGAAAGGGTTAAATGAAGTACAGAAGAAATTGAAGTGGGGTAGCCTACTGCCCTTCAAGCCTGCTCTGCCATTCATTGAGATCATTTTCCTGCACTAAACACATCAATGAAGGGAGACCAGTGGATTTTAGCAAGGCATTTGATAAGGTACCCCATGCAAGGCTTATTGAGAAAGTAAGGAGGCATGGGATCCAAGGGGACATTGCAGTGTGGATTCAGAACTGGCTGGCCCACAGAAGGCAAAGAGTGGTTGTTGAAGGGTCGTATTCTGCGTGGAGGTCGTTGACTAGTGGTGTACCTTGGGTCTGTACTGGGACCCTTGCTCTTTGTGATTTTTATAAACAGCCTGGATGAGGAAGTGGAGGGGTGGGTTAGTAAGTTTGTGGATGACACAAAGGTTGGGGGTGTTGTGGATAGTTGGGAGGGCTGTCAGAGGTTACAGAGGGACATAGATAGGATGCACAGTTGGGCTGAGAAGTGGCAGATGCAGTTCAACCCAGATAAGTGTGAAGTGGTTCATTTTGGTAGGTCAAATGTGATGGCAGAATATAGTATTAATGGTAGGATTCTTGGCAGTGTGGAGGATCAGAGGGATCTTGGGGTCTGAGTCCATAGGACGCTCAAAGCTGCTGCGCAGGTTGACTCTGTGGTTAATAAGGCATATGGTGTATTGTCCTTCATCAATTGGGGAATTGAATTTAGGAGCCGAGAGGTATTGTTGCAGCTATATAGGTCCCTGGTCAGACCCCACTTGGAGTAATGTGCTCAGTTCTGGTCGCCTCACTACAGGAAGGATGTGGAAGCCATAGAAAGGCTGCAGAGGAGATTTACAAGAATGCTGCCTGAATGCGGGGCATGCCTTATGAAAGCAGGTTGAGGGAACTCGGCCTTTTCTCCTTGGAGCGACAGAGGATGAGGGGGGACCTGATAGAGGTATATAAGATGATGAAAGGTATTGATCGGGTAGATAGTCAGAGGCTTTTCCCCAGGGCTGAAATGGTAGCCACAAGAGGACATAGGTTTAAGGTGCTGGGGAGTAGATATAGAGGAGATGTCGGGGGTAAGTTTTTTACTCAGAGAATGGTGAGTGCGTGGAATGGGCTGCTGGCAACGGTGCTGGAGGCAGATACGATAGGGTCTTTTAAGAGACTGTTGGATAGGTACATGGAGCTGAGAAAAATAGAGGGCTATAGGTAAGTCTAGTAATTTCTAGGATAGGGACATGCTCGGCACAGCTTAGTGGGCTGAAGGGCCTGAACTGTGCTGTAGTTTTTCTATGTTTCTATGTCCCATGATACCTTTAATGCCAGAAATTGATCAACCTTTGTGTTGAATGAACCCCACAGCCATAGAGGATTCCAAAGGTTCTCTGCATTTCAATCCTTAATGGTCTATCCCTCATTCTGAATCTGGTTCTAGGCTCCTTAGTCAAAGTGGCAGAGGCCTGTACCTAGGCTTAGCACCTAGACTTAGGCTTACAAAGTTGAACACATAACACTAAAGATATTGGTGAATGTGAGTTTGGTGGAACACTGCATGAACCTCATTATAACAATACTGCTCTGGAGAGGCAGGGAGCTGCTCCCGTGGAGGTTACCATCTCTGCATCAGCACAACAAATGAGGAAAATAAATCGCCAAAGGTCTCCAGATATGATGAAATTGTCCTGATGAAGGGTCTTGACCCGAAACGTCGACTATCCACTTCCCTCCACAGATGATGCCTGACCCGCTGAGTTCCTCCAGCGGTTTGATTTTTGCTTCAGGTTCTAGAATCTACAATCTCCCATGTTTCCAAATTGCCAAAGATGGTCATTTAGATGACGGCCTGGAAGTTCTTCCTCGTAGGGAACGGCTTTGTGCACCAGCGCCAAGATTTTATTAAAGCTTCAGAAGTGGTTCCCCCAGTCAGAGGACACCACGCTTGCACCGTGTGATCAAAGGGAACGCAACATGCACTTTGACATCACTTGCGCAAAACTCTTTTCCATGAATGGATGCCATGACCTCTGTACGATTGAAGTATTGATTATCCGACCTGGCCACCTCCTGACCCAAGGGAAACCATTTCCAGGTCATTCACACCACTCCAGAAACTCAATTGGATACTTGTGGTGTCAGCCACCCTCGTGCTCCTGATTTGATTTCCATACCGGGACTGCACATTACGTCACCAATCCCTGGAGCAGTGCCAGGGAACTTGGGCCACAGTTGTGGGTGGAAGGGTGACTTGTGAACCTGAGACAACACAGTCTTCCCGGCCAGTGTCTGACCAGGACACTTGCCAGCTTAGTGAAGTACTTATCCACTTGTCTTCATCCTCTCCGCCCCACACTGCATCAAACACCGACCCTACAGTCATTCCCTCCCATTGAATATGTCAGTCCCATCTCCCTGAGCATTGTTAAGCCAGTCTTCTATTTTCCACCCACCTCCCCTGTCACCTCACCTGCCTCCTATTTCTATTTCCCTCCTTCCCCCAGATTGCCCAGTGGCTGGTGGCCCAGTCCATCTCTCCATCAACCTTCCGAACTGTCAGGCCCCAAAATGTGCATCAGTGCCCTCCGTTGGCTAAGATCAGCCAAGCCAATATGGTGCACCAGATGAACTTCTGGATAGTCCCCTTCATCTCCCTGCACTTCCCACCCCCAACTATTGCCACTAGTAACTGTTCCTGTGTCACTGCCCTGAGGAACTCTCCAACCACCCACCTGCTGTCCTTTACTTCCCTCCTGAATTTCAGAAACTGTCTGAAACAGTCCTATTTGATTCAGCATTCATTCCATTAGCAATACTATCCAGTCTATCCTCTCCCCCCAAGCTGAGTGCCCAGTGAATCCTTTGATAGAAAAACAGGAACAGGCCAACTCAGCCCCTTGAAACTAAATCGCCTCTGTCATATCATGGCTGATCTATATTTTGACCCTTCAACATGCCCTGGTTCTGTAAAAATCATTAATTTTTAAATTAATCCACAATATTAACCATTTACTGAAAATGCCTTTGCTATTTTCTTCAATATGAATGCTCCACTCTACACATGTTGCTGTTCCAGGCAATAGTTTCTCTTTGTGTTCATTCACTCTGTCTCTCGAATTGAATGTTAACATAATTCATTTTCTTTTTGTACATAATTTATCTTCAGGGTCTCCATTAATAGTTGACACATGTCTATCTGATTTTGACCTTCCAATAGATCCAAAACACCACAAACTGATAAGGTGGACTCTTGGCCTGCACCTTATTCCTTGCCTGCATTGTACTTTCTCTGTAACTGTAACGCTTTATTCTGCATTCTGTTACTGTTTCCCCTTGTACTACCTCAATGCACTGATGTGATGAAATGATCTATATGGATGGCATACAAACCAAAGTTTTTCACTGTACCTCAGTACATGTGACAATTATAAACCAACTTACCAATTTACTAACTCAAACTTTTAGAGTTGTTTTCTAGTTGATGAAAACTAATCAACAACCTAATTTGCTTCAATATCCAGTGCTTGTGATATAACATTAAAATAGGTGGCTTTTTATTTTGAGAAGCTGGATAAATTCTATTAATTTTGAAATAACCTACTGTAAAGCCTCTTGTTCTAAATTAAAACTGGGTGAGTAAAACCACGAGCTGCAGATTCAACTGAGATGGTGTCGATCACTGGGTCCACATTGCAGCTACATGTCAGCGAATCAGCAGCAGATATGAAAGGGAAAGCCTAATGTCTCTAATATCCTCACTCTTTAGAAGCCGGGGTATAATTTAAATGGCTTGTGCATCTCCATATGCAACCAAAAGTCCTGTGCATTTAATGAATTACAAATCAAATTAAGGCAAATTAAATGATCTTATTGCAAACCAAACCTTGAAACAAACACTACCTCTTCTTATTCAAATATAAACAAGAAAGAGAAGTAACCAATCAGCAGACAGGCAATCAGCCAATCAACTCCTCTCAATGTTGGTTTTCCAAAGATGAAGAAGGAAGCGTTGTAAGCTGACCCAGTTTTATTTCCAAAGGAATCTTTTCTTGCCTTTGTTGAGTTTTATTTACTCAAGTAGGATATAATCAATTGTAAATATGGGACAAGGATATTATGAAATGCAATTGATAGAAATATCTTTGTTAAGGAATGCCCAGATTTAGTAGAGTGGTTTCCAATTTAATATTGACATCTCTGCCCTTTTGAACAGAACATTATTTCCTCAAATATTTTGCCTTTCATACTTGTGTAAAAGTTTCAGAATAGTGCAGAAACAAACCTACGGTTGGAAAGAGATTCACTTGGCTGATTCACAGGATGAGAAGGTTGTCCTGTCACAAGTGGCTATAGAAATCGGATCTGCATTCTTTGGACTTTAGGAGAATGAGGAATGATCTTATTAAAGGATATAAGATTCCAAGGGGATGTAGTTACAAGACAAAGTGGGGGAGTGGATGGCCATTTAAAACTGAAGTGTGAGGAATTATTGTTCACAGAGGGTTGAGGAGGTGAGATCATTGGAAGTATTTAAAGAGGAAGTAGAGAAATTCTTGAAGGATTGGGGAATTGAGGGCTATGGGAACTGGCACAGAAGAGGGGATGAGGCCTGGGGCAGATCAGCCATATTGAAGGGCCAAGGGACTCCTGCTCCTCTTATGTTCTTGTATTCTTTGATAAAGAGGCACATTCATGGTGTTCGTTGTAAAATCCACACTGGTGACTGAACTCACTCCACTTATTACTGCACCCCAGTGGAACCATTGATGAGCTTTAATTTAATGACATAATAGACACTGCCCTCTGCTGCAGGGTGCTGATTGGCTCCCTTTGCGCACCAAATTGACAAACATCAGTCCTAATCTTCCACACACTGGCCTGGTGACTTCGTATCACATTCAGTATTTGCAGTTGGTGACCCTACCGCTGATATAATGGCCAAGTACGGAGGTTGCTTTGGTCTATCTCCCCAGAGCTGTTCATTCCTAGTCCCAAATTTGCATTCACCAATATTCAAAGTATCTCCATTTCCCACAATGGGGTATCTGAGCAAGTTTCCCCACTATGTGGTGTGGACCTGGAGCTTATTTGAACATTACGTTTCGGAACAGATACCTAAAGTTAACTGGGTTGTCCCTCTGTAAGGACGACTGGAGTCCATTCAAGGGGAAGATTGAAGCCATCGCATCTGATCACAGAGCTGGTGGCTTCTGTATCAGGAGACCGCCTTCTGAATGGATGAGCTGGAATGGATTGCATGGCTACTCTCATCCGTATCGATCTTGTGATGAAAGGATGTGTTGTCATTCTCAGGGAGCCATCTTCCAAACAATGGCTTGTGCCTGAGAACTGGTTGGCTCTGTCCATGAGCTAGAGCTGTGCTTCCCAGCTGTTGCAGGAACAAGTAACGGAACATGTGCACACGGACCATGACAGCAGGAAACAGGGTAACTTCCCACTAGTGATCACAGTACCTGAGAGGAGGTTATTCCAGCTGGGAGGCACGGCAATGGCAAGATCACAATTCCCTGACAAAGTAATTCAAGCCTCGGTAACAGCTTGCTTCTCTGCAAATGTTATAAGAACTAATTATGAGCAATCAAGTGAGGTTAATTAAAGTTAGTGAAGGCATCTGATAGTCTTTCTCCATATCAGCTGTGGATAAAGAGGGAAGGGAATT
This sequence comes from Pristis pectinata, assembly GCF_009764475.1. Taxonomy (NCBI): domain Eukaryota; kingdom Metazoa; phylum Chordata; class Chondrichthyes; order Rhinopristiformes; family Pristidae; genus Pristis; species Pristis pectinata. Next base: position 26,120,828 of record NC_067429.1, on the reverse strand, counting down.
AGGCAGTGTAATCGAGACCATGCCTGAAGGCAGAGGTCAGATCTGAGTTTGTTGGCATGGTAGCAGATGTAGATTCCTGTTTTAGTATAGAGCACATAAAAAAATTGACATTGTCTTTGTTTAAACCAAAGCTTCAGCTGAAATTCTTCCTGATTGCATGATGGCCGTGCCCAATTTGCAGAAGAATGGCACAGCGGCAGGATCCCAGGCCTGAACGTTTTGCTGATTGTTGTTTCTTTCATTGCAGGAACGGTTCCAGGTGAAGAATCCTCCTTACGCTTACATCCAGAAATTGAAAAGTTTCCTAGACCAGGGTAGGGTCAGAAAGGTAAGATCCCAAGAGCCAGGATGAGTTCACTTAAGCAAAGGTCTCAACCCATCAATGCAGACGCTGCCTGAAGTGTCAGGCTTGGTGGGAATGGGCCCATACAATGGTTTCTCTGAAAACGTGTGTATGACTGGCCAGAGTTCTTGCAAGTTTGGAAGTTGCCCAGAGACTGGCAGAGTCCCGAAGTCGTCTCGTTGTCATGAGGAATCAAATTTAGTTGGGTTTCAGTATGGGTAACTGGATATGGGGTGGCTGAAGGAAGCTGGTGACTGTCTCAGCCTAGAGGTCCTCACAGCCTAAAGTTGTACAAAAAGTGAGCATGAATATTACCCTGGATTTCTCTGTATCTCTGTCGGTATGCCGAGTTTCTGCTGCCAGCTGAGGTTGTCTGTGGAGACGTTGAGCGAGAGCGACATCAAGACCAGAGTGTCCCAGCCCCGGGTAAAGGTGCATGCACTGTAATATCCTGTGATCCGGGGGTGCTGTCAACATTGCACGGTGCATGAACAGCATTCAGCATAGAGGTCCAGGGTAGAACTGCAGCAGAGATCTTACACTCTCAAGCCACATGTTCCTCTTGCACCTATGGGCCAGGATCAGCTCTTGCCCCATGGTCCAAGACCTCCCCTTCCTCCATCCACGTGCGGGACCTTCCCTTTCCCCATGGTCTATGGCCTCCTGCCCCGTCCCCCCCTTGCTCCATCCATGAATGGGACCTCTTCTTGTGCCATGGTCTGGGGCCACCTCTTGGTCCCCACGTTCCAACAGTACAGTCTTTGCACTGATGCTGTTTGTGAACCTCACTCACCTATGGGATGAGCCAAATAAAAGATGAAATGTGCAACATTAACTCAACCAGTACGTAATCCTGCAGGGAAGAGGTTCTTCCTCTCACTTGATGTCTGCCTCTTAGAATCAGTGTAGACAGGGTATTGTACAGAGCACTGAAATCCTCAGTGCAAGACACGAACGCAACAGGGCTTCAGGAGTGTTTCGGTCCCAGCGTGACGGTGGAGTGACGTTCTGCTCTAAAGCTGCTTCTCATTTTCTTTCTCGTGCCCTCTGCTGTAGTTCAAGAGGCGAGTGCAAGAGTCAACCCAGGTCCTGCGAGAACTTGAAATTTCATTGAGGACTAATCACATTGGGTGAGTAACACTCCCAGACATTTTAAAAGCAGTGCTGTATTTTGCAGAAGAGTTAATGTTACAAAATCACAATGTCTGGGCCTGTGTTTGTCAGTACCACTGGTTCACAAGTGATCACAGGCCAGGCACCAGCAGACAAGACTGAAAGCCTTTCTACACCTTTATAAACCTCCATCAGAGCTGGTTTCAGAATGCCAGTCATCATAACCTTTGGCCCTTTGCTCAGGGAAGCCAGTCAACATTAAACATGATCTTTCATTGTCAGTTTCAGCAACGTCGGGAAGACGGAGCATTTGTAAAGGGATTGGGTGGAAATGCATTGGTCTTGGTAAACAAGAGCCAACACAGTGGCCATCCCTCATTCTAACAGTGTTGGGGATACTCAGCAGGTCACGCAGCATCTGTGAAGGGAGGGACAGTGTTGACGTTTCAGGTTGATGATCCTTCATCAGCCATTGCTTGTAGCTGGGAGATCACTCTCCGTTTTCCTCCGGTTTGGCCAAGTGTGTAGGAAGGACCCCTGAGCTGTGTGGGTCTCAGACCGGTGACTGGTGCGTCGGGGCCATTCTGCAGTGCTGCCCCCTGTTCTGCCCTTGATGCTGTGTGTGGGAGGACATGAGCTGGGGACAAAACGTGATTCAGTTTCGTGGTCTACCTTTCTGCTGACATTCACTGTCAGGACTCGCATGTTAAGAATGGCTGCCTCGATGGGCTGTGCAGATGGGCAGCGCAGTCGTGCAGCAGTTTGTGCTGCTGCCTCATAGCTCCAGGGACCCAGGTTCGATCCTGACCACTGGTGCTGCATGTGTGGCATTTGCACATTCCTTCTGAGACCATGTGGGTTTCCTCTGGGTGCTCTGGTTTCCTGCCAATTCCCAAAGATATGCTGGCAAGAACCTGAGTCAGTGCTGTCTGCCTCTTTGACTTGTGTGTTCACAAAGTGTCTCGGTGCACGTTGCTTGGAGTGTAAGTATGTCTTTGTGTGTCAGAGGCATTAGGTTTGTGAAGCTTAATCTCAGCTGACTTTTGAGTGTGGCTGCCTGGCATATTTGAACCACGGGAACATTGAATGTTTAGGATTCCAAATCTGAATGTGTCCAAGCTGGAGGGTCCTCATGTTGCTTCATGAAACTCCCTGTTAAGGTGTCATCCAATGCATTTTTGATTAATTGCTGACTTTTTCCTTTCTCCCAGGTGGGTGCAAGAGTTTTTAAATGAAGAGAACAAAGGCCTGGATGTGTTGGTGGAGTACTTGTCCTTTGCACAATGTGCTGTCACGTAAGTACACTGAGGGCTTTATCTTATTTACTGAATACAGTCCCGAGCTCAGCTCACTTGTAATGTTTCCAAAACATATATGTTCTGTTGTGTAAAAGCTGTTCATTCTGTCTTCCTGGATGAAATATAAGACCTTTACAGTGTCATTCTGGTTGAAAATGTTCAAATCTTTGGAAGTTAAGAATAAAACTGCTATTTAGGATTGGTTTTGAACCTTAACAAACCTGAGTTTTACAGCCAGGAGTGGGACAGAAGCAAGCACTGGAGGTGAGACAATTCGCTGAACTTTTGAAGGGCAGAGTATTGAGAGGAAATACCTGGGGTTAGGTCATCGGAAGAGCCAGAGGGAGGTTGGCCAATACTCACTAGAGTTTGGAAGGATGAGAGCTGACCTTGTTGAGTTACAGATCTCTGAGTGAGACTGACAGAAGCTGAGAGTGTGTTTCCTCCGTCGCTTAATCTCAGGATAAAGAGTCAGCCATTTAATGTAGAAGCAAAGAAATGTCTTTACACTGAGGGTTGTAAATCTGTGTAATTCTCCATCTCAGAGAGCTGCTAATGCTTGGTCATTGAGCATCAAGGATGAGGTCCATTTTGGACATGAAAGGGCTCAGAGGATATGGGGATCAGGCAGGGAAGCGGATGTGAGACACAGGATTATCTTTGGTCTGATTGAGTGTTGGAGCAGATGCAGGAACCCATGGCAGCTCCTGCTATATCTCATCCTATGTTGCAATGAATCCCTGGATAAGGCAGTTGCTTGGAGTTGATCTCTGCAAAAACGTGGGGTGCATTGTGTTGTTGAACCAAGTGTTCTCTTCCTACCCTTAACAAAGGAGTTTCTGGTGCAAGTATACACGTCCTTTCAATCATTCTCATTCTGTATTTTGAGGTTGTGACAGTGCCAGTCCTTGCTTTTAGATGCAATGTCCCTGTCCCAGACTGGCTCTGTGGCTCTCCATCAGCAGCCTGGTTGAGAACAGACACAGTGACGAGCTGTGAGCTGAACCTCAGTGGCCTGTGTGTGTCGAGGAGCGAGGTGCATTTGTAACCACAGGCTGCAGAGTGGGCAGGTTGGCCAAACAGGGTTTCGGTTGACTTCCACTGAGCCAGCTCCATTTCGTCAGATCTGAAATTAAAAATAGACAAGGCTGGAAATCCTCAGCAGTTCAGGCAACTCTGGTTGAGAGAGACAAACTGATGGTTGAGAGCTGCAAGTTCCTAGGTGTAAGCATCACTATTAGCTTGTCCTGATCCAGCCAGATATGGCCAAGAAAGCATGCCAGCGCCTCTACTTCCCTTAGAAGGCAAAAGAAATTCGGCATGTCCCTGTTGACCTTCACCAATTTTCATAGATGCACCATAGTAACTAAGCTATCCAGATGCATCACAACTTGGTAGGGCAACTGCTCTGCCCAAGACCACAAGAAATTGCAGAGAGTTATAGACACAGCTCAGTCCATCACTAAAACCAGCCTCCCTTCCATAGATTCTGTCTACACTTCCCGCTGCCTTGGGAAAGCAGCCAACATAATCAAAGACCCCACCCGCCCCGGACATCCTCCCTTCTCCCCCTTTCCATTGGGAAGGAGACACAAAAGCTTGAAAACGCACACCACCAGGCTCAAGGACAGCTTTTATCCTGCTGTCATAAGACTCTTGAATGTACCTCTTGTACATTGAATATGAACTCTTGACTTTAAAACCTACCTCATCATGGCTCTTGCACCTTATTGTCTGCCTGCACTGTACCTTCTCTGTAACTGTAACACTTTATTCTGCGTTCTCTTACTGCTTTCCCTTATATTATCTCAAAGTACTTATGTTTTTGAAATGATCTCTATGAATGGCTTACAAAACAAAGTTTTCCCACTGCACCTCAGTACATGTGACAATAATAAACCAACATTTTTTGGAGGAAAATAGTTCTTTTTAAATTCATTGCCCTCAACTAGGGTAAATGTCAGGGCTTAGATTTAAGAACAGGAATCTCAGCGTCAGGCTCCACAGTAATCTAATCTTATCTGACACCACTCCCAAAATATAAAAGTGAATAACAGATACCTATCAGTGTTCATAATGACAAGGGGGCCTTTACCATCCAAGAATAACACATGTTTTGTCTGCTACACAGAAACGATGTATTTACACAGCAGATAACACAGTTTCTGTTTTTATTGCTAACACTCTGGGCAGAAGCCAGACCTCATTCTGGCTGTTTTATAACGAGTCTGGCAAAGCCCGAGTTTGGTTCAGTGGTCCACGAACCAAGGGCACCTGAGAATGCATCTGGCCATTTTTCAGGCATCCAGGGCAGCTGCCAACATCAGCCCTCCATTACATCTGCTCCGAGTGCAGCTGTGATATTGTCCCTGATTATTAGTGCAACCCCCACCCCACCCCACCTTTATCCTCCCTCTCTATCTTTTCTAAAACATCGAAACCCTGGAACATTAAGCACCCATTCCTGTCTCTCTCTCAACCAAGTCTTTGTTGTGGCCACAACATCATAGTTGCATGAACTGATCCATGTTTTAAGTTCATCACCTTTACCCATAATACTCCCAGTATTCAAATACACACACTTCAAACTGTCCATCCCATCGTGTCTATTACTTTGCTCCTGCTGGTTTTTACTGGCCCTGACATCTCCCTTCCTCTCAATCCCTCCACTTTCTGACCCGATGTTCTGGTTCCCATCACCCTGCCAAACTAGTTTAAACCCTCCTGAGTAGCACCAGCAAACCTCCCGGCCAGGATATTGTTTCCCCTCAAGTTGAGGTGCAACCCTTCCTTCTTGTACAGGTCACCCCTGCCCCAGAATAGGTTCCAATGATCCAAGAATCTGAAACTCTGCCCCCTTCACCAGTTCCTCAGCCACTCATTCATCTGTTCTATCATCCTTTTCCTGCCCTGACTAGCATGTGGCACCGGGAGTAATCCAGAGATTACTACCTTGGAGGTCCTGCTCTTCAGCCTCTTTCCTAACTCTCTATACTCACTGTGCGGGACCTCTTCCCCCTTTTTACCCATGTCATTGGTGCCAACGTGCACCATGACCTCTGGCTGCTCACCCTCCCCCTTGAGAATGTTCTGCAGCCACTCTGAGACATCCTCGACCCTAGCACTTGGGAGGCAACACACCATCCTGGTGTCTCTTTCACGGCCACAGAATCTCCTGTCTGTCCCCCTAACTATCGAGTCTCGTATCACTATTGCTCTGCCTGACTTTACCCTTCCCTGCTGAGCTGCAGAGCTGGCCACAGTGCCGCTGACCTGGCTGCTGCTGCTGTGCCCTGTTAGGTCATCCCCTCCCAGCAGTGTCCAATGGGGTATACTTGCTGCTGAGGGGTATGGTCACAGGGGAGCCCTGTACTGACTGTTTACTCCCCTTACTTCTGGTGGTCTGAAGCCTGTACCCTGGGTGTGAGCACCTCGGTAGAAGTCTCAACTCTGAGGTTTTCAGCTTCCTGGATGGGCCTGAGTACATCCAACTCCAGCTCCATTTGCTGACCTGGTCAGTCAGCATTGTTTTGACCCTTTGCTGGTGGTTAACCAAGCAGTGATCAGTAGATAATCTAGCAGACAGCAGAACCTTAAAGGGACAGGCATATGTTGAGCTGGGCTGGGCTGCCTGTGGGGGAAAATAGTTTTTCAGCTCTTTTAATTTTCAAAGCAGGTATGAAATATCAGTGAACTTTCCCAACAGAAATAATTACCCAGCAACATTGAAGTCTTCTTCTCTTATTTCAACATTCCAAAGCACTGCAGCGAGCCATCGCTGGGATGCAACCAGAGTGGCCATGGTTTGCGTGATGCCATCCATGATAGATCTCCACCAGGGAAGGTTCTGCAGAGATAATGGTTCATTCTCCAAGACCGCCCTCACCTGCAGATTTGGTGAAAAAGAAACAAATCTGCAGATGTTGGAGATAAATACAAAAATAAATACAGAAAATGCTGGGAACGCTTAGGTCAGGTAGGATCTGTGCAGAGAGAAACTGCTGGTGTTTCAGATTGATGGTGTTTACCTGAGCTCTCCTTACTTGGTCTTTGTCAGCTGTGGTGGCTTGGAATGCTTCAGGAAAGAGATGGCACAATGCCCAGGTAGTACACAGATCAGCCCCCACTGTGGATGTGGTTGGGGTTTTGAATGAGCCTTAGATTGTGGAGGTTGGAGATGAGGAGCCTGGCTGATAAAACATCAGAACGCGAGACATGGGGGAAGTCATTCAGCCTTTGAGTCTGTGCTGGAATTCATACTTACCTGCATGACACATTTCAGTTGATTACTTTTGTGTCCAGAAGTATATTGGTCTCGTTCTTGAACCACTGTGCATGCATGGCCTTCAGGAGTGAACATTTCCAAAGATATGTCACATCCTGAGAGAAGGAATTTCTCCTCATCCCCCTTTCCATGAAAGTGATTCCTTACCCTATGACTATTCCCCAGTACTACACTCTCCAGCCTTGGGAACTAGACTCTCAACACTGCCCCTCTCAATCCCTCTCAGAATCTGGACTGACGCAGTGAGATACAAGAGATTCTGCAGATGCTGGAATCTGGAGCAACACACACAAAAAGTGCTGGAGGAACTCAGCAGGTCAGGTAGCATCTATGGAGGGAAATAAACAGTCAACGTTGGGTTGAGAAAGTCCTGATGAAGGGTCTCGACCCAACGTCAACTGTTTATTTCCCGCCATAGATGCTGCCTGACATGCTGAGTTCCTCCAGCGTTTTGTGTGTATGACTCAGTGAGATCATCTCTCAATCTTCTAAACTTCAGAGGGTATAAACCCATTCTATACAATCTCTCCTCATGGGACTTCTCACCCATTCCAGAAATCTAGCTAATGAATCTACGTCATGCTGACTGCCAGGCAAGGATATCTTTCACTGGGTACGAGCACCAAGTCTACACACATTATTCTCACCAAAGTCCTGCATAATAGAGCACTGGAACAGTCAAGTGTGGAGCTAGCAAATCAGGGAATTATTTTAAATATATATTTCTAATAACTTAGGAGAGGCGGAGATGAGGTAGATAGTCTTTTTCCCAGGGTGGAAATGTCAAATACCGGAGGGCATAGTTTTAAGGTGAGAGGGGGAAAGTTTAAAGATTGGCGAGGGAAGTTTTTTTTACGCAGAGAGTGGTTGATGCCTGGAACGTGCTGTCAGGGGAAGTGGTGGAAGCAGATATGATACCGATGTTTGAGGGGCATTTAGACAGGTTCATGAACAGGCAGGGAATGGAGGGATACAGACCATGTGCAGGCAGATGGGATTTGTTAGATTAGCATCATGGTCAGTGCAGATGTGGTGGGTGGAAGGGCTTGTTCCTGTACTGTACTGTACTGTTCTATCTTCTATAGATTGAGGAATTGAGGGTTGCGGGGAACTGGCACAGAAGAGAAGTTGAAGCCAGCATCGATCAGCCATGATCGTATTGATTGGCGGTCAGGCTTGAGGTACCTGGTGGCCCACCACCGCTCCTGCTTTCTTGTGTTGTATTGTCAGCTGGGGTGCGGTGGTCATTTTATAAAGGTTGTAGTCGTTCATGGAGAGGATAGGACCCTTGGCTCAGGATCAGACACAAGACTGAGGTGGTGAACAGTTTGGTTCAGGCAGATACGGGAATGAGAAAGAAAGCTTGATTTGTCGGCGTGGGAATGAAGCTGGGTAGGAGGCTGGGAATGAAGTCATCCCATGGTTAATTGGAGAAAATATCTGCTCCTCCCTGTGTTTGGTGTGGAAAATGCAGCTGACAACACTAAGGCAGTGGAAAGAGGTGGTGGGCAAGTAGAGTGGGTGACATCTCAATAGTAGAGGTGAACCCTGTCAGTAGGAATTCAATGTGTGAAGTTTCCTTCAGGAACAGTGGACTCCAGGTTCTCAGGAGGAAAGAAGGATCACCACTCCTCCAGCTGGTAATGCTTATATCAGATCTCTCTTCAATGAGAATGCACAACCTACCACATCTGAACTTCTTTGGCTGTACTTATATTACATTATACAGTAAAAGTTGTGGTATTGGGTTGAGGAAATAGCCTTCAGGAGAGTCACGATAACAGCCAGAGGGGAACAACTGAACTCTCAGAAGAGAGGCAAGCTGGTGAATGGAGCTTGGACAGGTGGTGTTCCAGGCCAGCCGCAGGAGCCTGATCAGGAGTGCACGTCCTCTTAAACTGTCATCCATCATGGATATAATTAGTCAACTCTCAAAGTCTTGGGCAGTCCTGTTCAAAATGGAATGTTCAAAATTTGACTTTTCAGCAACTTGCTGATGTCTTTATTAAATTACGTACTTTAGTAGAAACTTCAGAATTGAAAGACTGTTAAGTTGACCCTAAATCCTCCCTCATGCAGTGAAAACAAGCCTGTGTTTTACAAGCCTGTGAGACTGATATGGTCTCTACCAAGGGGAAGTACATTGGAAGTTTTCATGACTTCAGTATTCTCTTTGTAATGACTCAGTATTCTAGCAGTGATTTCTTGGGCTCAGTAACATCTCCATGCTTTTGAATTCTATTTCTGTGTTGTAAAAATTTGCCATTATCATGGCTGTTGTATTTGTATTCCTGCTTGAATTTGTGTCCTACACCTCTCCATTCCTGTACCACTCAGAATTCAATTGGTTAGTCGATATTTATATTCTCAGTTCTATTCCCTCTCACGAAATTAGTGAGGATAGATGGTGAGTGACTGGAAGCAGTGGGGATACTTAGTTTTGCTCTGCATTGCTTGCCAGTTGACTCACCTTGATTACCTGACTGAGATCAGTGACTCAGCCCAGATTAGAAGTGATCTTGCTCTTTTGGAGAAACATTTAGTGCCGAGGCTAAGCGTTATGTTAACATGCTGCATACTTCTGAGAGACACCATTATGGAAATTTAAGAGACATTGTCTCTTCTTACTTTTCTCTTGTACTCTGCAAGCTCCCACTGATCCCAGGATGTTGCAGCACTTGTACATCACTTCATTCTTCGTGGGTAATGAGTGCTGAGAAGATTTCAGCCTCATTTTTGCCCTCATCCTCTTGCTTAGCCCCTGCATGTTCCCAGTTAACAGAATGGGATTTTACCTGAAACCACTGCTAAATAACTAACGCTTCTGAGGCCACATTTAGCAACTACATTAGTAGTGAACTTGCTGTTGTCAAACTCAGCACAGAACAGCCAAACCTGGGATCACCCTTGCCAGTTTGATTCAGTTGTAAAGTGTGTGGTAAGCACTTACGAACCATACCAGTGGGGTAGTTCCCTCAAAGACAAGTTCTTCACATAAGGTTGTATGAAAGTACTGCATAGTCTCAAAAATTTGGAGCATTTTTTAGATATATGCCAAAAACAAAATTGTCCGGAAATTCTAATGCATCCAGAAGTAGGAGGTAGATGGTTGTTGTCACACTCACTGACCATTTTGGTTGCGTCCCTTCTACGGCAACCTTCATGTAAATGACACTGACCATCCCTGGGGTTAGGTGCTGTTTGGAGCTGCAGCAAGTTCTGAGGGAGAGACAATTGACAGAGGATCATGGCCAGGAGGGGTGGGTTGGTGAGGAAATTTAGTGTCTGGGATCTAGGATAAGTTGACTGAAGGGTTGGACTATTAGCTCAGGGGTGGACCATCAGGTAACTGGCTGAAGTTGGGGTCCTTTTTGGTGATTGGTATTGGTTTATTATTGTCACTTGTACCGAGGTACAGTGGAAAAACTTGTCTTGCATACCGATCGTACAGGTCAATTCATTACACAGTGCAGTTACATTGAGTTAGTACAGAGTGCATTGAGGTAGTACAGGTAAAAACAATAACAGTACAGAGTAAAGTGTCACAGCTACAGAGGAAGTGCAGTGCAGGTAGACAATAAGGTGCAAGGTCACAACAAGGTAGATTGTGAGGTCAGAGTCCATCTCATCGTATAAGGGAACCGTTCAATAGTCTTATCACAGTGGGATAGAAGCTGTCCTTGAGCCTAGTGGTACGTGCCCTCAGGCTCCTGTATCTTCTACCTGATGGGAGAGGAGAGAAGAGAGAATGACCCGGGTGGGTGGGGTCTTTGATTATGCTGGCTGCTTCACCAAGGCAGCGAATGGATTCATTAGAGAGTGTGGGTTTGATAGGTCTAGAGTCGAAACCATCATTGTACTCAGCACGTGGGAAGCATAGGACTGTTGGGGAGTTGAGACCATCAGGAGGTCAGGGTTTGGGTACATCAGAAGGTTGGGGGGGTCAGAAACATGATGTGAGGTGGTCAGTGGGTGCGGGGCAAAAAGACGATGGTTGAAAGCAATGCATGGGACTCAGCTTAGAGGGGTCCCAATCCAGTTCCGCATTAGTAAAATATAATCATCGCAGGAGTGCTCAGTGATTGCTCTGCTCCCACCCCCCTCCCACCCTCCCCAAAGTTCTGAAAAGAACATTGCCCAGAAAATGATATCATCCTTTGCGAGACTGACAGACTGATGTGGAAATGGCATCTGGTGCATGAGGAACGGCCACAACATGAGGTAACTGGTCAACTTCCAAAGCAACATGAAATAATTCAGAAATAGTTGTTGTGGTCTTCAATCTGGGTAAAGAACATACTCGGTAACTTATCATTTTAAAAAAATTATAGTCAAATTTTTAAGCCCTTTCAGGACATTTACTGTTTATAAGTAGAAACAAAATCTAATTGGTCAGTGATGGTACGGTACAAACTATTAACATGCTTGAATGTCAAGTTTGCAAACTTGTCAGTACCTCTTCTTGAATAATGAGGAGAGAAATTTTGACTGGAGTCCATTAAATTTATTGCTGTTGACTGTAATTCCTATCCCAGTGTGTAAGGGGCTGTCAAAAAGAGCTATGTATCATTAATATCAGAAAATTTCATTGATTCATTTAGATACTTAAAGAGTGCCCCAAAATTTGCCAACGTCTCAGTAATTGTTCAACTATTAAACATTTTTACTTTCACTAAAGATGAGTGCCTTGCACATGCAAACTAGCAGTTAGTTATGTACTGAATAATTCATCTGTTAACAAAATGTAATGAGAAACAAAGTAACCAGAATATAAAAATACTGCTCTATGCTGTGCACTTCCATTACTTTTCAACTGCAATGTGACACATAAACAGCTTGCACCTTCACCACAGACCATAAAACAAATAAAAAAAATAAATAGCCCAGCATGAATTATGTATAATAACTCAAGCTAGCGGCATGTTGAAGGCACTAATTCAGTCACTGGGTTGTGCGAGCATGCATAAACCACTTAGATTTCACTTCTGGCTTTGGTTAATTTATGCACCTTATAATAAGCAGCAGTGGTTTAACATTAGAATACATAAAATAGTAGGCCATTCAGCTTTCAGACTTTCTCCACCACACAGTAAAATTTGACTGAGCTAATCTTTGACCCCAAACTCCATCTTCCTGCCTGCTCTGCATAATTTTGATCTGCCATGGTCTCAAACTTTATGATGTCAGTCCTGAATATCACTGTGAATATACCTCCATCACTCTCTGGGGTAAAAAGCTCCAAAGATTCACAACTCTCTGAGAGAAAAAAATCATCTTCATTTCAGTCTCTTTGTCCTGTGATCAGGGAAGTATCCTCTCAGTAGTTAAGCTGTCAAGCACTTCAGATTCCCACATGTTTCAATAAGATCACCTCTCATTCTTCTAACCTCGACTGTGTATTGACACTACTTATTTTCATCCTCTCGAATGATAATCCCTTCATCCTGGGAATCTATCCAGTGGACTTGTTCTCCCTTATTGAATAAGGAGACCACCGATGTACTCTGCCCTGCATGGTTGTAAAAGGACTGCTCTATTTCTGTAGTCAATCCCTCTTGCAATAAAAACACAGCATTCAATATGCCTTCCTGATTGCTCATCTTCTGTGATGTCAAGAGAAGGTGGGAGATTCTCCTGTATTGTTATATGCACAGTGCAGTAACAGACCCCATTAAAGAGAACAGTTTTTTAAACATACCTTTCTATTCGTATAGAATAGGGCATTGCGAAGACAGTTATTCCAGAACAATGTGCAATGGAGAGTTTATATGTGCATAAGTTACACTCTATTAATTGGAAAAATGAGTACCTTTTGACTTGATGACAGTTAAATCAGCTCGACATCTCCACCACATAACATTAGAAGACAGTTGGATGGTGGTTTACTTTCATTTGCCTTCAGTTCCCTGGTTGGAGATCAGCCAGTGTTCCATCTCTTTGGCCCTACTGTCAGTGTAGGTACATAGATATCGGATGGAAATGGTAATAGGCAGTCTTCCAGTGGGTTAACCATCACCATAAATAAATCAATTCACATTGGTACATAAATAGAGGGCACTCTGACTTGCAGGTGAGCTCGTGGAGGTGACAGGAGAGGGATGAAGTCAGGCTGAGATTGGGCAGCTGCATGAGTTCCTGCTCTCCATGATCAAAGCATTGTTTTTAGCCTTGCCCAGTCAAACTACGTAGTTCAGCTTGGCGAACCATGTGCTCACATTTCAACACCCAAATCCCGTCTTGTTTTTCAGATCTTTTAAAGAAACTGCTTGGAATTTTGTGAGGAGTTTGAGTTATGTGGAAAGGTATCGTCTGCCATTCATTCTACCAGCAGTAGTGCTTGGCGCTGGCTGGGTAGTCAAAATACTAACTCCTTCAATATTCAGTAATCTGCAGAAGGCTTCTGTACTAATGCTGCTCATTAAAAATTAAATCATGCTTTAAGAAAAAAGTAGTGAATAAGTAACATTAAAATGAAATTATTTATAATTGCTTCTGTCTTATTAGATTTGCAAAATTTATTTCACTAGATTTGCAAAGAGAAATAAAATTCCTGGTTCCGTTTCCTTGGAGTAGGGATGTTCGGACGTGTTTTCAAAGAATTTCTGTTGTGAGCAAAAATATCAATGCAATTTCAGAACAAGGGCATTGAAATTGTTGCTTTTCCTCTTCTCAGCTTGTGACAGGGGCCACATCTACTCAGGATCAACCTGTTGTCCTGGAAGGGTTACTATATGTCCAGTTCATTTTTTGGGCAGCCTTGGGCACTTAGTTCAGAAGAACGAAAATACAGGACTGAGAATGACAGTCACGGTTTTATGAGCAAGATATTTTCCTTCTTCCCGTGTTTCAGGCACGACATGGAGAGTACGGATAATGGAGGAATTGCTTCCGAGAAAAGCAAGCCCTTGGATAGGTCTGTAGAAGATCTCAGTAGAGGCAACTCGCCTACGCATGGGTCTTCCAGAGCCAGTGGACGTCATCTCACCGTCAGGTGAGGAGGGTTTAAGGATTTCAAGTTGAAGAGCATTAGTGTGCTTCCGCGCTCGATTTGACATGTTTCGTGCCAAGAATTAGTTGGCTTTAAGTAAGGTTTAAAACCAAGGAGCTCGCTCGCAGCTTGATGAAATGTCTTTGTTATGAGGAAGGTTTATTCTGTGCTACTTATTGTGAAAGTCAGGCTGCTACCTTTGGCCTCCTTTCTACATGTCTGCAGTGTGTGACCATTCAGTGCACCCTGACCAAAATCTTTATAGCAGAATAGGGACAGTGAGACAGAGTGTGAGGTTGGTAGAGGGGATGGAATAAGATCATGCAGGAGTGATGTGGGGTCTTTCACTTTTACTTCGTTGCAGGTAGGTCCGTGTTTATTTCTCCTTTATGAGCATGAGAATTTTAAGGTTAGACTCCAGTGTAAACATTGATAACTCTTCTCTTGTGGGTTAAAGTTTCCTGCTCTGTGGCCTAAGATTTTTGAGCAGTGTCCCATATTGGATGCAGGTAACATTTTTCTTCTTTGGACACAACAGTGCAGGGCCTGTTTAGCCTCTGAAGGAACCGCCAATTCACTCCCAGAATACGGTCACGCAATGTATGGGGAGTTACGTTGGACAGACCAGGCTCACCGTGAGCCCACTGTCAAACATGCTCATCTCCACAGGTTTGGGTCTTGTTAACTTCACCCAGAAGCTGATGCTGTCTTGCAGCCATGACCTGAGTGAGTTGGTTCCCCAGGAGACCTTCATTCCATTAGTCCGGGCTGGATTGCACTTGGGTATTGGAGGTGACCGGACCGTTGAATGATCCACTTCACCATCCAATTCCCAGGCTCAGTATAGCCATGTACATGATCATCTGGAGGGGCTGACCATTTTTGAGAGGTAACTACAAAACGCAGTAACCTGGTTGACCCATACTGTGCTCCGTGATGAGAATCTGTGAGGAAAAATTCCAAATCTTTCCTTTCCTGGGCCACATTTCAGAGTGGTTTTTTAAATTGTTTTTGAACCATTGATGACTAAGGAAGGAAAACCACTTACACTCTGTGGATGGAGAGGAGGACGTCATTGTGCACGAAACAACACAAAACTTTCTTGAGCCATCCGACGCAGTCTCCATGCTGGGATTTTGTACTCAGTTTATCAGACTAACTTCCATTTAAATTAGGCATCTGCCACATGTTAGGGCTTGAATTCTTCATCTTTAACTGATAATAACTGAAAAAAACACTCCAAGGACCTACTTGAGATTTTTTTTAAATGGATAAAATTCTGCTTGGCAATATATTTTATGTCAACCATGCATCTTGGTTTAGAGAACGTGGCTTTCGAAATGGAGATAATTTGCACAGTCTAAGAACCTGTCGCACTTGTTTGTGGGCACAGAAGGTGTTTGATGGTCGGCATGTACACAGTGAGCTGAAAGATCTGTTTCTATGTTTATAACTCTGACGAGAATACTGGGGCTGAGAAAAGGAAATACAGAATGTAAAAATACAGAGAGCATTAACTGACATTGAATGTGCACACATTACCACTGCCATTTCTACTTAGTGGCAGTTTATCCTCAAGATCAATAATAGACTCATTTGCTTAAAATTTCATTTAAATTACTGAAACACTTGAATTTACTGAACAGTGATGTTAACCGAGAAAAACACTCCCAAACCAAATCAAAAATAAAGTGCAAAAGAATTCCAGCCTTTGCATTAAGCAAGTGATGCAGTACTCTGTGTATAAAGATACATCAAACCCTCCGTCCCAGCTACGGTTCTGTCGTCCTCTGACACCACCTCACTTTACTGACTGTTGGCAGCTAACTTTCTGGATCCCCCACTTCTCAATGTTGTGGGTGAGCCCCTGAACATCCAGAAAATGATGCCAGTGAACTGACCTTGGGAAGGTGATGAGGTTGCCACTCCCATAGGATGCAAGCTTCCCCGCACATGGCTCCAGATATTGGCTTCATTATGTGCATCACAGCCTGAGTCAACTCTAGACCGGAGCTGCTGCAGAAAATGTTGGAACCAATCATGGGGAAATGAATTTTGTGACACAAGCTTGAGGAAATTAATTACTTCACAAGATATATTATGTGGGCTTCGAGAATGTCGCCGGGGGGAGTTTGTGCATTTCTGTAGCCGCAGCTGTGAGTTTAAATGTGAATATTAACCTTTCTCTTTGTTGTTTTCATGCTTCTTGGGGATGTGTCTTCTCTCGGTGGGTACACGGAGGCAAATCAAAAGCTTACCAGAGAGCAGCGTGGCTTTTTATTCTTTAACCCATGTAGGTTCCCTCTAAGTGATTGAATAGTCCCACGAGCCTCCCTGTGTGATGCACCACTCACCCACCGAGCTCTCCAGTGCAGTCCATGTGTAGCACATTGTTCAGTCCACACAGACCTGATGCATGACATTCTGTTCAGTCCCTCGACCTCCCTGTGTTATGCTGCTTGTATTTGTTTTATGAACCTCCCTGGATGCTTCGGGAATGGCAAATGAATGCTGACTGATGTACTTGTGGATGTATGAACTGGTATAAGTGTCTGTGTGTTCTTGTTGATCAGTGGCTGATCCCCAAGGATACCAATGTCACAATTTTGCATCGATCATGGGAGTGTATGCATGAATTGCACCAGTGAGCTGCAGCTCCACTTCAACACCTTCCAGCCTGGTTTAACTAGGCTGTCTCCTGCTGGTCACTGCTCCATCCATTGCTTCACAGGTTGCCCACGTGCACTCATTGGCCATGGCCCACTTTCACGGCTCTGTGACGCCTGTTACCTCTTCCCTTCCTCTTCTTGCTAACCCTCCGAAGGCGTCGAGAGACTCCCAGTCCTCCAGCAATATTGCTGAGGGACATCCGGGGAAACTCTACTGCTGCCCACCTTGTGGGCTCTGGCTTGATGGTGAAGTGATCCTGCCCTCCCCACCCGCGTTTCTCTCCTCCTCTCACCCCGAATCCCACAACGGGAATCACCTCCGCCTCTACCGTTTCACATCACGTCACGTAACACTGCACCATCTGCTTTGACTTGCCACTGAAACCAGGCATTAGGCTGGTGCGTATCCCCCCCAGTGTACTTCTTCGTCTTGCCAATCACCCGCTTCAAAGATTTGCATGAGATGCACGTTTTCCACTGCTCATTGATGGTAACGTCTGCTCGCTGTGTTTGTCACAGGCACAACATGCACAGTAGGAAAGCACTGCGGAACTCGCGGATTGTCAGCCAGAAGGACGATGTCCACGTCTGCATAATGTGCCTCCGTGCCATCATGAACTACCAGGTGAGAGAGAGCCACTTGGCCCCAGGTGCTGGCTTTGGCCAGTGTATTGGGTGGACCTCCTGATACTTTTAATTATACACAGTCTTATCTTGTTCTCTGCAACTTCCACAATGTACTTTACAAATAATCTCTGAAGCAAATATACTTTATATAGTGAAGACTTTAATCTTGCTTTACTAAAGAAACTTTCATGTTATAAATGTCCATCTGTGTCTTTGTGTAATTTGACCCTCTGTTGGCCCCCAGCTCCATGGGTATGCCAGCAGTTCAGTCCTTGTGGTACAATTGACTTCATGCTTTGAAACATCATGGGTTAGAGGCAATGGATAAGGCCCTTGCCTTGGATTTGCCCCTGGAACTAGTCTCGTGGTCACAGCTACCTTTCATGACTGCAGAACCCCCAGTGTCCTCCCAGCATCACTGATGCAGCCATTCTGCGAGGCGATTGGTCCGTGAGCCATGACTGGGAACTAAGGCCTCGCCTGCAACCCTTCTGATGGCTCGTGCCACCAAAAGTCTTTTCCACTGTTTGACGATGTCTCTGATGAAGCCAGTGAGTTTGCCTGCCTCTCTCTCTCTCTCTCATCTGGTCTTGGATCTTTTGGAATTTGGATGGTCTCGTCAGCACAGTGGAATCCATGAGCGATATGGTTCTGTGAAGTGCTGGGTTTCCTGTACACTCTCTACCTGGCCTCTGTCCTTTAACTCACGGGTTTTCTGTTGAACCTAAGCCTTCAGGTTCCTGTAGAGCTGTTTCTTCTCCCTTGAGGTGTGGGGCAGCTTCCCAATCCAAGAGTGCTTTGCATTTTTGGTTAATTAGCTCCTGGATGTCCTGGACATCCCGGTTTCCATTTTGAGGTATGGAGGTAGGACCTGTGCCTTGAAGTATCTCACCACCTCCTACGCTGATATGTGCAGTGGCGTTGGTTCCACTGTTTGGAGGAGGGCATGCTGTGAAGCCTGCTCCATTTGCCAGTGAGCAATTCAACACCGGTTTCCTGTTTCCCACGGGAAACTGGGGGAGTTACTCCTGGCTTGCCTCAATGACTGGCGCCTGATTGGCAGCTGCCAGCACCAATCACTCTTTTATCTCCACAACAAGCACAAAGGAGCAAGAGTGCTCGTTGATCTCCCTGGAAGCCTCTGGCTGATGGACCACCAGCTCCGTTAGCCCATCAGCCCTGGGTGAGTTACCTCTGGGAGCACCACAACTGCGGGCCTGTGCCCTCAGATCAGCCTCAGCACTTCCTGTCCGTCGCAATAGGTCGTGCAGGAAATGAGCCAATGGCAGGTCTCCAAGCCGTAGTGATCGAGCTCAAGTACGTTACACCCCCATCCCCGAGGTGTAAAGAAACTGAACATCTGAAACACTCATGAACAACCGTGAAATCATCCTCCGCTCAGTTATATGAAAGTGAAAGTTAACATGACCAAATGCAAACACTACAACCTGTTTTAGGACTTCCTTGCTTGCAAGACTTCTAATCTATAAACTTTAATCCAAATTGTCTCATTCCATGTACTGATTGACTTGCTTAGCATTAGAAGGGCCAGCTGTTTTTATTTTAATATCCAACATCAATGTTTTAATATTATGTTTTAATATATTCCTGAATGCTCGCAGTCACTGTTGGTCTGTGTTTTGATTTCTCTTCTAGTCCGGTTTCACCTTGGTGATGGAACATGAGCAATGTGTGAATGAGATCACCCTCAGTCTGAACAATAAGAATGCAAGGTAAGAGATGGTGATAAAATGATCTGCACCATAGCGATACAGGAGTCAAAATATATCCCAGTCCCAGGTCTCCAGGCTCCGGATTGAACCAATTCAGGGTCTCCTAGCTTTGGGATTGAACCAATCCTAGATCACCCAACTCTGGGATTCAACCAATCCCAGACCTCCCAGCAATAGGATTTAACCAACCCTAGTCGCCCAGCTTTGGGATTCAACCAACCCCAGGTCTCCCAGCAATAGAATTTAACCAATCCCAGGTCTTTCGGCTCTGGGATTAAACCAATGTCAAGTCTCATGGCTCTGGGATTGAACCAATCCTGGGCCTTCCAACAGTGACATTTAACACATTCTGAGCGAAAGCTTTGGAGTATTTTAGTTAGCAACATGGTGGGCCTTCACACCACACACTGCAGCAGTTTGGGCAGGAGGTCATCGACGACTACTGGAGGGTAACAGGTAGTGGGATGGCAAGAAACGCCAGCCTTGTCACCAATGAGAGGATATTTTTGAGAAAGCTCCTTGAAGACCTCTGTTGCTGCCTTGTTGTAATATCTAGTCTGCCCTGCCCTGTACTTGAGGGAAGCCCAGTCTGTTCTGTAAGATTACTGGAGGTTTGCGCTTTCTTCCACTTGCAGGACGAAAGCGCTGGTGCTGGAGTTGCTGGCTGCAGTGTGCCTGGTGCGAGGTGGACATGACATCATCCTTGCAGCCTTTGAGAACTTCAAAGAGGTAGGAGTCTTGTCTGTCGGGGTTTGCACAGGGTAGTGTCTCCACCAATGTTTATTAAACATATTTTGGAATGCTCGAGTGTTTGCAGGTTATATCTGACTGCGACACGGTTCATATTTAAAATGTCGCATGTGCTTTGTCTGTGTGGGCTTCCTGCACTGCAGGCTGTGACATCAGGAGTGTGTAGGAAGGGACAATCTGCCAAAGGGTTCACCTGTTCACTTCATGCTTAATTTTACTCAACCATCGTCGACTGCTAAATATTCCAAAGCAGGGCGGGTGGGAGACAGACCTCAACACTCACGTATTAGTTTTGCACTGGTATGAATGTGATTTAATCACATATTGAATTACTTTGATACCTCACCCTTCTATAGTGTCTCTTCCAATAGAACAAAGTGGTCACTAATGCTCCACTAACTAGGCAGATAATTTACCGCGTCAGTTTTAGATTGGAGTTTCCTCTAGTCCAACCTTCCCTTGGCAATGGGCAATCCACACTAAATGAGGTAGTGGACTGATATACTTGATCAGTTGGGATTTGACCTTTTGACTGTTTGAACAAGGAGCCAATGGCAGAGGCCAGGGGAAAGAGTGGGCGGGTACAATTAAGTAGACTGCTCTTCAAAAGAGCCAGAACAGAACCAAATGGCCAGCTGATTTCCTGTTCTACCCCATGATACAAGTCTCATTATGGCTTACAGCCAATGGGTTACATTTGAAATGGGAGTCTGTTTTATTGATAAATGCAGAGCCTCGTATCTTAACAAGACAAATGATGAAGTACTCTATTTTGGTGAAATAATTGTTGACCGGGGCATCAGTAGTGGCATGAGATCTTTTATGTCCAAATTACCAGATGTTGGCTTAGCATCTCATCCTTGGGCAGTGCAGCCCAGTGTTGGAGCAGTGCTGTACACACTGACCACAGTGTGAATGGATACACCTCACTACCCTTGTTCCAGAGGTAAATATAAACCCTGTTTCATCAACCGCTTCTCCCAGTAAACCATTCTGTGCCATACCTCTTTGGACAAAGTGAGCTTTTGCCTCTTAAAATCTCGAGAGAGCGACCTTCTGATGAACTGACCCTTCCACTGCGTCTGCTTCAGCCGTGCGTTGCTGCCTTGTAATCTAATCATAATATTGCAAGTGGAAGATCAAACAGTGCTCTTCCTTTGTAAAGAGAATGTGGGGTAAGAAAAAATGTAATTCACAATTCTGCAGCACACTGCTCTTTCCTCCTGGGGAGGAGAGAAGCAGCACTGATCTCTCTGGTATTCTGTAACTCACTTGGAGAGGTTCCAGGCTGGTCGTGGTGTGTTGCTTTTTGCAATCACTCTGGACCAGTTGTCGCAGTTGCAGGCGGTTAATGATTGGAATGATTAGCTTCCAAGTCATCTGTTTGAAACACTGAGAGTGTGTGCGCCACCCACACATTCTGCATTTAGACCCTTGTGCTATTATTAAACAACAAAATACAGCAAAAGATTCCAGTGGATGGGGAATGGTTCCCTTCTCTCGATCTTTGACCTCCGGAATGTGCCTTCAGCCGACGCCTGACGTTTATCGACGATTCCTTTACTTTAGCAGGTGGGATCTGGAGGCTGACTGCCCCTACTGCTTGCGTTGCTCTTCACTGGCCTGCGTGGGTTTTATCCTCGGAGTTGGTGGAGGGTGGAGAGGGGGTGGGTTTCGGGGTGGGTTTCAGGGTGGGGCGGTGGTCCCACTACAGCCTCATTACTGAACGTGCCTGAGTCACGTTTTCTGAAGTAAAACAGCAGCTGGCAGTTTGCAAAGAGACATCCCTCCCATAAGATTAGAGCTCAGCTGTAATGTGACCAAGCTTTGGCTGCTCCTCGGATGAAACTAAATGGAATGTCCTAGAGGATGATGTTGCTTTAACAATGTTTTGTTTTAGAGCTGCTGCTGGCTATAGTGACATGTCCATTTATAAGCCCTCAAAGCAGTTTGTATCCTTAAAGAGAGTTCAAGATTAACCCAGTTGCCATTTTGTTCGCTTCTCCGCCCTGGCCCTGCAAACACACTCAAATCAGTTTTGGGTTAGCATTTGCTGAAGGGTTGAGATTGGGCTGGAAATCAGGAGAACTGTGATCTCTCCTGAATCAAACATTGGATGCAAAAAAACAAACTGCCGGAGGAACTCAGCATCTGTGGAGGGAAATGGACAGTCCACATTTTGGGTCGAGACCCTTCATCTGGACTGGATTTCAGCCGGTGAGGTGTTGTTGCTATGGTAATGCCAGGGAAATGGCAGCTTCCACAAACAGCAGAGTTGCAAGGCCCAATATTCTCTTACAATGATCTCAGCTGAGGGAGAAACCGTGACCAACTCCCCAGGCACTAGACCGTCTGATGAGTCCCATGGAGCGAAAGAGGCAGAGGGGCGACATCTCAGAGGTATATAAAATCATGAGGGGTGTAGATAAGGTGGTCACTGTCTTTTTCCTAGGGTAGGGGAGTCTCAAACTACAGGGCATAGGTTTAAGGTGAAAGGGGGAACGTTTAAAGGGAACCTGTGGGGCAGCTTTTTCACACAGAGGGTGGTGGGTGTGTTGAACGAGCTGCCATAGAGAGTGGTAGAGATGGGTACCATTACAACATTTAAAAGACCATTTGGACATGGATAGGAAAGGTTTGGAGGGATGTGGGCCAAGCACAGGCAAATGGGCCTAGCTCAGGTAGGCGACTTGGTCGGCATGGACAAGTTGGGCCGAAGGGCCTGTTTCCCTGCTGTACGACCCTATGACTAACTGGCTCAAAGGGTGAATGGCCTACTCCTGCTTCTATCTTCTGTGCTCCGATACCTGTAGCACATTACTAACAGGAGAAAGATTGCACTGGAGATCTAAAAAATAAACTTTACATTTAACAGCATAAAGTACAGAGGCTGTTTCAAACACCCAGGCAGCAGCCGGGGCACAGAGTTTGTGGTTTGAGGCCCTTCAAAGGTCATTGGCCCTCCTCCTGTCACCACATGCGCTGAGGTGCCTGACCTGCTGAGTATTTTCAGCAGTTTCTGTTTTATTTCAGATTTCTAACAACATCAGTGTTTTACACACCAAGCTGTTCAAACCTGGAGTTGCTTATTCACTGTTTTTTGATTGGCTGAGTCTTGTCCCTGCCTCAGCGGCTTGCATCCAACCACTGCGGCTGCTCAGCAAGAGAAAGGTCAATGTTGCAGCACGGTTGTTGAGGGGATGCTCGAGTAGGCACAGCAACTGATTGGAAATAGACTCATTCCGAACCGATCTAGACAGAGCAGTAACAGAAGGACAGACACTGAAACGGTTCCACTCCGGGTGATGACTCAGGCTTCCTGGAGAAATCGCGTTTTATCTCTCATTTCTGACGCTAAGATTGATAATGATAGAGTCATAGAGAGATACAGCTTGAAACCAGGCCCTTCAGCCCACTGAGTCTGTCCCGACCATCAACCTCCCATTTACACTAATTGTACATTAATCCCATTTTTTTTATTCTACCCACATTCTCATCAACTCAGCCCAGATTCTACCCCTCACCTACACGCTAGGGGCAACTTACAGTGGCCAATTGGCACCGGAGCGTGGCGACTCGTTGCAAGCTGCCCTCTGCAGATCTACTCATTACTTTTACTATAATCGTTCTACACTTATAAAATTTCTGTGACTCTTTACTCTGTATTCTGTTATTGTTTTTACCCTGTACTACCTCAATGCACTGTGTGCTACCTCAATGTGCTCTGTACTACCTCAATGCACTGTGTAATGAATTGATCTGTACAAACGGTGTGCATGCCAAGTTTTTCACTGTACCTCGGTACAAATGACCATAATGAACCAATACCAATACCAATCAACCTAAAAATTGAGAGTTTTATCTCGTCTTCTGGTCCTTATTCCAGAGGATGATCACTGTGGCAGTACCATTGATGCGAGGATGCCAGTGGTTAATTAGCATCAGCCTGACCATTATCACATTGATTTTTCGGCGGGTGGGGAGAGGAGGCACTTGCTGTGTGTAAATTGGCTGCAGTTCACCCTGTTTTACGAGAGACTACATGTCCATGGAGCTTCGCTGGCTGCAAGGCACATTGGAACATCCCAAGGCACTATACAAATGCAAATCTTCCAGACCAGAAAGGGGGCAATGCTCACGATGAGCTGTCTGAAGCCGTGTGAATGATTAGACCACCTTCGAACATGTCCTCTCCGTTGGCTGAGTAACAGATTTGATGAATTTTAGCTCCACAGTGCTGAACTTGATGCTCACTGCCACATTCCTTACTCTTGCAATGTCACCTTAGTTTTGTTCTCATCCACGCCCACGCAGAGGTTACTCCCCTCAGGATCTCATTCGCGCCTGTCCTGCCTGCCACTGATCTGTCCTCTTGCATTTCGTGCTGTATCATGCTGCTTCTCTGTATGGAGAAATTCTAGTGCAGAGTGTGACTGCGGTGATTTCTGAGTGGACTTGAACTTCTCCATAAAATTCAGCTGTGGTTGGCGCTAGACCAGTCACATATTTTCCGCATTGGATGCACATGGAACATTGCCCTGGAAGTTGCCATGTGTTGTGAGATGTGCCTGTTAGTCGGCACTCTTGGGGCAGTAATGTTTTATTAGCACTGGTTCCTGAGTAGGTGCCGGCCCGGGGAACCCACTTGATTACTGACAATCAGGGCTCTCCCCTTTCCCCTTGTCTACTGTACTGCACCCTCCTCCCTCAAGCATTGATTGTATCCCACAATGACCAATGACCCCCCCACCCCCCCGATCCCTTATTTAACACAGACTCTGGCCCCAGCTCCTTGATCCAACCCTCGACCAATGTTCTGGCCCGACTTCTGATCCTTGAGCCAAGCTGTGACTCCATTCCTGACTGCTTCCCATCCCTTCCCGACAAATCCCCAAGTCAACAACTGGTGTTTGTGAAGACAACATGTATTGACCTGTGTGCAGTAAAGTGAATGCATGTAACTGGAACAGTGTCTCCATTGTCAAACCTGTGACCAGCCAGTGAATGCACTTGACCACACAGTGTCAACATGTGGACAACATTGCCCTCTGCTGACGGATCTGTGTAGGAAAGAGTGTCTTCCTGAATCTTGTGAGGCACCCACTCAACTGTGAACTTGTCAAACGTAGATTAACTGAAGTAAGTAATGACTTCAGGAGGCGTCATTAGTCTGAAAGTGCACAATTTTTATAAACTTTATCATGCAATTCAAACGACTAGTTATAGAAATGAAGGTGCTTCAATTCATAGAGCAACTTTAACACTGGATTATTATTCAAACCAGAGCAATAGCAAGGAAATCCCAGGACCCCTTGACGGCATCCCGCCTCGTTCTGACAGCTGGTTTGGGTGCTGTTTCTTGCAGTGTCGTGGTATGGAACTTTTTTTAAGGTGAAGGAAGAAATATAAACATTGACGTCCTAACCTCCTCGATCAAATATACCTTGGCACCACCTGCCACCTTGTTCTGGAGCAGAAGTGCCAGATGTTACTTATCTCTGTGACATTTCTCCTCCCCTCTACAGCCTGTGTCCTCTCTGGGGTGGTCAAGGATGGATGGGGCCGTGTGAGGAGGTCTATGGGGCCCCCACTCCCTACCCCTCCCATGCACACAGCACTATGCAAGAATGAGCCATTCTCCGCTGTGCTCCGTCATTCTCTTGGATGCAGGTGTTTGGAATAACCAGGCAGCCTTCATGAGGTTTAAGCTCTCCGTGATTGAGTCAGGCACTGGGTTGTCTGGCCTTCCAGGAATGGAGAGGCTCTTTATGGATCTTCATGTCTTGGC
The DNA here is from genome assembly GCF_009764475.1 of Pristis pectinata. NCBI lineage: Eukaryota > Metazoa > Chordata > Chondrichthyes > Rhinopristiformes > Pristidae > Pristis > Pristis pectinata. Next base: position 26,095,234 of record NC_067429.1, on the reverse strand, counting down.
TTCTGCTGTTAACATAGAGAAGCATGTTAACATGGAGAAGGCCAGGGAGCACCCTGTCTGTTGTTGGTCAAAAATGTGATAGACCTCTCTCTCAGTCCCAGCCTCCCAGATGTGTGACACACACCTCTCTCAGTCCCAACCTTCCCGGTGTGTGACACACCTCTCTATCGGTCCCAGCCTCCCAGATGTGTGACACACCTCTCTCTGTGCCGGCCTCCCAGTTGTGTGACACATCTCTCTGAGACCCACTCTTCCAGATGTGTGACACACTTCTCTCTCAGTCCCAGCCTCCCAGATGTGTGTCACACCTCTCTATCAGCCCCAGCCATCCAGATGTGTGACACACCACTCTGTGCCAGCCTCCCAGATGTGTGTCACACCTCTCTATCAGCCCCAGCCATCCAGATGTGTGACACACCACTCTGTGCCAGCCTCCCAGATGTGTGACACACCTCTCTCTCAGACCCAGCCTCCCAGTCGTGTGACACACCTCTCTCTCAGACCCAGCCTCCCAGTCGTGTGACACAGCTGTAAACACAGTCCAGCCTTCCAGATGTGTGACATGGCTGTCTGCTCAGTCCCACCCTTCCGGATGTATGGCACAGCTGCCCACTCTCATCCTTCCAGATGCGTGTCACAACTGTAAATGCAGTCCAGTCTTCCAGATGTGTGGCATAGCTGTAGGCCCAATCCCAGCTTTCCAGATGTGTGACACAGCCGTCCTCTCAGCCCCTGCCTTCCAGATATTTGACACAGCTGTCTACTTACTTATAGCTTTCCAGGTGTATGGTGCAGCTAGCTACCTGTCCCAGCTTTCCAGATGTGTGGCACAGCTGTCTGCCGTCCCATTGCTCTGCTTCCTGCCTCCACACCTTTTTGCATTTATCATTTTGAAGTATTTATCTTGTAAAATCTGTGATGGCAGGAATTTGCTGGGATATTTTCACTCTGCAAATGTGAATACAAGGAGGTAACAGAGGCAATATTGACCATTTCCTGGCGACTTCCTGGACTATTGACCCTGATAACCTCTGCGGTCAGGATTTTCTTCTTGTCTCTTCTTTCTTCATCCTTGATTTTCACCACTTTACCTACTCATTTCCCAGAGGAAATAGTTCTTCCTCATTCTATCTGATTACAATTCTTCACAACTTTTAATTAATAAGTTAGGGTTTCTTTAGATTGTCTACCCTGCTGAAAACTCCCAGTTTCCCTTGACAACAAGTCTTTTTTTTTTGCGTGTGTCTCTGTTAGAACAGCAGCAAGAAGCTTCCCTGCAGAGCATTAAATCTCTGTTCCCGCTAAGGATCCAGGACAGTTTTGGCTCCAGAAGTGGATGAGTAGAGGCAATGATCAGCCAGTCTGTTCACTTCTGCTTTAGGCAGTGCTCTCAGATGCTCGTCTGCCGTGATGCAGGTGCCTGGAACCATACAGAGAACTTAAATACCTTCCGTATAGTGAAGCACTTCACAACCTCCCCACTGACTCTCTCTGTACAACTAGGTGAATTAACAGTTCTGGTCATTAATATTTTCTTGGTATTATCTCTGCTACTCAAATTCCTTTCATTCCCTGTAGCTTCTGCTAATGTAGCGTGCCCTGATATGCAAACAAACTGCAGGGTAACAGTGAGAAACTGGGCTATTCACCACGGGCACTAACATACCATACTCCAATAGATGTACCTTGAACTCCTCTTCTGTAGTCTGTTCCTGATGAGATCCATTGGACCAAATTTCAGAAGCAGCGTTCATGCATCCTGCACTTCACACCTACCTCAGAGGAGCCGTCTCCACCTTGATCTCCAGACTTTGAGGGAATTTTTCTTGTCTTGCCCATGATGGTGCACCCTGGGGATGAATAAGAGGACTGAAGGATGTGAGTGGCTGGTTGTGGGTTAGCGGAGGGACTGCTGTGTGTGCTGCTAGTGCTGTGGCTACTCCAGTGGTTACACTTGCAGTGTGCACAACGGTGGCATCGCCCGTTCTTCAAAGTAAAATCACTGGAGACAAAGTGATTGGGAATATTGTGAAGATGTGACAAGGCCTGGAAATGAATTCAGATCCATAATCATTGTTCCTCTCGGAGATGTGCACAGAGGGACGGAGGGTTCTGTAGGGATGGTGGATTCTTTAAGGATGGAGGGTTCTGAAGGCATGGAGGGTTCTGAGGGATGGAAGGACGGAGGATGTAGGGGCAGAGGGTGCTGTAGGAGTGAAGGGGTGGAGGCAGGCAGACAAAGACTGTGGCTGAATCCATTTTGATGGACCAAATGACTAATACACATTTTACAGAATCCTACATCACACAAGAAAGCCATTTGGCCCATCATGGCTATGCTAGCTTTAATAAAATACACGGAGACACAAGAAATTCTGCAGATGCTGGAATCTGGAGCAATACACAAAAAGTGCTGGAGGAGCTCAGCAGGTCAGGCAGCATCGATGGAGGGAAATAAAGGGTCAACCCCCACCCGCACCCCCCCCCCACCTTCTTATTCTGGCTTCTGCCCTCTTGTTTGCCAGTCCTCATGAAGATCTCGGCCCGAAACGTCGACTGTTTATTTCCCTCCATGGATGCTGCCTGACCCGCTGAGTTCCTCCAGCACTTTTTGTGTATTGTTTAAGAGAGTACAATCCACGTAGCCCCATTCCCGTTCTACTAAACCACGGGCATTTAGACAAGAACAGGCAGGGAATGGAGGGATACAGACCACGTGCAGGCAGATGGAAGTAGTTTGGATGGCCAACATGGGAGACACAGACCCAGTGGGTCGCAGGGCTGCATGGTTCCGTGTTCTGTGTTCAGACCCCTGCGACATTCTTTTTCCTTTTCATGTCAATGTCCAGTTCTGTTTTGAAAGTCACCATTGGGCAGGACCGTTCTGGATCCACCCCGAGCCCACTGCCCTCCTGCACTAATCTCAACAGGGTACAGAGGGTTAGCCCTCTACACCTGGGAGTCCCCCTGAAAATCAGAGCAGGACGTGAGTGGTAACGTGTCCTGAGGTGGCCAATCCGCAGTCCCTGACCTTGACAGTCCTGATGGCCTTTGACAGCTTGCCACTGTGAGAGGACTGAACTAGTTTCTGGTAATCAGGGGCATTGGCAAAATTGGTAAATTGGTTTATTATTGTCACCTGTACCAAGGTACAGTGAAAAACTTTGTTTTGCATCCCATCCATACAGATCGATACATCGAAGTAGTACAAGGGAAAAGCAATAACAGAACGCAGAATATAGTGTTACAGTTACAGAGAAAGTGCAGTGCAGGCAGACAATAAGGTGCAAGGCCATGATGAGGTAGATTGTGAGGTCAAGAGTCCATCCTATTGTACAAGAGGTCCATTCAATAGTCGTATAACAGCAGGATAGAAGCTGTCCTTGAGCCTGGTGGTACGTGCTTTCAGGCTTTTGTACCTTCTGCCCGATGGTGGGGGGGGTGGGAGGCGGGGTGGGAGAAGAGAGAATGTATGGGGTGGGAGGGGTCTTTGATTGAAAAACTGTGTAAATAGGCGTAAACAAAAATCGTTGCACAAAATAAGTTTAATTAAAAACATCACAAAGCCTACGGAATTAATTAAAAATATTAAGATAAAGTAAAACACTCACCTTTTCACTCAGATGAATGGGGTCACTGTACGTACACCAGTCATGCCTTGGGACATTGCAAAGTTTACTCACCGCCGCGCCTCCCCACCATCCCCCAGCCCAGGACCTTTGAGCTCTGTGCTGTGTCAGTGGCGGAATACACTGATCTTTGACCTCCAGCTTGCTCCTGCCTGCTGCTGCTTTTTGATGGGGGTGGGGTGGGGTTATGGAGGTTCGAGAAGAGCCGAGCAGTGAGGAGGAAGTCCTCCATCGCCAGCACGACCTGTTGGTTGTCCACCGCCATCCTTTCAGCAGAAGCCAACTCATTCCACGAACGTGGTTTGCCTCTCCTTCCCTTTCTCTCCAACAGCAGCAGGGGAAGAATCAGTGACATTGTGCTTCGGCAAGTGGGCAGTTGTGATCAAGGAGGGGATGTGTCATTCTGGCTGTGTTCTTTCAGGTCTGTCGGGAGAAGGTCCGCTTTGAAAGGCTCATGGAATATTTCCGAAATGAAGACAGCAACATCGACTTCATGGTACGTTGGTTTGGCCGGGAGCTTCCCAGGCATGGGGTCAGACGAGCTTCCATCATCCCTGTAGACTTGTCAGGGAAGGAGGCTCTTCATTGACTTCATTCCAAGCTCATGTATCATTGGAGTGTACTCTGTACCTGATGTGCCCAGTGTGGCTGGGATACTCCAGTCCCCAAACCATGGGGGGTGTTAGTGAAGTGAGTGTTGAACCCCACCTTGCACAGAAGGTGGATCTGACGATCGGTTGGTGCATGATTACCAGGCTGGGTGGTCCTTTCCAAGCAGTGGGCCCACCCATTCCACATGTGCTTGGCCTCTGTGAGGCAGCCTTCCATCCAGCCTTGTGCTCACGAGTGTTTTAAGCCGACGCAGTTGTTGGGGCATTGCAGGCAGTCAGCAGCTGGCCACAGGGTCTGGGAGGCAGCAGTTCAACAAGCTGCTCCCACGTGGTGTGAGGCAGCTCACAGGAGTCCGGCAGATGTCGGCTGAAGATTCCCTCAACGGGGCGGCATTGTCCATCAGAGAGTGCGCCGTCAGTGGCTGCAGGGTCAGCTGGTTGGGCCGTACTCTCTTCAGGCCCAGTTTAAATATAACAGCCTGAAGAATAACATTGGCTTTGGTGCAGGCTTTAGGTTTCAAGTGTTCTCAGTGTCTGTCTGTCTGTCTCTCTCTCGCTCTCTTGCTCTCTCTTCCCCCCCCACCCTGCCCCCCCACTCTCTCTCTCTCACTCTCTGTCACTTTCTCTCCCTCATTCTCTCTCACTCTTTCTCCCCCTCTCCCCATATCTCCATCACCCTCCCCCTCACTTTTGCTCTCTTTCCCTCTCCCCTCCTCCCTCTCTCTCCCCCTCCTGCCTCCTTCTCCGCCTTCCCCCTCCCCCTCCATAAGACGTTTCCCCTCTTCACTCTAAGTACCTTTGTGGTCAGTAACCCCAGTGCCCTTTTACCGCTCTCCACAGGTCGCCTGTATGCAGTTCATTAACATCGTCGTGCATTCCGTCGAGGACATGAACTTCCGGGTCCACCTACAGTTTGAGTTCACCTTGCTGGGACTGGACGAGTACCTTAACGTAAGAGAGCGCAGCACGGTGGCTAGAGGTTGTCAGCAGCAGTGAGGTGTGATCTCCATGGGTCAGCAGAGGCCGTGCCTGTCCACTGGAGGGCGATGGTGGGCCTTTGAGCACCCATTGGGAGTGTTGGATGGGGGTCACCGTGGTGGTTCGGTTTTACCAACAGCTATGGCCGAGGCCCATGAGACAGCCTAATGGGCACTGCACATTTTGGGGATTGAAGCACTGACCCCTGTTTCTCAGGACCCAGGCAGGGGTCACAATGGCAGGTCGCCCTGGTCCAATCAGGTCGGGGCATGAGGTGGAGAGGGGCAACACATCCCTTGTCAGCAAGGCGAGGGTGTCAAGGCCGGTGCTGGGAAAGGGCACGGCTTTGGGGGGTAGATGACGCAGGGTGGGGTGGAGGGGTGGGGGAGTTTGATGGAGTTGTACAGCTCAGAAACAGGACCTTTGGCCCACCAGGTCTGTGCCAACCATCAAATACCCATCTATATTCATTCCATTTACCAGCGCTTGGTCCGTACCTTCTGTGCCTTGACAGTTCACATGCTTGTCCAGATACTTTGTTAGCGCTGTGAAAGTCTCTGCCTCCACCAGTGCGTTCCCAATTCCAGCCACCCTCAAGGTCTTCCTCTCCTCACTTCTTCCCCTCACCCTCATCCAATGCCCTCTAGCTTTTGACACCTCTGTTCTGCTGAACAGTTTCCTGCCATCTACCCTGTTCATGCCCCTCGTCATTTTGTACACCTCCATCAGGTCCCCCCTCAAGCCTCCTCCATTCCAATAAAAGCAAACGCAGCCTCTCCTCATAAACGAAAAGCTCCATCCCAGGCAACACCCAGGTGAACCTCCTCTGCACCCTCTTCAGTGCAGTCAGGTCCTTCCTACGGTGTGCTGAGCGGAGCTGTACACAGTGCTGCCGCTGTGGGCCGACCTGTGTTTTATAAAGCTGTATCATATCCTCCCTACTCTTATATTCATTGCCACGGCTAATGAAGGCGAGCATCCACACCTATCTCCACCCATGCTGTCACCTTCAGCAATCCTTGGACTTGTACACCAAGGTCCCTCTGTACCTCAATGCACCTGGGGCTTGACCATTCATTGTATGTGCCCTACTCTTATTACTACTCCCAAAGTGCATCACCTCACACATCAATATTAAATTCCACCTGCTATTGCTCTGCCCATTTTACCAATCGATCAATGTCCTCCTGTAACCTAAGCCTATCTTCCTCACTGTCAACAACATCACAACCTTTCGCCACACTGTTTTCTTGTTAACCCTTCGAAGAATTCAATCCAATTATTCAGACAGGATCTCCCCCCAACGATTCCATGCTGATGATCTTCGATTAATCCCTGCCTTTCCAAGTGTAATCTTGTGCAATCCAAGTACAATCCTGTCCCTCGGGATATTTTTTTCCAAACAGCTACCACTGACGTGAGGCTCACAGGCCTCGAGTTACCGGGCTTATCCGTGCTGTCCTTCTTGAATAAAGGTATCACATTTGCTGTCCTCCAGTCATCTGAACCTCACCTGCAGCCAGCGAAAATTTATTAATATCTCTCACAGCCCCAGCAATCTCCTCCCATAGCAGCTTGGAATATATCTCATCAGGGGCCGGAGATTTATCCACCTTTAAGCCTGCTAAGACGTCTAATGTCTCTGCCTTTTTGACGATTCCATGCGCTAGAATTTCACCATTCCACTTCCTAAATTCTCCTGCTATGGCACCCTCCTTAGTCAATATAGATGAGAAATATTCATTTAAGACCTCACCCATGTCTGGCTTCACACACACAATGCAACTTTGGCCCCTAATGGGCCCTACTCTTTCCCTGGTCACTTCTTGCCCTTAATATAGTATAAAAAGCTTTGCAACGTTGCTTAATCCTGTCTGCCAGTGATGTTTCATGCCACCCCCTTTGCTCTCGAATGGATGAATCGGGGTAGACTGGGGTCCGAGGGGTTGGGCGTAACATCTGGAGGTGGTGGACTTGAGGTCATCAGTGAAGTAGAGGGGGACCAATCAAGCAAAGGGAAAGAAGACAGTTGACTGATAAGAAGTCCCAGTCCCTCAATTGCTTGGGAAGGTCCCGCTTGTCCGGGTTGTCTAGTGACGTCTGTTCTCTGGAGTTAGAAGAATGAGACTGATCTTGTTGGGATGTAGAAGTTTCGGAGGGGACTTGTCAGCGTGGAGAGTGAGAGGGAACTTCTCCCTCCTGCAAATATCTGGACCAGAAAGCACGGTTTCAGATCAATGGAGGTGAAGAGGAATTTCTTCCCTCAGAGGATCATGACTCGAGAATTCTCTCCCCCAGAGAGGTGGCACGGGGGCAAGGTGGCACAGCCAGCAGAGCTGCTGCCTCGTAGTACCAGGGACCTGGGTTCAATCCTGATCTCAGGTGCTGTCTGTGTGGAGTTTGCACGCTCTTCCTGTGACAGTGTGGGTTTCCTCTGTGTGCTCCGGTTTCCTCCGTGTGCTCCGGTTTCCTCCCACGTCCCCAGGACCTACAGGTTGGAAAGTTAATCGGCCACTGTAATTTGCCCCTAATGTAGTGAGTGGTGGAATTTTGGAGGGGGAGGGGGGAGGTTGATGAGAATGGGGGAAATAAAAACATGGGATTGATGTAGGATTAGGGTAAATGTTGATGGTTGGTGCAGACTCAATGGGCTGAAGGGCCTGTTTCTGTGCTATATCTCTTGATGACTCTGTGACAGGCTGTGGAGGGTGGAGTCTTTGGATGGAGTGAGGGCTGAAATGGACAGGTTTTATGGACTCCTAAAGTTGAGGGTCATGGGAAACAGGCAGGAAGATGGAGCTGAGGGCCACGCTCATGTCCACCAGGATCTTGTCCGAGTAGCAGAGCAGGCTCACGGAGTTCCTTCTGCATTTAAGGTGCTCCAAATTCTCCCATGATGCACCAAACTGACTGTTGCCGAGGAAACACCCACCATCATGTGTATCCTGATGTTGAAATTAGAATGGCCTTTTTCACTTTGGTGCTATCCTAGTAAAAAGAATCCCATCTGACACTCGTGAGTTTGTTGCTCAGTGATGTTAATACAAAGGTGTACATTACAGTCTGGAATTCTTATTGTCTCACTGCTCCAGGGGATAGGACTTTCTAAAGGATGACCCTCCAATTCAAATGCTTAACACCTGCAAAGATCTACCCTGCGCTGTTTTACCCTTGACAGTCCCACAGGTTGAAATGTCACTGGAAGGAGCTGGGAGCAAACACGGGGGAGCTTTGACGCAGGAAAAGCACTGATCCCAGGCTGCTGTCTGGGCTCCTGCTTGTTGTGGCAGGTCCGATAAAATAACGTGTTGGCTAATTTGCAGAAACTGAAGCCATCGGAAAGTGAGAGGCTGCAGGTTCAGATCCAGGCGTACCTGGATAACGTGTTTGACGTTGGTGCACTGCTGGAGGATGCGGAGACCAAGAACGCAGTGTTGGAACATGTTGAGGAACTGCAGGGAGAAGTAAAATCAGGTACTGACAGAGGGGGAGGAGGTTTGGGTATTATATACACTCAGGCACCAACTCACTGTAAGGGATCTCACTCGGGTGGTGGGGGGGGGGGAGGTGGGGAGAGAGAGAGAAAGAGACTACTGCAGTAAAACTCTGATAATCCAGCACCTGACTGTTCAGAATGATGGTCGGGCATCTGACCCATTAGTCTGGAATGTGATCGGGGATATGAGGACGGACCTGGGATCCGAACTGTGGGCCGGGTGTGTGGTCAAAAGCTGAAGCTGGCTGTGCAACACTAGGGGTCAGGAAAATGGAATGGTCTTTAGCCAGAGGGTCGGAAGTACTTGTATACCTCCCACTCCCTTTACCCTCAACGGGTTCACTGGAAAGTTTATTATGCTGTATAACATGCAAAGAAAAATGAAATAAAAGTATGTTTGGGTGTTAATAGGGAGTAACATTCAGTAGTCTGGAAAATCTGCTGGTCTAGCACAATCAGAGTCCCAGCGGTGCTGGGTTATTGGAGTTTAACTGTATTGGGTCACAACCAGCCAGCTGTCAATGACTCTCGGAGGTCGTTGTGCCATTTTGATTTCGACTCTGCTGTTGAGAAGGTCAGCGGAGGCCCCTGTGCTGTTGCTGGTCTGTACAGACCTTCAGCAGCTGCAGCCAGAATGGGCAAGTCGGTAGAGTGATCTCTGAGGACCAGCAGGTGTGTGGGTGTCATCCTGCCGCTGTTCCACAGTGTGAGCAGACGGTCCTGACACCAGGTATCCAGTCCAGCCGTGGGTCCTGTTCTGTTTCTTGCAGCGTGAACCGGTATCCATGGGGCTCAAAGCCAAGACATTAGCTTCGTGACCACGGTGTAAATTTCAATGTGGAAAAGTCCACTACCATTCGCCGCAGGGAACAATGATTCCTTCTCCCCTATACATAGGTCCCTGGGCAGACCAGTGGCTCCTAGTGATCAGTACCCTCAGCTATGGAACCCAACCCATCACTGCAAAAACTCCCTCCCTACACTCTCTATTAATTATTTAACCACATTACCATCTCCTTAAAGCAATTTAAAAATATTTCCCTGATGTCTTCTGAAGGGTTCCTGCTGCCTGGCGGGAAAGTTATGCCATACGCAAAGAGTTTCAGCTGCTGTGGCTTGAATGAGCTGGGACCCTGTAGAAACGTTCCCAAGTCGGTTGTATCCTCACCCCCAGTGACCGGAGTACAGAGCTGAAAAGATGCTCCTAACCTGCCGTGCCAGTGGGAGCAGTGCACTGGAACAAATCAGGGACTCATCCCACACAGAATGAGGCCATTTGGCCTACCAGCTCATGCTAGCTCTCTGAAGCCATTCTTCTGTTAGTCCCACAACCCCTGTCTTTTCCCTGCACACCCCACATCCTCCCTTTCTTATTGGTATCTCATTGCCTTTGATCGTAAGTATTCAATTTGCTTTCAGCCATGTGTTCCACAGCGGACGTGGTGGGGTGAAGCTTGGTTATCCCAGCTGGAATCCCTGAGGGTAGGATGAGGCAGAATGGGGGAGAATCAAATTGTCAAACTGCGTCCTAATCACGTGCTGGTCGAGACTCAGTTTCTTGTTTCTGTTTACCCTGCACCTTGCTCAGCTGACGGAAAAGCTGCAGGAAGCCGAGAATGACTCCATGATGAAGATTGCAGAGTTGGAGAAGCAGCTGATACAGGCCCATAAGGAGGTGGAAGTTCTCAAGGTGAGTGTGAGGCGAGGCCGTCGGTTCATCTCTGGAGTGCTGGGGTGGGGGGAGATCTGGCGGGGATGGGCGGGCGCTCACAGGGCACCGAGCTCAGTCCCCACCTCTGCCAAGAGCAGACTGGAGGCAGTGAAAGAGAGAGGTTCTTCCTCACTCCGAGGTGAAAGGTCAGAGCAGGGGCCTCGGAGAGTGGGGGAAGGGTGGGCGGCCTACGGTCAGGGTTGGGAGGGTGGGTGGAGCAGGGGTCAAAGCACCAGGTTCCCCACAACACCACCCCCCCAACCCCGCCAAACCCTCCTGCTGTAGACAGAGCACAGTAGTGTGAAATAGTTAACGTTAGGGCTGATACACCCCCAGACTCCCAACCCCTCAGTTACCAATCCCCATCTGTTCTCAGCATTGTTTCAAGCAGGGGAATGGGACAATTGCTAGTAGCAAGCGGGATTCTTCCACAAGTAGGATTTTTGGACCTTGATGATGTGATTGAAACCAAGTGTTATTTCATTTGGTGGGGGGGTGGGGGGTGGAGGGCGCAGTGGGCAAGCAGAGATTATTTGCTTGCCTTTACAGCTGCACAGTGGGGAGGGGGTCACCGAGGACCAGAAGACCCTCGGTGGATAAGTTACAATCTCTGTGAGATGGGGTGTTTCCCTGGAGATCAGTAGGAAGCCTTGTCCCTGCCCCCACCCACCCCTCCTTCACTAACTCTCTGCAGTCCCAACTCCAGGAGTTTCTACTGAGGGGTGCCCACTGACAGACTCGTCAGCTGCTCTGCATGTCCCCTGCCCCCATCCACCAGCAACCGCTTCCCCCGTCGGCTTAAGATGGGAGTCTCAGAACCAGCAAGGTGCAAAGTGGGAGCCGTCTGGCCCGCAGGAACTGGGCAGGTGATGGCCATGAGCAGGAGGTCTGCTGAGGACCAGGGCCTTCTGGAGGGTTGGTTCGGAGCCTGTGTGCTGAGCGCCTTCTCACTGAGCCTCTCACTCACACCCGTCTTTCTACCTTTAATACATGACGTCCTGGATGCCACAGAGAGAGAGTGCAGGAACAGGCCCACTGAGTCCATGCCAGCCATCAGACACCCATTCACACTAATTCCGGAGTCACACTGCATGGAAACAGGCCCTTTTGCCCACAGACTTCACACCGACCATCGGTCCCCCTTGTAAACTAACCCTAGTTAACTAGACCTAATTTATTTTTTGCCAAAAAACAAACTGCTGGAAGAATTCAGCCAGTCAAGCAGCAACTGTGGAGCCAAATTGACGGTTAGGACCCTGCATCAGGCCTGAGGGTGCCGAGGGAAGATGGCCATTGTGTACAAGTGAGAGGGAGGGGTGAGACAGGGGCTGGTAGGTGATAGGTGGAACCGGATGATGGGCGGATGGAGGGAGGGGGTGAGACAGGGGCTGGTAGGTGATAGGTGGAACCGGATGATGGGCGGATGGAGGGAGGGGGTGAGACGGGCTGGGAGGTGATAGGTGGAACCGGATGATGGGCGGATGGAGGGAGGGGGTGAGACGGGCTGGGAGGTGATAGGTGGAACCGGATGATGGGCGGATGGAGGGAGGGGGTGAGACGGGCTGGGAGGTGATAGGTGGAACCGGATGATGGGCGGATGGAGGGAGGGGGTGAGACGGGCTGGGAGGTGATAGGTGGAACTGGATGATGGGCGGATGGAGGGAGGGGTGAGACGGGCTGGGAGGTGATAGGTGGAACCGGATGATGGGCAGATGGAGGGAGGGGTGAGACGGGCTGGGAGGTGATAGGTGGAACCGGATGATGGGCGGATGGAGGGAGGGGGTGAGACGGGCTGGGAGGTGATAGGTGCAACCGGATGATGGATGGAGGGAGGGGAGCGACGAGTATTTAGACTGGTAGGCAGTAGGTAGAACCAGATAAGGGAGGGATGATGGAGCCAGGGAATAGGAAAGGTGAACCAAGGGTGAAGAAAGCCAGGTAGATAGGTTTGTGGGTGGTGGGCAGGTGGGCCGAGGTGGGGGAGGGTGATGAGTCCAGGTGATGGGGGAGGGATAGATGGAAAAGGTGAACAGACCCTGGCTGGACGGGTGGGAGTGGGAAAGGGTCACATGGTGTAGGGAGTTACCTAAAATTGGAAAATTCAGTGTTCAATTGTTTGCCAATATTGGTGCAAATGTTGAAGTTTGGATCTTGGTGTTGTGCTGCCTGGGAGCTTGGTCTTTTACAGGGATCTTTCTCCCCCACAGGAGAAATCCAGTGACTCTGCGGCAAGGCTGCAGTCTCTGCAGGCACAGGTGACAGACAGCAACGTGGTGGTCCGACAGCACACTTCCTTGGAGCAGAAACTCATCCAGCTGGAACAGCAGGGTCTGCTCAAGATCAATCGTGGAGACAACGGAGACTTTGAAATAGATATCGTTCCGGTCATAGTGAAAGAAACGGTCGTAACCACGACACCGACACCCAGGCCTGAGCCCAAGCAAGGTACAACGCACTAAATCTTCCCTGCCCTTACTCTTTGTACTTTGCTCATTCTGTCAGGAGACATGTTAGACTCTCACTGCTCCAATCCAGCGATTTCAGGATCACTTTTCTTCTGTGATAAGGGACTGTAGAAAAGCAGGAGACACGATAATTTTTTTATAGAACTGGCTTCTGGGAATGAACAACTATATTTAGTTTGGAGTGCAGAACCAGAGGGACATTTTGAAATGAGTAAGTCTCAGAATACTGAGACTTGAACTATTTGTTGAACCAGAACGATCATTGTTCTTTCTCTGAACCCTTCCCAGTGAATCCTTTTGGAAAATGAGGAAGGAGTTTGACTGGCTCACTCTATAACTAGCCCAGGTCTTCCCCAAGTGGGTGAGAGGAGATGCTGTCAGTGGAGTTGCAGAGAAACCTTAGCACATTTCTCAATAACTTGCGTGGCTGATGATCATGGAGTCATAGAGTGGGAAACAGGCCCTTTGGTCGACCAAGTCCACGCTGACCATCAAGAGCCCATTGGCACTAATCCTTTTATTTTATTCTCCCCACATTCCCTCAACTCCCCCCACCCCCCCCGCCCCTCAGATTCTACCACTCACTTACACACTAAGAGCGATTTAGAGTCGCCAATTAACCTACCAACCCGCATGTCCTTGGGATGTGGGAGGAAACTGGAGCACCCAGAGGAAATGCGGTCACAGAGAGAATATGTAAACACTACACAAACAGCACCAGAGATCAAGATTGAACCTGGGTCACTCGGGCAGTGAGGCAGCAGTCCTCCTGCTGCGCCACTGGTGTTCTCCAAATCCTTCTCAGTGGATTCCCAGCTGACCAAAATTACAAATGACTGACTCAGATCTTTTGGTAAATATTGAGGACCTCAAAATTCTTTGATCACCCATTGCCGAAATTGGGATAAAAATTGGGATAAAAATCCTCCCTGGATTAGTCAACCTTTATGATGACATTCAATAATCTCTGACTCCACATTTACAGCCTCCGAGTTGACGGGAGGTTTGAAAAAATGTTAACTAATTCTTTCTGTTCCACAAACGCTCGGTGAGAACGGTCCTTGGGATTGTTGGGGATTTGTTACCTGAAGCATTCCAGTTCACATTGAAGGAATGAGAAGGTGTTGAAGCTGAGGTGTGAGCTCCTGGTCTGTATCTCTTGAGATTCTGGCTGGCAGTAAACTTGTGGGCCTAGAAATTGTTTCAGGATTCACCATGCATTAAAGTCGCGGCAACTAGTGTATATTTTGTGCCCAGGTTGTCCGCAGCAGTCTCCTCTTGCACATAAGGCCTTTACACCATAGCTCAGGCCTTGCACAGAATGAAAGCCGAAGGGCCGAATGTCCACAAGCTCCACCAATGCAGCTTGGGAGGTGAAGGGTCACAGCCAACAGGGGATGGCCTGGTTGAGAGGAGGCCCAGGAGTCAGGTGGAGGTGATGTGGAAGGTCGAACCTGCAGTGAGGGAGTTGGGTTGAGGCATTCGTTAGGGGTAAAGGGTAGGAGTTTGGTTAGGCTGGGAGCACACTCGGCTCTCAGGGGCTGGTCAGAGACTTGATTGGCAGGTCTGAAAGACATCTGCAGTGAGATAGATGTGGGGGTGATAGGAGTAAGGAGTAAACACAGATATTAAAAAGGGACATACCCTGCAGGTGGATCCGCAACGCTGGATTCCATGGCCAGGAGCGGGCAAGGCTCGTCCCCTTTAAGTTGCAGCAAAGCAGGACCTGCCCTGCCCCCTCCTTTGCAGGTGCCCCCGGCCCGTCCTGTGAAGAGGCCCCTCCATACACCTCCATGAAGATCCCCAAAGACTCATGAGCTACAGCCACTGAACTCGAGCACCCCCAACAAGAACAGCTCAGTAAACCCTGTATTTGGGTAAATTCCTTCACATAACACATAGTATTTTGCTCATGCAAAGGAATTTCTAGGTCATGGTGCAGTTGGGGGGGGGGGTCACGACCCCTGTATAGGTAATTGGTTTATTATAGTCACATGTACAGAGATACTGTGAAAAGCTTTTGTTCTGCTTGCCACTCTGACAGAGATCCTGCCACACATAAGTACATCCATACAAAAGCAGTAGGGCTCGGTCCTGAAGACGTCCATTAGCTATAGCAAAGAGCAGATTGGAGTGAGGAGGTGGCAGTGTGAGGGGTGTTGGGGACTGCCTCCGCGTTATCTGGCCTCTGCAGCAGGCAGTGAGAGTTAATGTGTCTTCTTTGCCTTCACCTCCATCTCCAAGGGTGCAGCTTCAAGTTTATCGCCATGGGCGTACATACCCAGGGTGTAATTGCCATCAAAGTTAGCTTTTTGCAACAGCAACACAGTATATTACAAACCTAAATTACATAAACTTAAAATTAACATAAATTATACACAACTTACACGACAGAATAATCAAAAATAAAACATTAAGTTGAAGGAAATATAGTCCGAGGTAGAATTAGGATTTTTCAGGTCGGTTCAGGAGCCTGACGGCAGTGGGAAGGATGCTGCTGAACCTTGAGGTGTGGGTCTTCAGACTCCTGTACCTCCTGCCTGGTGGCAGCAACGAGAAGAGGACATGGCCCAGATGGTGGGGATCATTAATGATGGATGTCACCTTCCTGAGACATTGCCTCTTGTAAATGTCCTCGGTGGTGGGGAGAGCTGCTCCATCAGGAAAAGCTCAGTGTGTCACCGGCTGGCAAATGTTAAGTCTTGTAACTTGAACGTGCGTTTTTGTGTTCTCCGACAGATGTTCCTCCAGCACCAACGGTTCGGGGTGATGCTACTGATGCTGCCAGTTCTGGAGCAGGTCCTCCTCCTACTGGTCCCCCTCCTCCTCCCACCCCTGCGTCAGCGGAGACCGCCTTCACTCCACCTCCTCCTCCGCCTCTACCCAATGTGGCTGCTAGTGAGGCTGCCCCAGCGGCAGGTATACCACCACCCCCGCCCCCACCGCCTCCACCCCCTGGACCTCCAGGTGCTGGAATCCCTCCTCCACCCCCACCCCCACCTGGGGCTCTCCCTCCAGGGGCACCCCCACCTCCACCCCCTCCAGGAGCATCGGGGTCCTTCTTCAATGCAGCGACAAAGGTCACCACAGGTAAGGGTCATGCGATCGATGCTGGTGTTCACCCTATGCTGATCACATGTTGTGTCAAGTGAAACATGAAGCGTTTTGTTTGTTCCTTCTCTTGCGGAAAG
This sequence comes from Pristis pectinata, assembly GCF_009764475.1. NCBI lineage: Eukaryota > Metazoa > Chordata > Chondrichthyes > Rhinopristiformes > Pristidae > Pristis > Pristis pectinata. Next base: position 26,079,153 of record NC_067429.1, on the reverse strand, counting down.
TCTGTGCTATAAGCCCAGGCTCTGCGTTGTGAAACTCAGACAGAGTTATGCCAGTTAAACAGGCAATCAGTTGGAAGCCAGAAAGAATCTTCAAGGAGCATCCAACTGATGCATCTGTTCACGGTTATTTAGTGGGAGCACAGTGCTGTGTTGTAGAATCCAGAATGCTTGAGGAACAAAGTCATTGCCTGTTGTAATTAGGCTGCAGATTCCCATTCAGTTGGCACCTGGTAACGAGCTGCCATTCTCACAGTTGTCTGTGCCAGGGTTTGACTTGGTCAGCATTCTGACTCAGAAGTGAACTCGAGTGGGTTGGAGGTCATTTATAAATGGGTCTCACTCCACCACGCAGTGGAATTCCCCAGTTCAGAGTCCTGGTGAAACGGGGTTGCTGTGACAGTGGTTGGGAGATAAGCACAGGATTGTAGGTTGGCTCGCACCGTGTAGCTTTCTCTGATGCCCTTAGGGTATTGCGAATCTCGGCAGTGCACTGATCACGTGTGCTGTCACACTGAGTGAAAAGCAAAGGTGCATGAAGCTCCTTGAAGGATGTTTGCTGCCTCCCATTGATTGTCTGTGTAACCTGCATAACTTTGCATGGGTTCTCACTGTTGGCTAGGGTGGTGTGTGTCAGCACGGTGAATCTTGTCGTCACACTCAAGTGTTTGGTGCCTTGGTGTTTCTGCTGGTTTGCTGTGCTTGCACGCCCTGTCACACCTGCAGAACGATCCGCGTGAGTATTTGCACCGCACTCATGCCCTACTTGTGCTAGGTTAGGCGTCTTGTACATCCTGGCACTCCAACTTTCAACTCGTCACTGCTTTTAGCTTTGGCGTATGATGCTTGTGATATTGCGTGACTGCAGCATAACCTCCAGCCCTTGTTGGCTCATCCATATCACTGAAAGCAGCACATGATGCTGCTTGGGCAATGGGCAGGGTTTGTCCGTCCTTCAGGGCTTCACATAGTGGACAAACAGACCAAAGGTTGGAAGAAGTGAGTTGCTCAAAGGCAGCAGCATAGAATCCATCAAAGGGAACTGCTGGTGGGTTTACTGGTGGCTCTCTGAGTCTTGAATCATTCCTGCACCTTTCCAGGGGTTTCAAACTGTGGAATTGGAGCCTGGTTATAAATGAAGGTAGGTTCTGATGACTGGAGCACAGAGTCATTGAGTTATACAGCCTGAAACAGGCTCTTCAGCCCACTGAGTCCATGCCAACCACGAAGCAATCATTTACGCAAATCCCATTTTTTTATTCTCTGCACATTCCCATCAGCCTGCCCCCCAGATTCTAGCACTCACCTATACATTGGGGGCAACTTACCGTGATCTATTAACCTACCAGCCCGCGTGTCTTTGGGATGTGGGAGGAAACCGGAGCAGTTGGGGAAAATCCATGTGGTCACAGGGAGAATGTTCAAACTCCACACAGCACTGAAGGGTGGAATTGAACCCAGGTCACTGGAGCTGTGAGGTAGCAGTTCTACTCACTGCTGCCCACGTCACCAGAGAGCAGAACCTAAGCATCCTGAGTTACTTACTCAGTTCACAGGAGCACAAAACTATGCTCTTCAGACTTGCCTCCAGGTAACTACCATCAACGCTTAATGGTTTTAGTGTGTTCTTAAGGTAGTGATTTCATTGTAAAGGAGCAAGAACATCCAGTTTTCTTGGTGAATATGACTGACAGGATTAGTAAGCAAAGCAAAACTTAAAGCGCAGTCAGGTTGAGTTCTCTACTGAGATTACTTGCCTCATTTTATACCAAAGCATTAATGATCTTGGGACCACAGGAATCTGTAGAATTTTGACACAGCAGTAGTCATCTTGGGAATCTAAACACGCCAACCCTTATGAATTGAAATCTGGTGCGTGACAAGCAACAGAAACATTAAAGTGGCACTGAAATTACTTTGCTGCTTTTAATGGAGTATATTCTGTTCTTTGATGAAGCTGGTACGTAAACAGATATCATTAAGAGTGTGCTAATACATCTCTGCTAAAAATATCCATTAGGATTTCAATCCCACTGTTCCCTGATTCATCAGCCTACAACTCCCTGCTGGTGGTACTTAATGAGTGGAAAATCTAACAGCAAGAGCCCATATTTCCACAACCAGCTCTCCCTGCTGGCTGCCTCTCTCCACCAAGAGCATCCAGTCAGAGAATCAGCCCTAAAGTTACTCGATACCCCTCTGTAACCATTGCAATCCCGCTGTCAATCAATTTACTTTAAGAGTTGATGCTTTCACTGAAGAACTGGAGATGTTGCTTGATGTTACCACGAGGAAGTCTATAAGATCAGCCTTGTTTTTGCCACGGGGTGGAGTTTAATGTGTAATTTGTCCACCTGACTTGCATTACTATTTGGGACCTAATCTTTTCTCCATTGGATGTGCTAGATAATTTATTTGAAAATTATTCTTGCTTCAGGTCACACCACAACATTGTCTAGACTTTGAACACTCCAGGAGAGTGCAGTTGTTATAAAAGTGCCATACATCTCCAGTGGCTGGTATCCTCCAGAGTGTAAAAAAATTCTGACAGGGCCTGATGGGTTGGATGCAGAGGAGATGTTTCCTTGACTGAGGAGTCTAGAGCCAAGGGTCACGGTCTCAGAATAAGAGGTCGGCCACTTCAGACTGGGATAAGGAGAACATTCAGAGGATGGTGAATCTTTAAAATCCTCTACCCCAGAGGACTGTGGAGCCTTAGTCAGTGAGTTCATTCAAAACGGACATCGATAGATTTCTGGATATTAAGGAAATCAAGGAATATGGGATAGTGCAGGAAAATGGGGCTGAGACAGAAGCTCAGATGCAGTCTAGAGAAATGGTGACACAGGCTCGAGACCTCCTCCTGCTCCAATTTCTCATGTCCTGACTTGGCTGCTCCAACCAAATATGACAGCTCCAAGTCTTCCACATTGGCAGTGAGGACAACGAGCACAGCATTAGTTGCTCCCCACTAACGACCTTCATCCAGCTACAAAAAATAGTCACACCAGTGTAACCTCTCCACAGGCAGTAGTTGTCCAAGCAGAATATCTCACAGAACTGGACGTGACAGTCTGCTAAATAATTCAAGTTGTTCCTAAGAAGTGTGGGTAAAAGGCTCATTGGTCAACATAAATTGCCCCTGGTGTGCAGATGAATGGTAGAATCTGGGGGGGAGTTGATGAGAATATGGGGAGAATAAAAAGAATTAGATTAATGTAGGGTTAGTGTAAGTAGATGGTTAAAGGTCAGTCTGGACTCAGTGGGCTGAAGGGCCTGGTTGCAGGCTGTATATCTTTATGACATTGCTGAACTTATTCTTGTGGTAAATTTTGAACCCTTTCTTACTAAAGCTGTTCTATTTACCTCCCGTTTTGTAAGATAACATCGGATTTCTTTATTAGTCACATGTACATCAAAACACAGAGAAATGCATCTTTGAGTGGAGTGTTCTGGGGCCAGCCTGCAAGTGTTGACACGCTTCCGGCACCAACATACCATGCCCACAACTTCCTAACCCATAGGTCTTTGGAATGTGGGAGGAAACCGGAGCACCCGGAGGAAACCCACGCAGACACACGGGGAGAACGTACAAACTCCTTACAAACAGTGGCCGGAATTGAACCCAGGTCACTGGTGCTGTAATAGCGTTACGCTAACCACTACACAATTTAACATTGTTCAGATTTTGGTGCAGGGTGAGATTTGTTTGGCCAGGTTTATTCCAAATCACTGATTTCATTAACTTTCTGTCCTACAGCTCTGAAGGCAAAGCAGCCAATTAAAACCAAGTTCCGAATGCCTCTCCTGAATTGGGTGGCACTGAAACCCAATCAGATTGATGGAACAGTCTTCAATGAGTTGGATGACGAAAAGCTGCTACAGGTGGGACATCGTTGTCAATGTAAAGGATAGACCTCCCCCGTGACTGGTGACTGACGTTGTGGGCTGCTAGCTTGGCTTTGTTGGTAGCATCCTTGCCTGTGGTTCTGGGTTCAAGGCTCACTTCAGGCAGAGATTGGTGTTGAGGTGTCTGACATGCTGACCTTTAAGTCGATGTTAAAATCCATCCCTGGAAGGCCTTCGGAGAACATGAGGGAAGCCGTGGCATTGCTCTAAAGAGAGGTTGGACAAACTTGGGTTGTTTTCCCTGGAGTGGCAGAGGCTGAGGAGAGACCTGATAAAATTTATAAGATTATGAGAGGCATAGATAGAGTATCTTTTCCCCAGGGTTGAAGTGTCTAATACTAGAGAGCATCCATTTAAGGTGAGAGGGGATAAGTTCAAAGGAGCTGTGCGGGGCAAGTTTTTTACACAGAGAGTAGTGGGTGCCTGGAATGCGCTGCCAGGGGTGGTAGCAGCAGCAAATACTGTAGAGGCATTTATGAGGCTCTTAAATAGGCACATGAATGCGCAGAGAATAGAGGGATATGGACATTGTGTAGGCAGAAGGGATTAGTTTAGTTAGGCGTTTAATTCATTCGGCACAATATCGTGGGCCGAAGGGCCTGTTCCTGCATTATACTGTTCTTTATTCTATTGAAAATGAGCAGCAGGTTGTTCTTAGTCAGTGTTTCCTGCCTCGGCTATCACTCCCAGAAGTTCATTCCAGGGGGAGAAGCACTGGAAGTCAGTGGAGTCAAACACGCGAGGGAAAGAGAGCAGGAGCAGTGGCCAATCCTCTTGCACCTGCTTGTCACTGATGAGTGGATTTGCCATTTAATGGACTGCGTGCTGTGGCGAGGTGAGGAATTCTGGCAACTCCCTGACTGCTGCCAGATCCATGGCAAGTAAAATCCAAACTCTGATTCATTCGGGGCACCATGATAAAACTGCTGAGGGAGACGGCATCACCAAATCTCATTTACACCCTCTAGATTTTCATTTACCTTTTATGATCCACCCAGTGAAGATTGGTGAATTGGACTTGCCTGGAAACTGCCAGCGAGGCAGCACCAGGGTCCCTTCCCAGCTTGGGTCCCCGTGTTGCGAATCTCAGTTGTGCCCAAGGCCTTGTGCACAACTAATAAGCAGATGTCGCACATTTTCACTTCTGAGAATTTGCCACCCAGAAGCAAGACTGGATCTGGGGATGGACGGGCTAGTGGTCCTTGGCCTCTGTGGTGGGAAGGGGCAGGGTAGGGTGTCTGGGCTGATCTGTGCTTGTGATGGGGACTGTTCAGGATGGGGGGAGATGTGGGGACATTGACCAGTGCAGGGTAGACGAGATGGTTTTGCACAGAACATGGCCTGGATTAACCTTCAGTGTTCCCATGAGTGGACACATTTCCTCTGCCCAGGCAATTGACCCTCTGACACCCACTGCTAAGTTAAGGAACTTCTGTTCACCCAACACCAGCCATGGTGCTGGGGCAGATTCCTTTGGTGATGCCATGGCTGAGAGTCCTCCCTGGGTGGAGGGAACTTCTTTATGGATCAGGAACCCTTGCCTGGGAAATTCAATTAGATGTCGTGCTTTGTTTTCCAGCCCCATGATTGCATCCAACAAATCCTAGAGCCCAACGAGATAACAGCCATGTGATTCTTGGGATCACTCTGAATGTTCACCAGGCAGCTCCAAAGGTGTGCTACCATTGCACCCTTGATGTGAATTTCATGTTGGCTATGCACAGCACAACCACATCCCCTATGCATTGAGTACAGCAGGATAACTTGGCTCATGTTGTCCTGGGACAGCCACACTAGAACAGGACCCTGTAATTGAAGGTCACCCATCACCCCACTGCTTGACCCAATCATCTAGCTGCTCATCCTCCAATCCCCTGATGACTCACTTCCAAACCCACTGCCCCCCTCCAAGACCACAAACCACAGGGGCAAATGCATCCTTCAGTATTTCAGACCTTCCCCAACCCCCTCCACCCACCCTCTCACTCCCATGGCCACAGACCCAATTGGTTCAGACAACTACAACCCCCTTCCCCTCACCTAAAGACAGTAGACCTTGATCAGATAACTCTCAATGCCCAACAGACTGCAGGTTCCAATCAGTCCTCCTTCCACCTCGAGCCCACCCTACACACACTCAAGCCCTAACACGGTACCATCACATTCTTCCCTCCACCCCAGAACACCCTTGTAACTAGAAGTGTGCAGGCCTTGTGTGTAACTAAAACTGTCAGTGAATTCACTCCACTGAAATGGTCTGGCAGATCAGTTTGGATCTAGACATAACTGTGATACACTGCCAGGGACCCCAGTAAATGGTTTCGTACTCCCAGGGACCTCAGTAATGGTCTCACACTCCCAGCGACTCCAGTAAATGGTCTCACACTCCCAGGGAACCCAGTAATGGTCTCACACTCCAGGGGACCCCAGTAATGGTCTCACACACCCAGGGAGCCTAGTAAATGGTCTCACACTCCCAGGGACCCAGTAATGGTCTCATGCTCCCAGGGAGCCCAGTAGATGGTCTCACACTCCCAGCGACCCCAATGGATGGTCTCACACTCCCAGGGACCCTAATAATGGTCTCACACTCCCAGGGACCCCAGTAAATGGTCTCACACACCCAGGGAACCCAGTAATGGTCTTGTACTCCCAGGGCCCACAGTAAATGGTCTCACATTCCCAGAGGCCTCGCAAAAGTTCACGCAATTCTCAGTACCTTTTGTAAAGAGCGAAGAGTTGTTTATCACCACAATAAAGATGGTATAATCCTTAAAAGTGTCCACAGAAAACATTACTGTCTACCTTTTGAATATTCCCTTATAGATTAAGACAAAGACATTTCTAAAGGCCCTTTCTCTCCCTCAGGTTGCCCCATGGACACTGCAGTGAAGGGGTTTTGAAATGTAATTGTTACTATACAGGAGGCGGGCTCTCCATTGTTCCCAGATGTTCTACTCTGTCAGTGACCTCATTAGCAGTGAAGCCTTTCCGTTGACTAGCATCCTGGAAACTGAGGAGTTATCTGAATGTCTAGTTTTGACCATCTTAAGCGCTGATTGTAATCTGGCGTTTTGAGTTCCTTTTATACCCGTTAGTGATGGGATTCTTACCCTTTGTGAATACCTCACCTCTGAACAACATCCCTGAGGTATAATGAAATCTCTTTTCAGACAGTGGGTTGTGCGTGGGCAGCACACTGAGGAAGGGTGAGGGGTAGAAGGTCCCTAAAGAGGGCAAATCCAGCAAATTTCAGGAGGTTTATATAAGGGAATGAATGACACAAAGGAAATAGTAAGGGTGTGTCCTACAGACAGGGAGCATGATGGGGCAAGGTACCAGTGAAGATCGACTCAATCAGATAGGACGAAGTTTGATTTATATTGCGGGCACCTACTTTATTAACCAGTTAGCTCCTGCTGGTTGTTAATATACTTGGCCAATGTCAATAATGTCAACAGTAATCAGAAACAAAACTGCAGATGCTGGAAGTACTCGGCAGGTCAGGCAGCATTTGTGGGATGAGAGTTTCTTTTCTCTCCTTCCCAGTTCTGATGAAGGGTCTTCAACCCGAAAAGCTAATTCTGTTTCTCTTCCCACAGATGCCGCCTGACCTGCTGAGTATTTCCAGCAATTTTTACATATCCTCGTATTTATGCTGCACCATGTCTCAATAGTGGGGACTTTTTAAACAAAAACCTAAATGTTAATAAAATGCAGAACTGGAAAAGTGAAAGGATTGATGGATCCTTGATCTTGGTGTTCATGTGGTTTGTCTTGTTTCAGGAGCTGAACATGACAGAGTTTGAGGAGAAGTTTAAGACCAAGGCGCAGGGTTCATCGGTGAACATCAGCACAATGAAAATAAAGGTTTCCCAGAAAGCGAGCAGCAAAGTGAATCTGATTGACTCAAACCGAGCGAAGAACCTGGCCATCACACTGCGCAAAGGAGGCCTGAGCTCTGATGAAATCTGCAAGGCCATTGAGGAGTGAGCTCTTTTGTACTGTGTGGTTAGACTGGGGAAGACGCAGTGAGGTGGGGGGTGGTGATGGGTGCATCGGCGAAAGGGCTTCCCACTACCTTGTGAGGAATTGGGATGTTCAACTGCTTCCTTAAATGGCAGTTGACTTTTCGGGGTGAAGTTAGGGGTTGTGGTGGAAACTATCTTAGACAGAAGAGACTGGAAAGGGGCTCCGTTGTATTGGTGGCTTGTCCAAGGTGCAGCTGCCTTCACGAGGTGCATGTGGACATCAGATTAAGGAAGAGACCTGAACCCCTCCTCAGCAAAGAAGTCAAAAATATTTAGAAATAATTCCAAAATTACTCTTAATCAGCATTGGAGTTTACAATAGCACCACATCAGCGAGGGATGGTTTGTGCGCATGTGTACATTTGGGTTGGTCCCTAGGTTTAGGCACCCACAAGAAGGTGTATGGCAGACGTTCTCTCTCTTGTCCTAAGCCAGTCAGGTGTTTCCCACTGACCCACGCAGCCCCCAGTTTCACACAACAGTCAAAGTCGGTCTTAGTGCTGGATATGTGGTACTGAGAAGGTTGTGTGTCAGGCTAGAAAAACTGGAGGCCTGTCGGATCTCCCCGTCGGCTCTGAGACAGTCCCGTCAGCTGAAGCACATCACTGTTGAATTGCTGAACCAAGAGAAGGAAGGGAGAGAAGATCAGGAATGGGATCCATCCCAGCACCTGAATACCTTCTGGCAACACAGTTTGCTTTGCAAGGCAGGTGTTTTTTGTGTTGAAGAACCCTGGGTCCCATTGCCACACAGTAGTTCATCTTGCAGGTTCTCAAAACAACACAGAACCAAGCTCTATGCCCATTCCCAGTTATAAGATAAGATTTCTTTATTAGTCGCATGTACATCGAAACACACAGTGAAATGCATCTTTTTGCGTAGCATTCTGGGGGCAGCCCACAAGTGTCGCCACACTTCCGGCATCAACATAGCATACCCACAACTTCCTAACCCATACGTCTTTGGAATGTAGGAGGAAACCAGAGCACCTGGAGGAAACCCACGCAGACACGGGGAGAATGTACAAACTCCTTACAGACAGTGGCCAGATTTGAACCCGGGTCGCTGGCGCTGTAAAGTGTTACGCTAACTGCTACACTATCGTGCCTGCCACGTCAAGCTACGTCAAGTCCGGTCAAGTCCCTTTGCTGCCATTGGCTGCAAAATGGGGTTATAGGAACCCCATTTACCAGCACTTCATCCGTTGTCTTCTGTGCCTGTTGGGGCTTTAGTATATTTGTCTTTACTCCAAGAGCGTCGACTTGTGGTTTATAAATCTGGTTCAGTTACAGAAGCCATTTTGACCTGTTTGATGCAAACACCACCCCATGTATCCTTCCAAGACGCAGCTGTTTCTGAAGTGAATCTATAGCTCTGCCCAGAGGTGGATGCTCACTCCTGCTGTGCTTTGCTCTTTGTGTAAATGCAGTGCTTCCTTGCATGTGCTCAGCTTACCCTGTGCCCTCCTGCCCTGTGACTAACGCGCCTGTTTTCCCCAAATGCCCAGCTTCAACATGCAGTCACTCAATCTGGACTTCATGGAGCTACTGACCCGCTTTGCGCCGACCGATTACGAGCGCAAGTTACTGCAGCGGTACGAGACGGACAAGAAGCCACTGGAGGACCTGGCCGAGGAGGACCGTTTCATGATCAAGTTCAGCAAGATCCCACAGCTCGACGAGCGGATGAAGATTATCACCTTCATGGGCAACTTCAATGACAGTCTGCAGCTGCTGACGCCGGTGAGCAGCTCGACCCCCACCCTGGGCTTGAAAGAGGAGGGGAAGGATAAGCCATCCTGCCCCTCGAACCGCTGCAACCCCTCAGTGAAATAGTGGCTGATCTGTGAGCACGCTCCCCAGACCCACCTTTTCCCTTCACACCGGTTCGGCAAGAGTCTGAAAACCAGAATACCACAGACGCTGGAAATCTGAAATAAAATAAGAAAATACCAGAATACTCAGTGGTTCAGGCAGCATCTGTGGACAGAGAAAAAATGAAGACAGAAAAGACTGCAGATGCTGGAATCTGGAGCAATCTGCTGGAGGAACTCAGTGGGTCGAGCAGCATCTGTGGGAGGAAAGGAATTGTCGACATTTCGGGTCGAATCCTGATGCAGGGTTTTGACCTGAAACGTCGACAGTTCCTTCCCCCCATAGATGCTGCTCGACCTGTTGAGTTCCTCCAGCAGATTGTTGCTTAGAGAGAAACAGTTGAGGTTTTGGGTCTAAGACCCTTCATCACAGAGGCTGCCTGACCTGCTGAGTGTTTCCAGCGTTTTCTGTCTGTGTTTAACAAACAGCTGTCAACCTCTGATTGGAATGAGCAATTGATTCAGCGTTATTTGCCATTTATGGAATATGATTTTAGGCTGTAACATTATTACTGAGCAGAAGTGTTTCCTAACTTCATTCATGAACTCTCTACCCCTCGATTCCAGTCTCCCTAATCAGCAGGAAGACTTCCTCTGTATCTGCTCTGGCTAATCATCTTAGTATCTGAAAAACCTTGATCTAGTTGACTCTCAGTCTTCTAAGGTGCGGCGTAAACCTGCTCATAATGTAATCCCTTGAGTGTAGGTGTAAATCTATGCTGAGGTCCCTCCGAGCTCTCAATATCCCTCTCACTGTACAGGACCCAGAACTGAACACAATACTCCAAATGTAACCCAACAAGGGATTTATGAAGCCATCAATAACTTCTACCCCACCCCACCCCACCTCACCCCCTTAATGGTCTAATGCACGCTCCCACCTCCTTGGTGTAATTCTCCAGCAGTACAGAAGTACTTTTATTTAATATTAAATAATCAGAGCTGATCAACTTTTATTCAGAGAATCCTTTAAGGTAAATGAACTACAGGAAAAGCCGTCACCTAATCAAGGCTTTTTTTTGGGATTTTCAGGATGAGTTTTATTTCTGATCTGATATAAAAAAAAATGATTCTTTTAAAACCTCTTGAAGTTGCTTTACATTAACAATACTACTGAAAAATAAATACCTGTACAAACATTAGAATCCTTTAATGCTGCTGGTACTACATCAAGTCTGATTGAGTCCCTTTGCTGCCATTGGCTGGTGTGGCCTGTCTGTTTCCGAGCCGATTGTTTAAACTTGGGCTCCTAATGGGTTCATTTGTGATTTGTTGAGTATCTTGACAAGTGCTGTATTCATCTTTTCTACAGCAACTTAACGCAATCATCGCCGCATCAATGTCCATCAAGTCATCAGTGAAACTGAAGAAAATTCTGGAGGTAAGATCTTTGTGGGTTTGAGTTATCTGTGAGATGACTGCAGGAAGCACATTATCAATGGGGAAAGCATCAATTGGAAAGTGGAAAAAATGCTGGAAATGATCAGGGTTTTAGCTCCATTGACTCATTTTACTGAAAGTCTGTCGCCAAGAAATTTGGTCTCACCCTCTGTTATTGCACCAAACACTTAGCACGTAGCACCAGACTCAAGGACAGCTTCTATCCCACTGCTCCTAGACTCTTGAACGGACCACTCATACACTAAAGATGAATTCTAGATCTCCCAATCTACCTCGTTGTGGCCTTCACATTTCATCTGTTCACCTGCACTGCACCCTCTCCGTAGCTGCAACATTATACTCTGCATTCTGTTTCCTTTTTACTACCTCAATGTGCTTGCGTACAGCATGGTCTGCCTGGATGGCACGCAAGCAAAACTTTTGCAAAACACCTACGCTCTGCCCGTAACTGCGATCTGCAACTCCCTATTGCCAGTCTCTTCAATTCCCCCTCCCACAACTATCACGGATATGTCAGTCTTCGGCCTCCTCCACTGCCAGGAGAATTCCAAGCACAAACTTGAGGAACAGCACCTCATTTTCCGTCTTGGAACCTTGCAGCCTAACAGCATGAACATCAAATTCTCCCACTTTAAGTAATCCCCACCCCCACCCCCAACCATGCTTCTCTTTTTCCCTTTCCTAGCCTATCTCTACCTTTTTTTTCTCTCTCTCCTTACCTTTGACCCATCCCCCAGTGGATCTGGTCTCCCCTCCTCCCCCGCACCTGTCTCTTACCTATCATGATCTACCTATCACCACCCTGTGCCCACCCTCCCTCCCCTCTTTTGTCCACCTATCACTGCTCCGCTATTCCCTCCTATATATCGGGCTTCCCCTTTTCCTATCTTCAGTCCTGAAGAAGGGTCCTGACCCGAAAGGTTGACCGCCTGCTTTTCTCCACGGATGCTGCCTGGCCTGCTGAGTTCCTCCAGCATCATTGTGTTTTTCATCTAGATTCCAGCATCTGCAGTCCTTTGTTTCTCTCGTAAAACTTTTCACTGTATCTCGGTTCATGTGACAATAATAAACCAACGCCAACTGCACCAACCTTCACTCAGTCTCCAGAGTAATATTATGGAAATTGGGAAAGTCTCCAATAGAAGCAGCACTTTGATGTTCAACACAACACTAAACCGGGAATGGTGTGGTTCCGCTCAATAGCCAATGACGTTGCCTCGCTGTCACTAGGAAGTGAGTCAATGCCTGAAGAGGTCTCCCCACAGTAGCCAAGTACAGCAGCAGAGAAAGCTGCCGAGGAGAGGAGGCAAGGCATAGGCAAGAGTGGACGCCTTTCCCCACATGGTGCCTGTGCTGAGAGTGACCTCAGGCCCCAGGCTGATTCACAGGCCGGTAAATGCACATGCAGTTCAGTGATAACTTAAATGACATGCAGTCTGATTCTAACCAGAAAACTTGTCAGTGAAGGGAGCTCCAGTGAATTATTTAAGCATGCTGACCATTGAACAGTGACACCAGCAGATGCTGGTGTAGGTCATCAATGTGACAGTGCACCTTTTAAATGTGACCGTTTAAGTGAAGTCTCAGTCCCCATCCCCATGTGTCGTGCTTCCAGTTTTACGGTGAGTGGACAGAAGAGGATAGAGGTTTCCCCACAGAATCTCCAATTTCTACCAACGGTGCATGACCTGTGCAGGGTAGACAACAGCTGCGCTAAGGTAGACAGCGGAAGGCAGTGCCTAGGCCACTGCCCCAGTCAACCGATAAATGATCGCCAGCAGGAGCTGGTGTGCACTGAACACCTTTCGTAAGTAATTTGAGCCCAACGTTGTGCAGAGGCAGATCTATTTTAGGCATTGGGTTTAAAAGCTTGCTTTATGTTTGTGTGAATACAGAGAAGAGACTTGTGGCTGTTATTGGTTAGAGTCAGACTGCACAATATCGTGGCAAACAACGTAACAGGCTTGTACGAAATCCCTTGATGTGGTTTTACCACTGGGCTAACAGTTCCATTAAAATAACAGAGAGAGGAGTTTATTAATACCAGCCTCACCCGCTCTCTGCAGTCTGCTCCGGCCCCAACACCAGGCTTCCATTCTCAGTCTTCCTCTCCCTGCACTTGATGCATGTTCCCAGCCCCCTCTCCGGCTCATCCTTCATTACTTCTCATTGATACCACCCAGTTCTACTTCCTGCAGTTCTTCCTCCTGCACTCTGACATTTCATTTCAAAGCACCATGTTGTCATCATTGGAAAGGAACCTTGGGCTCGACAACCATAACTGTGTCTTCAGCTGCCTCTCTAACCCATTCTTTAACCTCCCTGGTTCTGCTGTCATTTCTCCTGTATCTTTGTCCCCAAACAACATCCAGTCTATGCTCCTGATTCCTTCCCAATCCTGTACCCTCCCATCATTCCCCCAATTCTCCCACGCTCTTCACTCGCCTCCTCTCCTACTTCTGGCCCCCGTCACTTCTCCAATCCCGGCCTACCTTTCAGTGTCACCCTCCCTATCCTCCCACCACATCCTACCATCTCCCCAATCCTAACACCACCTACCCCGCACAACCTCCCATCGCCTCTCTGAAGCTGTTATAAAATTTAGAGTTCTGTTATTCCAAACACTTGTCATTTTACAGTTGAAGCTGTGTCACCTTACCGGGTGAAACTTGTGGTTGAAGTTGCCCCTGGTTGTCTGGTGAAGACTGGAGCATGATGGTTCACTTGGACAGCGTCTTCCCATAGCTGGGATCTTCTGGGATTACGGGGTCTCCCTCCTGTGGCACCCACCTGTATGACCTGCAGGTGAAGTAAACTAGTTTCCTCCATCCTTGGAGCTTCATTGAAGTGACCCCAGACACCCCAGCCCTGGGCCACTTTACACCAGCCCCCAACACATGGCTAGTCCCAACTTTCTCACCTTGCTTCCCTCCAGAATCCAGTTGCCTCGACGTTCTGCCCAAATTCCCTAATCCCTTTCCTGTCCAGTGCCGACCTTCCCCAATCCCTTCCATAAAGGGTGGTCAAGTGTTTTCCATATTTCATATTTATTTCCATATTTTGTAACAACACAGAGGAATCCATGCAGGCTCTCAGATCAATCCCATATTCCCACCTATTTCCCTGTAACTATTCCTTGTAACACCTCCATGATTTTCCTACCACCCACCCACCTTAAGGAGTAAATTACAGTTGACAGCCTATCAGCAAGTCTTTCGGATGTGGAAAGAAACTGGAGCACTGGGGGTGACCCATACAAACTTCACAGCAGTCACTGGAGCTGTGAGTTAACTGTAGCACTTCCCACCCGGTGAACCCTTCCTCCCCTCACCACCAGTGCTGGACACCAATGCACCTTCTGCCAGCCTTGCACCTCAGTTGCAACTGGACTTTGATGTGCTGAAAGGACACACAAAGCTGTCTGGTCTACCTGGGCCATTCTAACACAGACTCAGGGGAACACTGGAATTTCACTTCCAAAGTTTCTGAGTAAATTAAGTGCTTTTATTGCTGTTTCAAGAGTAAAAAGTCATCCTCCAGTGTATACACCAATGCACAAAGTGGTAACATTTAGCATTGACTTTACAGGAATCAAATTTCAGACATACTAATGCACAGACATTGCAAAGCAACAAGAGAAGAACATTTCTCCCTCAAGGTTCTTTGAAGCATGCCACTAATTCAAAGTGTCTTCATCAGATCCTAAATTGGTGTAACCGGTGGAACCGTGGCTTGTTCAATGTCCTGACTGGTGGCATGGTTGCTTTGGTCAGGCAGGATAGTCCCAGTGCATTGCGTGCTACACTTGCACTCAATAAATCAAGCTGTGGCTTGCGTATTCTGGGTGAACAGGGCAGTGAGATTTATGGCAGAATAGGTTGCAGGAAACATCCACAAAGACAGAGGAATTATTCAAAATACAATTAGCTGGGAGAGTTCAATTCCCAGATATCAGGCAGGCTGGAACTCTCGTTGGTTGTGTTTACAAGGCCTGCCACTGTAACTTAACTTCATGTGCCACAACGTCCTCAAAATTTCACAATATTTTACAGCGGCTTATGAATTTCAAGGTGAATTGCAGAAGTTGCACCATTGCAAACTAGTGGCTGTGCCAAAATGAGATATTTTGCTTAGAATTTACCATGTACTAATTTCATTTTATCCTACCTTCTTGAAATGATTTGAATTAATAGTGGGCTTCTAACTGAGTGCCAATGTGAAATAAAACTTGCCTTTATCTGTGTAAACCTGTAGGTTGCTGCTTAGTTTGTGATATTGATGATGTTAAATGAGATATTTCCCTACATAACCTGTGATTAATGATCCTTTGTTAAAAATTTCTCATTGCCAGGCCTATTCAATCTGTTCTTTCTTTCAGATCATTTTAGCATTTGGAAACTACATGAATAGCAGTAAGAAAGGAGTTGTTTATGGCTTTCGACTGCAAAGCCTTGACTTGGTAAGGATTTGAGAAATGTTACTGCCAATTATATATCAGATGAGTTTAATAATTAGCCTAGTGTAATTTGGGATCTGTAAAACTCTTTTGAATGGGTTCATTAGAAGCCAGTTATAATCAGTAATTGATTTTAATGCTCATCAGGCTTAAACAATAAGTTGAGGGTTCCTAGTTGTGACTCTGTCAACACTGGACACCACTGGATGTCATTCCTGTGAGTCTCATGTCAGACTAAAGCTTGTGCTGATTTGTTTTTAAAAGGCCAATGTCCATGAGATGGACAGTAATGTTTTAATATGTTGCAGGTTGTACAAATTATTACATCATGATGCAGGTGCTGTTGTGTTAGGATTGACATGATGCAGATTCTGATTGTGTGTCGTTAATGAACTAACACAGCTGTGCTAATATTAATTGCTCCATCTCCATCTTCAGCTCCTTGAAACCAAGTCAACCGACAGGAAGCAGACTCTAATGAACTACATTGTGGATATCATCCAGAAGAAATATCCTGAACTCAGTACCTTTCACACCGAGCTGCTGTTTGTGGAGAAAGCTGCTGCAGGTATTAAGACTGAGTGTAAACTGAGAAGAATATTAATTGTGTTTGTTGCTGCCAATTTATTATGGGGGGAGCAGTGATTAGGTTATAACATGTACACCGGCAGGGCGAAGGGTCGTGGTGCTGGGAGATCAGTGATTAGGTTACACTAGGAGATCAGGTAGAGCAGTGGGGGAGGAGGGGCAGTGATTTGGTTACACCAGGTACACTGGGGGAGCAGTGATTAGGTTACACCAGGTACATTGGGGGAGCAGTGATTAGGTTACACCAGCGGGAGCAGTGATTAGGTTACACCAGGTACACTGGGGGAGCAGTGATTAGGTTACACCAGGTACACTGGGGGAGCAGTGATTAGGTTACACCAGGTACACTGGGCATGGGGCAGTGATGAGATTATGTTACAGAGGAGCAGTGATTATGTTCCACTGGGGAGTAGTGATTTGAATGTATAAATTTGGGGGAATGGTAATTAGGGTGCACCGGCACGAATAAAATGATGAAAATAAAAAAAAACTGGAGATGCTGGAAATCCAAAATGAAAATATAGAAAACACTCAGCAGGTCGGGCAGCATCACTGGAGAGAGAAACAGAGTTAATGTTTCAGGTACATAATTCTTTGTCAGAATTAATGAAATGTTGAGTCAGGTACTGGATTACAACAGTGTTACTCAAGTGAAAAGGCAACAGTTAGATTATATCAGCAATTAACTGGTGAAGGAGCAGGGAGAGTGGGCCATGAGGGCAAATTAAACCAGTTAAATTTCCCATGAATTATCTGATGCTTTATCCATCCAGGTGTCAATGTGGCAGCTGATTTTGAATGGCCAGTTTCTGAGTGTGCCTGGGTAGTTGCAGTATCTGTATAATATTTTTGCAGCCTCTCAATGCTGCAGCTTTCGACATGGTTGATCACACCATCCTCCTCCTGTGCTGCTCCTCCGTTCTCTGATGGATGGGATGGCCCTCAGCTCTTTCCACTTTTATCCAAAAGCACTACATTCAATGAACAGTCCTCATGTGATAAAGCAGCATGGAAACGGGTCCTTTAGCCCACCAACCATGCGCCCATCTACACTTATCCCATTTTGTCCTTCTCACATTCCCGTCAACTCCCCCAAGGTTTCACCACCCACTTACACACTAGGGGAAATTTACAACGGCCAATTAACCCACCAGCTCGCAAGCCTTCGGAATGTGGGAGGAAACCAGAACACCCGGGGTTTACAGGGAGAATGTGCAAACTCCACAAAGACAGCACCAAGCATCATATTGAACCCAGGTCATTGGAGCTGTACAAAATTACCAGCTGCGCCTGTGTAATTTCTGCCACCTTCGATCTGATGTCACCATCCGGCACATTTTTGGAATTCCAGAGGGACTATTCCCTCTGATTCCCTCTTTCATCTCCACCAATACTCACTCGCCTCCTCAGTGTACCTTTCCATGTAACCGCAGGAGATGCAACACTTGTCCTTCCAGCTCTTCCCTCCACACCGTCCAGGGACCACCTCACCATGATCCATCTCTGACTTGCCTTATCTGCCTTTGAAGCTCTTCATCTGGCTTTTGTTACCTGCAGATTATTCCAATGGTCTCTTGGCTGAATGCTCATTCTCCCATCTTCATCCAAAACATCCGACCGCAACATTAAAAGGTCACCTTTATCCATCCCCCTGTGGTTACTGCTCTATATGGGGTCCTTACCTAGTGATGCCTTGATTTTGAAACGTTCATCCTTCTTGACCTCCCCTCTCCCTATGACCGTGAACCTCTCCAGCCTTACATCCCTACACTACTCTGCAATCTCATTGTTCTGCTAACTCTGCTTCCCTTATTTTTATTCCTTGGGAGCCATGCCTTCCACTGGCATAGCCCTGACATCTGGAATTACCTCATTTCCGTCTGCATAAGCTCCTCTTTACCTGCCCGACTATCTCCTTTTGTGGGTCAGTGCGATGTTTTGAGCTGTTTTTCTGCTTAGAAGCTGCTGTTTAATGCTAGTTGTTGCATGTCAAAGAATCAGTGCATTTTTGTCACTGTCTCGTGGGCCCGGGGCTTGTACCAGGCACTGTAACCAGAATATTTTATGATTTAAAACATGCACAGTTCCTCAGAGCAGTTTTCCCACTTCCTGTCTCCGTCACAGTCTCACTGGAGAATGTTGTACAGGATGTGCGGTCGTTACAACAGGGGATGGAGCTCACCCGGAAGACGTTCATGGTCCAGGATACCAGCTTAGTCCTGAAGGAATTCATAGGGACCAATTCTGAGAAAGTGGACAACTTAATAAAGGACAGCAAAACTGCACAGGTGGGTGTCAGTCAGCTCCCTCAAGAGAGATCCTTAAACTCTGAACTCTTAAGATAGGTGCTGGTCCATCTTCTGCTGAACTGGGCAGATCAAGGACGTCCCAGGTTCAATCCTTGGAACGGTTATGGATAGTGAACAAGGGGATTGCCAGCTGAGGTTTTTGAGCTAATTGGAAGGGAGCAGAGGTCAGGCTGAGAGCAGTGTGAGCTTCATCTGTCAAGCCGTTCCAAGATTAAAGTCTGTTACACAAAATATTAGTTGTTCTTCACCTAATATGCTCACCATGTGTGGTTAAAATCCCAAATTGCCTTTCAGAAGGAGGTTGTGGTGGTGTTCTCACCACTAGACGTTGTTTGTTTTCCAACCATCCCCATCATTGTGTAATGTGTCCTCATCCCCACCTGATATCTCAGAACCTCTCCAAAGCATACATCAGGAGGATGATGGACTACTGCCCACCTGCCTGGATGAGTGCAGCATCAACCATTCTCAAGAAGTTCTGCACCATCCGATCAACCACCTTAAACATTCATTCCCTCCAGCATGGCACATAGATGCTGAGCTGTGTGTACCATCAGACAGCACCTCCCAAATCATCCTCTACTACCAAGAGAAGACAGGAGCAGTAGGCACCTGGTAATACCACCACCTACAGGTTCCCCAGCCTTTCTGACTTGGAAGTACGTCATTGAACCCTGCAGCTCCAGGGAGGGACATTCACCAAAAGGACTGCTGTAGTTTGAGCAACTCATCACCAACAAACAATGGCCTTGTTAGTGAAGCCCAGATCCCAAAAATAGAAAAATAAGTAAAGACCATCCTTCCCAGATTTTGACCCAGAGCCCCTTGGAGGGAATGAATGTTTAAGGTGGTTGATCGGGTGCCAAACAAGTGGGCTGCTTTGTCCTGGATGGTGCAGAACTTCTTGAGAGTGGTTGATGCTGCACTCATCCAGGCAGGTGGGCAGTAGTCTGTCACCCTCCTGATGTGTGCTTTGGAGAGGATCTGATATATCAGGTGGGAACGAGGACACATCACACAATGATGGAGATGGTTGGAAAACAGAGTCTAGTGGTGAGAACACCACAACCTTCTTCTTGTTCATTATCTGGACTGTTTCCACAAAGTGAGCTCCTCTGAGTTTCTGAGTATTGAAATGCCAAGCTATTTTCTGGACTCCCTAAGAAGCCATGGTGTAAGACTTATGCATCACGTATGATGTGAAACCTGTAATTTTTTGTTATTGGGACACCTCTGCTCACCCAGCAGA
Organism: Pristis pectinata; assembly: GCF_009764475.1. Lineage (NCBI taxonomy): Eukaryota > Metazoa > Chordata > Chondrichthyes > Rhinopristiformes > Pristidae > Pristis > Pristis pectinata. The sequence continues at coordinate 26,059,340 of NC_067429.1, read as the reverse complement.
TACTCAATTTGAATTTGCACCTTTAGCAGGCTGGGGCCTTCCATAGACTTGAATGAGACCTTGTGTAGTAGCAAAACTAATTTGTGTCCCCCAAATCTTCGGTCGTATAGGGGCAGTGTTACTGGGCCAGTAAGGCAGTGACGTGTGTTTGTCATCCCAGGTGATCAAGTTCAGATGCCTCCAAGGCAGTCTGAAAACTTGGTATTGGACGTGGCTGCACAGTTATTGGGTTGTCTATTTGAGTCGACAGTGCCCCTTGGGGAAGAATGCCTGGTGTCCTTATTTGATGTGCTCCGTACGTGACTCCAGTCCTTCACCAATGTCATTGACGTTTATCTACCCATTGAATCGATATAGGGAGCACCACCATCTTAGGGCAGTAAGGATGCATGGTTTCCCCCCTTGAACAGGCTGTACCCCTCCAGGATGCCGTCCTTGCTACTGGGACTGTTGGTGATCATCCTTCACCTGGTGAGGCCAGAGTTAAAGTCCACCCCAACTCAGTTTCGCAGCAGCTGTGTTCAAACCCGTGGAATGGTATTTACCTTTAGCAAGTATTGGGCAAAGAAACTTAGCTGATGCATTTAATTTTCTCCAAGAATTAGCAGTACTTTTAATTTTTTTATCTTTGTAGTTGGAGGTTCCTTGTTTAAAAATTGGTCTTGGAAATGGAGATATTATTAAGGGATGTCCTGAAAGAGGACTAGTAAGTTGCCCCTAAAAGCTGCAGCCTTCATAGCCTTGCCAGTGATGCCCAGTGATAGGAAGGTGTTCCAGGACTGTGGCCCGGCGTTCCAGGACTCTGGCCCGGCGTTCCTGGTGATTGGAGGAGGGTATAAGGGGAATGTCAGGGGTAAGTTTTTTTACACAGAGAGTGGTGGGTGTGTGGAACGCACTGCCAGCAGAGGTTGTGGGGGCAGATACATTAGGGACGTTTAAGAGACTCTTAGATAGATACATGAATGATAGAAAACTAAGGGGCTATGTGGGAGGGAAGGGCTAGATAGATCTTAGAGCGGGATAAAATGTCGGCACAACATTGTGGGCCGAAGGGCCTGTACTGTGCTGCAGTGTTCTATGTTCTAACAGTTGAAAGAAAGACAGTATGTGTCCAGGTCAGGAAGGTGGGACTTGGATGTGTCAAGTCTCCCATGCACTTCCTGCACTTTTCCTTCCAGGTGGCAAAGGTCACAGGTCTGGCAATTGCTGCAAATCCTAGTGGAAAGCCATGGCATTCAAAAGTAGACTTTGGTTACTTCAGAACCATAGTAAAAATGTTAATGAAGTCCTCTCTCTGCACTAGCTTGACGTTATTCATTACTGCTCGGAATGTTAATATGGAAACCAACCTTGTTTGCACTCTTTCTCCCACAGGAGGCTTACCAGTCTGTCATTGACTATTTTGGGGAAGATGTGAAAACAACACCTCCGAGTATGTTCTTCCCATTTTTTCTGAGGTTCATCAAGGCCTATAAGGTATGGACTGGCAGACCAGGCAACTTCTGTCGGTCTCGCTAGAATGATCTGTGTTAACTTGACTTTCCTGGTTACCACTGACTGTTTATTCCTTTGACGTAGACCACTCAAGTGATCTTTTTAGCGAATTCAGTTCTAGTCAATCAAATGGTGAAGTGAATAAAACATCTTAAGGCTCAAAGGCCAAGCAATTCTTAACTCAGAATAATTGCTCAGTAAATGTTCTCCCTAAACAGTGAACCTGCCACATCCTGAACATGGCAAGTGCAGGTTAATCAGATATGCTAGTTAGTTAAGCTGGCTCAGCTGCTCCCTCAGCGTAAACCCTCCGTCAATCCAGCCCCTCTGTCGACCTCTGAAGTGCAGGTTACGAGAGTGTGTGGAATGTCCGAGAGTTCACTGTATTTCGTTCTCAGCGGGAATTTCTTTATTCATGCCTGAACAACGTAGAAGAGTGGCTTGCTTTGATGAAGGTAATGCCGAATCACTGATTGCTCCGTATGAAGGAGCATATTGCATAAAACAATAAGAAATTGGTGGTAAGAAAGATTCCCAGGACATTTTCAGCCAAGGGTTGAGGAATTGTGGAATGCTTCATCACTTGAGTGGTCAATGTCATCCAGTTCATAGAACAGTACGGCACAGGAACAGGCCCTCTGGCCCATGGTGTCTGCGTCGACCATGATGCCAGACAAAACTATATCTGCCTACACATGATCCATATCCCTCCATTTCCCTGCATGTTCTTGTGCCTGTCTAAAAATGCCTCTTAAGTGTGTGTCTGCTTCCACCACTGTCCATGGCAGCGTGTTCCCAGGCATCTCTCCCTCTATAAAAAAAAACTTAACCCGCACATTTCCTTTAAACTTCCTCCTTCTCAATTTAAACATATACCCTCTATTACTTGACATTTCTACCCTGGGAAAAAGACTCCATCTACCTGATCTGTGCCTCTCATAATTTTATGAACTTCTATAAGGTCTCCCCTCAGCCTCTGGCGCTCCAGAGAAAACAGTCCGAGTTCGTCCAACCTCTGGGTTTGAGGAAGTTGGATACATTAAAGGATGAGCTGTAAATGTAAAAATAATTGAGAAACAAAGGTATTCGGGCCAAACCAGAACGTTGTGACCTTACAAGTGTTTACATCATCGGTGGAATGTGGGATTCTCAGGGTTAAGTCCAAACAGCAGCCACTGTCTGAGCAAGGACGAGAATTCTTCTTTATGTTGATGGAGAACACTGAAGAGAGGTGGAAGGTGACTCAGTCGTAACTCTCAAAAGGGTATTGGATACAAACTTGAAAAAGGATGCCACACTGCGGAGATAGAGTGTGCAGTAAGACTAATTATTTGCACTTTCAAAAAGCCTGTATAAGCATAAGGAACAGGCAGTCCTCCCCTTCTGTGTCCTGTGAAACATTGCAAGGCAAATGAGGTGTAGGGGATAAAAATATTTGTCAATGGGCAATAAGGAAGTTTGTAATGGTGATGGTTCCACATTAAAGTATTTTCCACTCAAAACATTGACCATTTCTGTTTCCTCAGGTGGTGCTGACCCATAAAGTGTTTCTAGTGTCCTTCTGTTAATTTCAGATTTCCAGCATTTGTAGGTTTTGGATTTTCACTCACTGATGGTTGTTTTATTTGTGACTTTGTCCTCAGCAAGCCGAGCATGAAAATGAGATCCAAAAGAAGCAGAAGGAAACGGTAGCCCAGGACCCTGAGGACACAGGTTCACGTTCAGGCAAAGGACAACCAGATGGGAAGGTGAGGCCTCTGACTGGGAACTTTCATCGATCGCGATTCGTTTGACTTCAGGCAAAGATTTCTTTAAAAAATTGTTTGGGAATAGTGCATTTGGTTGAAACATTTCTATTTCTGTAAGACAAGAGAAACCTCCATTCTACGTATTAGTGATATGAAGGAGGGACTTGATTTGGGGGACACCATTTTCCTGCCTAGCAGTGGGCTCCTCGTGACCCGTCGGACGATCAGAGGGAGAAAGTTTTCCTTCTGGCACTGCAGAGAGTTGGTACTTTATAATTGTTGGCAGTTCTGGAGGTCACTGAGAGATTCTCAAGCATCTGGCCTGTGTCTAAGTGAGAGGTTCTTCAACATCTGAATGCCCCATGAGTTCAGCAGTGGAGTTGATATCAGTAATACTAGAGAAACAAAGGACTGCAGATGCTGGAATAGCAGTGCAGATTTTCTACGCATCATCAGTCCCACAGATTTGGGATCCTTTGTATCTGAAGAAATGATGCAACACATTCTAATTTCTGCACCTAGGTTTTTGCAGTTACTTACCAGTCCAATTAACCTCAGCACCACCCACTCCTCCCTTGTCCTCTGTCCTTCCCTGAAGGATGATGGCCATTGCCAATGGTGGGGGAATGGGCGAGCTTCACAGAGGCCCAAGAGGTGCCAGCACACATCGGTGCAGCTGGTAGAGCTGCTGCCTCACAGGATCAATCAGTGCTGCCTGTGTGGAGATTGCACGTTCTCCCTGTGACCGCGTGGATATCCTCCATGGGCTCCAGTTTCCTCCCACATCCGAAGGACCTGTGGGCTAGTTGGCCAGTGTAGAGTTTCCCTAGCATGTAGGTGAGCGGTGGAATCTGGGGGAGATTGAGGATGCGGGAAGAATAAAATGGGATTCATGTAAATCGGTGTTTAGTGGCCACCACGGACTTGGTGGGCCAAAGAGCCCGTTTCCGTGCTGTATGACTCTTTGACTTAACTGACTTGCATATTATTGAACCAGTGGTTGCTAACACCAGGAGTCTTAGCTGGCCCCTGTATGAACCCAGCGTTGGTCCAACTGGCTTGAAATTCCCAGCTGCAAAGAAACGCACAACTCAACATGCTGTAATCTCCTTGACCTTATGAAACGGCTTGCCACTAATCTTAGAGTGAGCAGCACGACAAGAAAGCCATCAAGACATAAAACATGGAAAAAAAAACAGGAGGAAAGCATTAAACTTGTCACAGCCAAAGCACTGTTTTCCATTTTAAATAGTTACTTATTTTGCAGATTCCAGCTCCCTTTGTAAAACCCTGGTAACTAAACTCTGAATTTTTTACCCCCCCCCCCCAGCCTCTTCCCGTGAAGAATAAGGCCCCTCACATGGACCTAATGGCTGAGCTAAAGAAGAAGCAGCAGGGGAAGGAGAGGATGGTTTATGAGGGCAAAGACGGAGCAATTGAAGATATTATCACAGGTACTTCATTGGGCAGGGAGTGGGGGAGTGTCACTAAACTTGTGGACAGAAGTGTGAAACACGGGTGTTCCTCGATTTACAAAAGGCATGTGTTCCTGGAAAACTCATTCACTAAGCAAGACTTAATAAATTAAAGTGCATTTTGGTACAGTGTTTTGCAATGGGTGGAAAGTGGTACCAATTTTAGCAAAAAGTAGATTTGTAAATTGAGGGTGTGCGTCTTAACAAGTCAATGGCAATCAAAAATTTATAACTAGAACATTCATAAATTAAAGAATTCTTGTATCCTGTTGTTTGTGATTTAAACCTCCCTCTTCACCAAACAAATAAACAGTGGATGCTCGTTCTAGCTGTGGGGTAACTTGTCAGCAGTTCTTCCCAACAAGGTGGTCAAAATCTCTTTTTTCCATGATAGGGGTATTAAAAACAAGAGGGCAGAAGTTTAGGGTGAGAGGAAGCAGTTTTAAAGGGGATCTGAGGGGTAAGTCTTTTGAACAGAGAGTGGTTGATGTCTGGAATGCGCTGTCGGAGGAGGTGGTGAAATCAGATACAATTACTATGTTTTAAGAGGCATGGAGACACTTAAATAGAAAAAGCATAGAAGGATATGGTTCTAATGTAGGCAAATGACATTAGTGTAGATGGGCAAAAAGGTCGCCATGGACATGGTTGAAGACCCCATTTCTGTGCTGTACGGCTATGACTCTAAGGCCATGATGTTCCTCATTGAACTCTCTCCACTTAAAGGCAGTGGTTGTTGGAGAACAATTGGAGCTTTCAAGACGCAGATCATTGGATTTTTGTTCAGTCTGATTATCAATGGATTTGGAGCTAAGGCAGGTGACCACAGTGGAGTTCCAGTGGTCTATAATCTGACTGAATGGTGAAGCAAGGCTTGAGGGGCTGAATGGCCTTCTCCCAGGACAATTTATTGCATCTATAGTGCAACTTATCAATCATTGAGCAACTGATTGGTCAGAATGCAATACTCTTCAGCCAATAGCAGTACCTTATACAGAAGAACATTAAAATTTGTCTGGGTAAGATTATTTGGTTGGAAAGAGAACCCGGGTCCATTTTAAATTAAGGATCAGTCAAATAGGTAGAAAGTGGTACAGAAGAAATAATACCATTTACAATTCCTTTAAAAACTGGGGGGTGGAGAACAAAAAGGCAAGGCTTTAAGGTTATGGGTGGGAGGTTCAGGGGAGATGTCAGGGGGAGGTTTTTTACCCAGAGAGTGGTTGGTGAATGGAATGTGCTGCCTGGGGTGGTGGTGGAGGCAGATACATTGGACAGGTTCGAGAGTTTGTTGGATAGGCATATAGAGGAATGTGAGATAGAGGGATATGCGGGAGGAAAGGGTTAGATAGTGTGAGGGTAGTTTGATGGATGGCACAACATTGTGGGCCGAAGGGCCTGTTTTGTGCTGTATGGTTCTATGGTTCAAAGGTAACATTTTGTTTATCTTAATCACTGTTGTGGTTTTACAGTCTGGGCACATTTTCTGGAGGATGGCTGTAATATCAGAATTTAGTTTAGTCCGTCTGTGAGCCAAACAGTCCCAGGACAGTGGAACTCCCCTCAAGACTAAGGGTTCCGAAAGTCGAGTCTTAATTAAAACACAGACCATTCATGTAAAGAGCGTTTTAGCAAGTATTAAAAAGTGAATAATCTCTAAAGTCCCTCGCTTTTAGGTGTCCCATTATGTGTGGATTTGAGTAAAGTTGTTGGGTGGAGTGAATATTGAATTGAATAATTAACCAAGCAATCCCATAATCTCTTCCCTGCTGCGCAATCTTATTAAATCATTAGGCAGCTGGATCATTCTAATTCAAAATTTAGGTCAACTTCCAAATTTTTTGATGATTACATGACAACGGTGTCCAAAAGAGGGTTGGCCAAGCAGGGACATGTCCCCTTCACCACTTTCAATAATATGGTGAAGTTATGGCTACTAGCTGATAACGTGAAGAATGCATGTGTATCATCTTCCAAAACTTAGTCCCACACTCGTCGCTGTTGTTAAAGAATTATTGTTTCAAACCTGTGGTATGAGAATCAGTTTGAATCCTTCTTACTAACTGCTGGATCTGTTCAGCTGAAAACTGCCTTTTGTAACTCTCACTGTCTTCCTTTGCTCTTGTCTGTTTCCCTCCCTGCTCACTGCCTTTGCCTACTCTCTTTTTCCTTCTTTGTTATCCATCTCTCTCTCCTGTATGACTGTTTCTAAACTTTCATCTGCTTCAAAATCTTGCTCCTTTTCCTTTACTCTCATGCTCCTTATCTTCCTCTGTACCCCTCTCTACTGCCCTCTCTCTCCCCCTCGTCCCCCACCCCTCTCTCTCTCTTCCCCCTCATACCCCCCTCTCTCTCCCTCGTCTTCCCCTCATCCCCCTCTCTCTCTCCCCCCTTGTCCCCCCCTCTCTCTCTCCCCCTCGTCCCCCACCCCTCTCTCTCTCTTCCCCCTCATACCCCCTTCTCTCTCCCTCGTCTTCCCTCATCCCCCCTCTCTCTCTCCCCCTTGTCCCCCCTCTCTCTCTCTTCCCCCCCCTTCTCTTCCCCCCCCCCTCCCCCCCCCCCCCCCCCCCGCCCTCTCATACACACACCTTTTTCTGTTCCGTTCTTCCTGGCGGGAACTCGTCTGGGCAGCATTGAAGACTGTCCCCTTCACTGCACGGACTGGCAAACGCTCGTCTCGACTCTTATACGATGCCTCGTTTAATGATGAAAGTCCGCCATAGTGAGCTCCATACCTTCGCTAGGTAACGCCGCTGTTCTAATGTTTTGTCCATTAACATTTCAGTAGGGATTGAGATCAGTCATCACACCCTGCATGGAAATGGAGCAAATGTCAATGTAGCCAGTATTAAAGTCAACACAGCAAATCCACGTGAAATCTCTGTTGTACTCTTCAGGTGATTTCATGGGATATATATATAGATATTGTTAAAAGTGTTAATAAACCAAGAATAGGCCATAAATTCCCCTGTACAATGTTATTGTATGATTACTATAACTTTCATTCTTGTGTGTTGCATACTGGACCAAGATAATCTTACTTGTATCAATTAAAACATTTCCCCACAGAAATTGTTCTGTGATATTGCATTCATGCAATGTAATTGTCTCCATACCTTCCCTATGCTGGAGGCCAGCTGGCTTGGTAATGCATGGGATGAGTTGATGACTAAGTAATGGTTTGCCAAGCAGTGGGAGTGCTCCTCGTTTAAAAGATTGATCCTTCACTGATTGCGAGAAAGGAACGATCAGCACTTGGAAATCAATCAGCCTGAGGCGGAACAATAGACTTCTGTTTATTTTCCATGATCTCAGGATATCCTGAAGTGCTTCAGTGCCAAATCTATTCCTTTGATGTGCATTCACTGTTTGCAATGTAGGAATGTCGGCAGCAAACTGTGCACAGGAAGATCCCACACAGAGTAATGTAATTAATGCTGAGAAAGTCCGTCATACAGAGCCACACATCTTGTTCCCTGTGCCATGTTCGATATATAAATGACCACCTGGGCCCTCTGTGTGTCTTTGAGGTGGCTTGGCAACACCACCTGAAAGTTTTCCCCTATTTATGAGGCCAGCAGTAACAGAGAGTCACAAGACCAGAGAGTTGAGGCCTGCTTCATCATTGGTTCGAGGGGATCTGGGGCGGTGGCTCAACCTCAGCCACTTTTCTGCCAGGGGGTTAGAAACATTCATCACATTTGCGTGGCATAGTGGCACAGCTGGTAGAGCTGCTGCCTCACAACTCCAGTGACCCAGGTTCAATCCTGACCTCCGGTCCTGTCTGGGTGGAGTTTGCATGTTCTCCCTGTGACTCTGAGTTTCCCCCCGGTGCTCCAGTTTCCTCCCACATCCCAAAGACATGTGGATCGGTAGGTTAATTGGCCACTGTAATTTGCTCCTAGTGTGTGGGTGAGTGGTAGAATCTGGAGAAGGGTGGGGAGGAGGAATTTATGGGAATATGGGGAGAAAAAAATGGATTAGGATAGGATTAGTATAAAAATGGTTAGGTTGGTGCAGACTATGAGTTTGAAAAGCCTGTTTTCATGCTGTATCATTCTGACTCCATGTCAGATAGTCAGAGGGAACCAGCCACACTCCAGCTCAAACTAGCAGCTTCAGAAGAGGAAGGACTTGGTAAGAGTTGAGTTAGATGCTTCAGAACACTAAAGGAATCCAGTGAAAAGAATTTCAGCTGATGTGCTGATTCTTGTGTATTGACCAGATAAAACATCCAATGACTGGCAACTGAGGCTGAAGGCATCATTCTGGAGGCTGGGCTGTTGAATGTAAAGCAGAACCACTACATGCTGAAATGATTCAGCGTTTGTTTGCAAAACCCTTATTTACAAGACCATGTGGGTCAAACATTTTGCAGTTCGGTTGGCAATAAGAATATGAAGCTCAGGACTTGTTAGCAACACACAAAATGCTGGAGGAGCTTGGCGGGTCAGGCAGCATCTGTGGAGGGAAATGGACAGTCGAGACCCTTCGTCTGGACCCTGAAAAGACAACTGTCCCTTTCTCTCTGTACGTGCTGCCTGACCTGCTGAGCTCCTCCAGCATTATGTGTGTTGCTCCAGTTTCCTGCATCTGCAGCCTCTTGTGTCCCCTCAGGACTCGTTAGATGGCTGCAGGGTGCAACTGTGTGGGATTAGTAATGCAGGACCAGTCTCCCAACTGCAACCTGGCTGACCCTACTTAATGATAACTCATGTTTTAAGGCTCCTCCCTCAGCTCTTTTGATGCTGAAACCCTCACCCATACCTTTGTTGCCCGTTGACTTAAATATTCCAGTGTTCCTCTGCCATGCTTCCACCTTTCACCGTACTCACTACAGGTATCTGAACCCACCCCAAATCCCATTTAACCACGATCCCTGAGCTTGCAATGTTACCTTCATTTCTGCTCTGCAGTGCTTTATCTTTAATATTGTCATGCTCCTTTCAAATCCCTGTATGACTTTATCCTTCCAGCCTCCAGGAACTCCTGCCCCACACCCCTCGAAAATCCCTCCACCTTTCTGATTCTGGCTTCCCCCTGTAATGTGTTCCTCCCTGAGCTTTCGGCTGTCTTCAGCAACAGCTCATGTGTTTGTGGTTAGATTTTGCTTCTGAGAACAGCCTTGGGATGTTCTACAATGCCACAAGAAATGCAGGTTGTCGTTACTCTTGGTAAAAAAAAGGCAGGGAACCTCTTGTATCCAGTGATGAGTCAATAGTGCCCTATACCTGAGACAGCAAGTGACACCAACAGCAACTTGCAGTTTGTCAACACTTACTCCAAAAAGGTATACAGGCTGTCCCTGGGTTACGAACACCCATACATACGAGGGAGCGGACACTGGTACATACAGACGCTATTAAACATCCGACATTCGTACGTAAGTTCATTCCTACAAATGGCAGGACTAGTTTCCTCTCTCTTTCCACTTCCTCATTAGCCTTGTGTGATTTTGATGCCACACTGTGGAGGTACGGTTACAATATTGAGTTATTTTTGTGTATTTTCTGACTTATGGACAAAATCGATTTAAGGACATCTATAAAAACAGAACCCATTTATTACCCGGGGACAGTCTCTAACATGATCTGTAGTAACACCCTTCAGCTGAAAAACGATGCTTACAGGACATGTCAGAGTGCCAGTTACATCCCAGATCACCTTCTGTTTATTTCCAGCCGAACTAATCAGGCGCTACTTGTATCAGTACCTTTGTAGATTGCACTGTTTTGCAGTGATATTTTATAACTCTCTGAGGTTTCTGCTTCTGAGTGCTGTATTTCCGCTGCCTGATAGCTGCTCTGTGTCGCTGCCTGTCGCTGGGGCTGCTGCTGTCGCTGACTTTGCTTACCACCTCTGTGTGCTGCTTGTCTGCTTTGTGCTCTCCCCTCTCTGCGTGCAACCTGCCAGGCGGGACCCTCCCAGGTAAGCTGCAAGCTGTGTGACAATACTTTGTGTGTAGCTTCAAAGTAGACCTGAACTCTAATAAGCTGAATAAAGCTCTGGAAGCCCACCTAATCTCTTTAGTATTGGAGATGTAGCAGGCTGTGTGTCAGTTTTCATTATGGATTACACACACTGGGTATGGGGTGGTGGGTTTTATGTGTTTTTGTTGGTGTGGGTTTTGTGTACTAATGATGGGCCTTTTATGTTGGGGTGGTGCATGTGTGTTGAGAAATGAGCCATGCATGTCGGTGTGGGAGCTGGGTCATGGGCATTGGTGCTGGGGATTGGCGGTGGCTACTGGCTGTGAAGAATGGATCACATCAAATGATGGGTTGAACATTGTTCAGGGGTCGTGTAGTAAGGTAGGGTCAGATTGGGGTGGGTTATGTTGGAGGTAATCGAGTTGTGTCGAGGTCAGATCAAATTAGATTGGGTTGAACCTGTCTGTGTGTACTGAGCTATTGTTATCGTACTTGTGTGATGAGTCTGTTTCTGCAGCTTGGTTGAACATTGCATGTTTGAACACCATGCACTATTTTAATCTACACCGTTATTAAAGATGACAGGAATCCCTTGTTACAAGTACAACCTTGACTGAGTTATTGGGCTCAGATTTTGTCAATGGTTAGCTATAGTCACATGTCAAGGATGACTGTCAAGGAAACCCATATTTTGTAACAATTACAAACACAAACTCCGGTAGATGTACATATGGCGTATAACAACTTTGCTGCACTCTGCGTTAACAAGCCTTAGTCTAATCTCTGCCATAGTATTGCAGCAAGAAACATCAACCAAACTGAACTCTGCATTGCCAAAGACTTGGCAACAAAAGGGACCCAATGACAAACTAAGTGATGTGCACTCTGATTCAGGCAGAATTCCAGCCCCTTTTTTCTGACCAGGGCTTGATCCACCAGTTGGTTCAGTAACGTATCTCTGACGGAATGCATTGGCAAGCCCTCCAGTTAATCTTTTTGCTATGTTTCATTTCTTGGGAGAATCCTGGATTACTGGTGGCTGCTCCCAACTAAAGACGTGGTAGTGAGCTGCAAATGGAGCAGAATTCCCTGAACATCACAAAATAGTGTCAGCACCGATGGAGGCCGTTCGGCACCGTGCTTGCTCTCTGCAAGACCAATGCAGGTGGTCACACTCCCCAACCCTTTCCCCTTTGCCCTGCATTAAAACACTGATAAGTTTGAAGGCCTTGGTTGAGTTTGCCCCCACCACCCAGTCAGGGAATTGAATTCTAACCACTCAATGCCTAAAGTTCTTCCTGCTTTTGCTTTTTGTTCTTTTGCTCATCACATCAGTTCTCTGTCCTCTGACCAGAAGGAACGGTTTCCATCAAATCTGAAGACGGTGCAGATCACATATGTCATTCCAGACCCTCGGGCAGATGAGGGGCTCTGATTTACTTTGTTGGGTTTGGTTCGTGCACTTGGTTCAGGGGCTGGGAGAAGGTATAAAGGAAGAGTGGAAAATGTATGTAGATCCTGACCCCAGTTAATGTTTCTTTGGGATATCAGGTGGTGAAAGAGCAGAGTCTACCATCTGTGCCTGGTTCTTGGAAGGTTGCTTTGTGTCTGAAATTAAAGTGGCATCAGATGCTAAATGATGGTTATCAATAAACTTCCTTGCCAGAATAAACTTGTAGGAGCAAATTTGTTCTGGGGCATGAAGCAGATCAAAGTTGTAAATAATGACTTTGCTGTACTTAGCATCAGATAGTTAGTGGTCAGTCAGGCTGTGGTGTTACACTGTGAACATCTTGGGTCACTAATAAAAAGTAAATCCCTTTAAATGCTTTTGATTAAATATACCAAAAGTATCATTACTACTAATGATACATGTGGTATATTCGCCTAGATTCTTTGCCTTAATTAGTGAGTAGCTTTTAGTAATGACAAGCTCTCCATCTAAACCCTGTGTAGTTGCACTAATTCAGATGGCTCAGTCTGTGTCTTTGTAAGTAATGGGCTTTGATGAAGGTCTCTTCTGATTTAAATGTAGCCCTCTCTTTAAGGTATTGGTGTCCTCCATTTCTGGCTTTGTGAGCTTCCATGTATTTAATCATTTGAGCATTCCACCACTGCGAGCCCTGCTTTCACCTGCTCCAGAGTTCCCTCCCTAATTCTCTATTTCATATCCCATATCTTCTGATGTAATAGGGGGAGGCCATTCGTTCATTGAATCAATGCAGGCTCTCAGTGCAATCCCATCAGTCACATCCCCCCCACTTATTTCCCTGTCACCTATTCTCTCTCACATCCCCATCAACACCACCAATGCTTCTGCCTGGGGAATTTACAGTTAACCTGCCAACCAGCACTCTTTGGATGTGGAAGGAAACCAGAGCTCCTGGACAAAACCCAGGTGGTCACAGGGAGAACGTGCAGATTCCAAACAGACAGCACCGGAGGTCTGGAGCAAACATGGGTTTCTGGAGCTGTGAGGCAGCAGCGCCACCTACTGCACCACTTTGCCACCCTTACGATACCCCTTTAAGATGTCTCTTTAGATTGTCCTTAAACCTGCCTCTGATGGGTTATCTGCCCTAATATCTTTATGTAGCTTGGTGCCAAATTATGTTTGGTAACATTCTTACGGCTTGCTACATTCAAGGTGCTTTATAAATGCAAGTGATGGTTGTAATGTCACATCTAAAAGGCTGAACTTTTGACCTTACTGCTCTCCCACAGTGGGGTGTCCAACTAGATTTTGCGTTCAGGTTAATGGGATAGGTCCTAACCTCAGAACCTTCTGCCTCAAAGTCGCTGAGTCTGACAGACCCTCTGATCTATAATTCTGTTACATACTGGATTAATGTCCTAATTCAATATTCAACACAGTCAGCTACAACAAGAAGTTAGTGATTTACCTCAGTTTAGTCGATTTGCCCATAAAAAGTGATGCAGTGGCAATTTGTGTATTGAATCTCATTTAAGAGGAATGATTCATCTTCATGTAATCCACATTAAGTAGATGTGATTCTGAAGTTGCTATAGGTCACTTATTATTCAGCATTTGGGCTCATGCTGTGCTTAATTTTCCCTTGCAGATCTACGCAACCAGCCATACAGACGAGCAGATGCCATGAGGAGGAGTGTTCGGAAGAGAATGGACGAACAGAATCTTCGCATATCTGGAGAAGTCTCGTTATAGCCAGTTGTCTGGGCTGTCGGGGGGGGGGGGGGGGGGGGGGGGGGGGGTGGGGTGGGGTCAGATAGTCAGCTTGGGGAACAATCGGACACCAGAGACAAACTTGCAGCCCTTAGCTATGTACTGTACAATAATTCCAACTTCGTAAGGCTTCACTTTTGTAAGTACAGTAGAATTCAATCACTTAAATTAGATAGTTAACCAATAGAGATGTCTCTGGGGTAGGGAACAAATAATGGGATACTGATGAAGGTTTGAGGAATCTTGTAAGAATGGGAAAGTGGAGGAGAAGATGAGACTATTTTTTTGTCTTCCTCAATGAGAAGCCTCATCCCAACCTGCCTTGGCAACATCACCGACTGGTCCACTCGGCTTCCCTGGCTAACAAATGAAGAAACAGAACTGGAATTGTCATTTGGTTAGCTGGTGTTATTTACATAACTACACTGCTTTAGCCCCCATGCTTTGCATATTCTGCATTTAAAACTAGTACGGCAGAAAATAAGTAATACTTGGAAAATTTCAGGAGTATTTTCCCAGATATAGACAGTCAAAGGGAGACGAAATTCAGGATAGGGGATCAGCTGGAATCTGTGACAAAACGATGTGGACATCTTTATCCTAGTTAAATGGAAAACCCGAATTTATCAACAGTGCTGCAGTTGCTTGAGTGATGATTTCTATCCTCAGTCATTCAGGGATATTGGACTGTGTTTGGCTCAGCTAATAATGGAATAATCATAAAATAATCTGGTTACATCAATATCAATTCTTTTCAAAATCCTCTAATGCTATGAATAATTGGATTTCGTAAGAGTGGAACCTGTATCTGTTGTGCAGCCTTGGAAGTTTACCATGAGATGTTTCACCCAGAGAATGACCAAATGACAGGGCGGCACGGTAGCGTAGCGGTTAGCGCGACGCTATTACAGCGCCAGCGATCGGGGTTCGATTCCCGTCGCTGTCTGTAAGGAGTTTGTACGTTCTCCCATGTCTGCGTGGGTTTCCTCCGGGTGCTCCGGTTTCCTCCCACGTTCTAAAGACGTACGGGTAGGTTAATTTGGGGTTTAAAATGGGCTGCGCGGACTCGTTGGGCTGAACGGGTCTGTTACCACACTGTAAATAAAATTTAAAAAAAAATTAAAGGCTTGGAATGCCTGTTTTGTGTTGGAGCTGCCTGACACACCCCAATGAAGTTGAGCATCTATAGGAAGGTAAAGTCTATGATCTAGATGGTCTGTTCAGCATATTACCATGATGTATCTGGATCTGTAAGCCTTAAGCTCATGGAGTAAGACACGTTTGTTCCACATACAAAATGAACCAAAGAAAAGTTTTTTAAGAAAGGGACAATGAAGCTTGAAAGGGTAGATGCAAGTTTAATGTTTCCCCTGGCTGGACTGTCTACAACCAGCGATCACAGTCTCAAATAAGGAGTCAGCATTCTGGGCAGAGAGGAAAAGAAAGTTCTTCATCAAGAGGGCAGTGAATCCTTCAGAGGGCCATGGAGGCTCCATCACCCAGTATATTTCGGAAAGAGATTGATAGATATTTTTATGTATTAAGATGGAGGAGATTAGAGGAAGAGACAGAGGCTGGAAAGTGCTAAGAGGATACACAAGAGACTGCAGATGTGGAATCTAGAACCAGATAAGAGGGGGATGATGGGCAAATTAAACCAGTTTGGGGAGGGGAAGAGGAGGCCCAGGGGGTGTAGTATGTGGGCGAAAGGCAGATGGAACCAGGTGGAAGAATGGTGGGCCAGTAACGAGGGACCGAATGGCTAGCTCCTGCTTCTATTTCTTATGCTCCTATGCAACCTTTATGATTGGCATCACCACCAGGGTGTAGTACTGAGTCACTCCGTTCCATTTCTTCAATTATCTCATCAGTCAGAACCCCAGATGGAATATTGTCACCGAAACAGAAAATACTGGAAACATTCAGCAGGTCAGGCAGCATCTGAGGAAAGAGAAACAGGGTTAGCGTTTCAGATAAAGTCTCTTTGTCTCCTGAAAGGTTAACTTTGTTGCTCTTTCCACAGAAGCTACACCTGACCTGCTGAGTGTTTCCAGCATTTTCTGGTTTTTGTTTCAGATTGCCAGCATCCACAGTGTTTCTGATTTTCACTTACGACTGGGATATTTTAATATCCTTGGGCCATGGTAGAGAAAATCGGACCCATTTGCACTCCTGAAAGAAATTTATGATACAGTTAAACAAAAAAGGGCTTCTGCACACAATTAGTTCCAGGACTTTGCAGTATTTTACAGATAGCAGGCAGAATGGTGCAACTTGTAGAGCTGCTGCTTCACAGCACCAGCGACCTGAGTTCAGTCCTGACTCCTGTGCTGTCCATGTGGTGTTTTCACATTCTCCCTGTGACTGCATTGGTTTCCTCTGGGTGTTTCATTTTCTCCCCACATCCCAAAGATGCATGGGTTGGTAAGTTAATTGGCCACTGTAAATTGCCCCTAGTGTGGAGGTGAGGGGTAGAATCTGGGGGAGC
This sequence comes from Pristis pectinata, assembly GCF_009764475.1. NCBI lineage: Eukaryota > Metazoa > Chordata > Chondrichthyes > Rhinopristiformes > Pristidae > Pristis > Pristis pectinata. Next base: position 26,043,000 of record NC_067429.1, on the reverse strand, counting down.
TGATGGGAATGTGGAGAGAATAAAATGGGACAAGAAGGAGGTAATGCATTCTGGGAGGTCAAATTCTGGTAGGGCCAATAGAGGGTCCTTAGGAGTATTAATATACAGAGAGACCTTAGTCCATGGCTCCCTGAATGTGGTGACACAAGTGGATAGGGTAATGAAAAGGGTAGTTGGTATGCTTGCATTCATAGGCCGAGGCATTGAGCACAAGAGCTGGGACGTCATTGTTGCAGTTGTATAAAACATTGGTTAGACCGCACTCGAAGTATTTTGCACAGTTCTGGTCACCACACTCCAGGAAGGATCTGGTTGCAGTAGAAAAGTGCATAAGAGATTCACCAGGATGTTGCCTGGAATGCAGGGCTATGGTTATAAGGAAAGCTGGGTTTATTCTCACTGGAATGTAGGAGACTGACGGGTGACCCAAGAGATTTACAAAATTATGAGGGGCACATATAGGGTAGACAGTCAGAATCGTTTTCCCAGGGCAGGGGAGTCTAGAACCAGAGGGCATGGGTTCAAGGTGAGAGGGGAGAAATTTAAAGGAAATCTGAAGGGTAAGTTTTCCATACAGAGAGTGGTGAATATTTGGAACGAGCTGCCAGAGAAGGTATGGGAGGAAGATACTATTACAAAGTTTTAGTAGGTACTTGGACAGGTATTAAGGTAGGAAAGTCGTAGATGGGCCTATTGTGGGCAAATGCGATTAGTGTAGATAAGCATCAGGTCAGCATGGATGTAGTGATCTGAAAGGACTCCTTTCTCTGTTGTGATTCTTCCGCATGCCCCCAGGGTACAAGTGTTTCCCTCAACTGTTCCACTGGTTTCCTGTAAGTGTTATTGTAGGAGATGTAGAGAACTCCCTCCAAACTTCAGAACCTGTGTCTTCAGTCAAAGCTCTCACAGTCCTGGTGGATCTTCTAGGATGCTCATTCAGATACAGAACCCAATTGCTTTCTGGCAATGATGAAGCTGAACACATCGTTAAACGGTCACTCAATCCCTGATATCCAAAGTAAGCACCTACCACTGATTAAATTTGTTTTTATCTATCGATATGAATTGTATTATTTTTTATTACTGATCGAATCCACAGAATGTATGGCGTTATTTCTTGCAGCGGTAACTCTATTCATTACAACCACTATGAATAGGTGTAAATCTTTTTTCTCATTCTACTGTCTTTTAAATTATCATTTGTTTCAATGCCATTAACGTTAACACAACCTCCTTCAAAATAATTACAGGAGGGCCATAAATCCAGAATCATTTTGTATTTGATTTTACTTCTCACTCTCAGGGCTTTGTGGCACACGGAGGATATTTACTTTATGTGACACTGGGATAGAACAATGGAAACTCAGTTTGAGTCCCTGCATCAAAATTGTCTAACTTAAGCTGAAGTAGATGAACCAGTGTCAGATTTTGGCTGGAAGTACACGTATTAACTACCTTGGAACTTCTCATTTTGTTGAAGGTTGCTCTCTAAGTGTGGGTTAATCTCAAATGGAACAGGCAGAGAATGATGTACGTGGTCGTAGTGGGTAAACAGTTTGAATATGGTGGAGTTGGTGTTGAATAAATTCTAGCTTAGTTAAGAGAGGAGACAACTGAGGAGAGAATACAAATGATGGCTAACTTGCCTATTCTGTTCAGTATCTGCAGGTCAATGTCCAGAGACCTGGGGAATAATGCACTGATTGCCTTCCAGTGGCATTAAAATAAGCTGGTACCTGCGGCTTCCCCTTATCAGTGGAGGCATGTGCAACATAGAAACAGTAAATGAAAATCAACCAAAAACTGTGGGCACTGGAATTACAGAGAACACTGCAAACTTAATCAGCAAAGAGAAACGGTCACCGATTCAGGTGTGAGTCTCTGTCAGAAGGTGGGCAACATAGAAACAGGTGTGTATAGTCAGAGCACTAGCCTGTCTGAGGTTGTAACTTAGACACACCAAGGTACGGGTGAGGGAGGAACCAGCCCAAGAAAACTGGGGTGAGGTTACGTAAACCTGAAGATAAAGACAGAATGAATGAGGCTCATGTGACCCAATGCAAGGGAGTTGTGGTTGGCACAGCCTTGCTGACTTGTCATAAAGCAATTGCGTAGTGCATTTACAGTGAACTTGCAAGGCATTGTACAGGACACACAGAATTAGCCCAACTGTGCTACAGCCCCAACACTGATCCTGGCACCATCTAGTGAAGTCAAGGTCAGGAGCCCAGCTTTGCATGCATCCATTCCAGATTCCACCTTTACAGTTTAAACAATGTACTGTTTGAGGATAATGAGAATAAGACAACAGTGCATATGTCACCAGCAAGGGAGGGAGAAACCTTAAATAATAAAACTCAGGAGACACCTAGGAAAATGAGTAGCAGCCAAGATGCGGAGAGATTGTTTTACATCCCTTTCCCACCCCCACCACCCCCCAGTGTTGATGAATAGTTTGGGTGGCCAATCTATTGGAGGTGCCTGTTGTCTGATAAAGCAAGGACAGTAGCCAAATAATATTTTAAAATATTGCTGCATTTCCAGTCTATCATGAAAATCACATCGCCTGCACTGTTTTAAAATGGGGGAAAAGATCAATTTGAGTTGATAATTTAGCTAATTTACACGATCCCTTTTTGTGGGGCAACAGAGAGTCGGGTGTGTTTATACATAAGGGCAGTGTATGTACCAGTCATGTTGCTAATATTTGAATTAAGCAAATCCAGTTACAGAATTCAGAAGTAAAAGGATGGATTTGGCCTGGACCACGTAATCTGGTTGCTTACCCTGACAGTTCGGAGTAGGCGTTCAGTATGTACTCTGGAACAGCTTTCGAAATTTGATCGCACCTTACGTGGGTCTCAGTGGAGATGCTGTCAATCTAGTCTCTCACAAACCATGATTAGGTGGAGACCTCCCTTGCGCACCTCATATTCAGAACAGATTCCCCATGTTCCCAAGCCCTATTCAAAATCCAAAGTGTAAACTGAATGCATAACGTGCTGTAAAAATGCATACATTATATTTCAGAGATTATAAACAATGATTTTTATACACAACCAATAAATGAGTTTCAAAAAAAATTGCTGTGTGGCTGCTGGGGTTATTTACTATGACAGAAAGTGTAAATTTAAATTACCTTTTGGAAAAAGCCTTCATAAAGGTTTTAAATAAATGCAAATAATTTGTTTTTGGATTTCTTGGTGAAAGCATTGAGTCACAAATAATCTTTTATTTTAGGTTCTATGCATTGCATAAATTAATTAATTTGTTAAAGTGTGTTAATTTTGTTTCAAAGCTTCCTTAGAGTTAATTAGAAAGCATGGTGCATAAGGCACTCACCTGGTACCTGCCAGATTCTCTCTTTCCACAGCGACCTTCTTGGATCCAATCCCATCGCATATCTCACCCTATGTTTTTTTTCTCTTTTATGTGGTCATCCAGGTTATTCTTAATCAAATCCATGTTGTTCTGTTCAAATATTGCTAGTTGGCTACCCCCTGGGTAAAGAGGTTTCTGGAAACGTTACCTTTTGAGTAATAAGGAGATGCAGCATGGAAACAGGCCTTTCGGCCTACTGAGTTCACACTGACCATCAAGTGCCCATTTTTATACCAATCCTACATTAATCCCATTGCATTCTCCTCACATTCCCATCAGCACCCCCACCCCCCAGACTCTACCACTCACCCACACAGTAGGGGCAATTTACAGTGGCCAATTAACCTAACGACACACAAGTTTTTGGGATGTGGGAAGAAACCAAAGCAAAACCCACATGGTCACAGGGAGAACATGCAAACTCCACACTGACAGCAACCAAAATTAGGATCGAACTCGGGTCTCTGTTGCTGTGAGGCAGCAGGTCTATTCATGCAACTGTGCCAAATAAATTTTTAATTTATCTTCTATCTGTACTGACACAAAACGTGGCCATTTGGCCCATCATTTCCATGCCAGTTCCCGGGGACCAATCCCATTCTCCCACTTCTGCCATTTACCTGTTCCCCAGCAACTTATTCTCCCTCACACAATGCTCATCTACCTCATTTGATTCTTTTTGTCATTAACCTATATGGTAACTTAGAGTCATTAGAACATAAGGAATAGAAGCAGGAGGAGGCCATCTGGCCCGTCGAGCCTGCTCCACCATTCAATAAGATCACGGCTGATCTGGCCGTGGACTCAGATCCACCTACCTGCCTTTTCCCAACAACCCTTAGTTCCCCTACTATGCAAAATCTATCTAACTGTGTCTTAAATATATACAGTATTTAATGGGCTAGCCTTTACTGCTTCCCTGGGCAGAGAATTCCACAGATTCACTACTCTCTGGGAAAAGCAGTTTCTCCTCATCTCCGTCCTAAATCTACTCCCCTGAATCTTGAGGCTATGTCCCCTAGTTCTAGTCTCACCTACCAGTGGAAACAACCTTCCTGCCTCTATCTTATCTATCCCTTTCATTATTTTATATGTTTCTATAAGATCCTCTCTCATTCTTCTGAATTCCAGCGAGTATAGTTCCAGGCGTCTCAATCTCTCCTCATAGGCTAACCCCCTCATCTCCAGAATCAACCTCGTGAACCTCCACTGCACTGCCTCCAAAGCCAGTACATCATTCCTCAAGTAAGGAGACCAGAACTGCACACAATACTCCAGCTGTGGCCTCACCAGTACCTTGTACAGTTGCAGCATAACCTCCCTGCTCTTAAATTCAAACCTTCTTGCAATGAAGGCCAACATTCCATTTGCCTTCTTGATAACCTGTTGCACCTACAAACCAATCTTTTACAATTCATGCACAAGCACTCCCAAGTCCCTCTGCAGAACAGCATCCTGCAATCTTTCACTATTTAAATCATAATATCTATTTTTCCTTACAAACTGGATGACCTCATATTTACCAACATTGTACTCCATCTGCCAGACCCTTGCCCACTCACTTAACCCATCTATATCTCTCTGCAGACTCTCCGCATCCTCTGCACAATTTGCTTTCCCACTCAATTTAGTGTCATCAGCAAACTTAGATACACGACACTCGGTCCCCTCTTCCAAATCATTAATGTATATCGTGAACAGTTGAGGGCCCAGCACCAAACCCAGCAGCACCCCGATTGCCAACCAGAGAAACACCCATTTATCCCAACTCTCTGCCTTCTATTGGTTATCCAATCCTCTATCCATGCTAATACGTTACCCCCACCTCCATGCATCCTTATGGATAAGTCTTTTATGCGGCACCTTACTGAACGCCTTCTGGAAATTCAAGTATACAACATTCACCTGTTTCCCTCTATCCACTGCGCTCACTATATCCTCAAAGACCTCCAGGAAGTTTGTCAAACCGGACCTGCCCTTCCTGAATCCATGCTGTGTCTGCCTGATGGAACCACTTCTATCCAGATGTCTCACTATTTCTTCCTTAATGATAGCTTCAAGCATTTTCCTGACAGCAGACATTAAGATAACTGGCCTATAGTTACCTGTCTTTTTCCTACATCCTTTTTCAAACAGTGGCGTGACGTTCGCCATCTTCCAATCTGCCGGGTCCTGCCCAGAGTCTAGAGAATTTTGGTAAATTATCACAAACGCCTCTACTATAACTTCTGCCATTTCTTACAGTACCCATCAGGACCAGGGGACGTCTACCTTTAGGCCCACTAGTTTGCTCATCACTACCTCTTTTGTATCAAGGTCCTTGCCTCCCATCGCATCCATAACATTTCTCTTTGGCATGTTAGACATGTCCTGCACCACGAAGGCCGATACAAAATAGTCGTTCAAGGCATCAGCCATTTCCACGTCACCCAATATTAATTCCCCCTTCTCATCTTCCAAGGGACCTACGTTCACTTTAGCCACCCTTTTCCACTTTATATACTTATAAAAACTTATACTATCTGTTAACATCAATTAACTTATCTGTTAACATGAATGTTATCATCAATTAACTTACCAGCACGTCTTTGGGACGTGGAAGCTAATCAAAGCATTTAGGGAAATCCCACGTAGTCATGGAGACAACATGCAAAGTGCACAGACAAGAATTTTCTAAATCAGGATGGCATGTGACTTAAAAGGAATGTGCGAACGACCACGTAACCATGTGCTGTGTTCTCATTCTTCCAGACAGTAGAGGTCACGAATTTGGGAGATGACCTCACAGGTGGCTTGACATCTTGCTACAGGCCGTATAGATGATACACATGGCAACCATGGTACACCTCTGGGCTGGAAGTGAATGTTTAGCGTGGTGAATGGGTTGCCAGGCAAGCAGGTCCTTCCATCTCAGATGGTGTTGTGGCTCTTCGATGTTGCGGGAACTGCCATTGACTCAGCAAGTGAAGAGTATTCCATTACACTTGTGACCTGTGCCTTGTAGATGGTGAAAAGATGTTAGGGCATCGGTGGGGGGGGGGTGGGTGGGTTGGGGGGGGGGGGGGTGGAGTCGGTGTCCACAGTACACCTGACATCAACCTGCTCTTGTGGCCATGTTATTTATGTGGTTGGGCTTTCAGGTCAATAGCGACTCCCCAGTGGGGGACTCATCAATGTTAGTGCCATTGAATGCCAAGGGAAAGGTGCTTCATATCACTCTAGTTGGAGATGGACGTTGCTTGCCCCTTGTGGGCCATCATGTTATGAGCCATTTACTAGGCCAATTTAACATTGTTCTGGTCTTTCTGCATGGACACATGACCTCAGGAGCTGCAAATGGAATTGAACAATCACTCTTTATAAGTTCACTTCTGAGATGTGGGTGTGGCTGGCAAGACCAACACTTTTTGTCCTTTTTTTGTCGTTGAGTGAGTAATGGTCATTATCAAACATCTGATCCCTCTAAGAAGATAAGAAGGAGTTGAAGATGGGTGAGCCTTGGACACTACCTTTAGGAACTCCTGCAACAATATCTTATGATGGAAGTGATTGACATTCAACAACCCTAATTACGTCTGTTCAAATGATGACTTGAGTTCTCTCTGATTCCTAAAGACTTAAGTTTTGGTGTTACACTTGGCTACATGCTGCCTTGGTATCAAGGGCATTTAGTTTCATACACTATCTGTAATTCAGCTCTCTTGACAATTACAAGTTTGTAATGAGATCAGTGCCATGATGATCATTTGTGACCAGTGCATTAGTAAGTGCTCCTTAATAGCTTTATTGTTGACACATCCGTCACCTGCAGATTTGGAATGTTGCTGCCTTTTGTACTCAACCCGTACCTGAGCAATTTTTCATCTTGACAGTAAGATGCTGCTGTTGCAGCTGTACTGTAATACCCCTCACCGAGGGTCACAAGGCTTCAACGCTACAGCCTGGATGTTGGTGTATCCAATGCTCTCATCCACTACCTGATATCACACTTGGCTTCTGTGATGGTGAGAACCTCAGGAGTGAACAGAGACGGAAATGGTTACAAAGACTTCAACCTTGTCTTTGGGATACCATGTGCAGGGCTGTGCTGTCACTGATGTACTCCATCACCATTCACATAGCATGTTTGTCCATGTGCCCAGCACATAGATGCAATCACAAGGAAGGTGCGCCATCACCTCTACTTTCTTAGAAGGTTAAAGAAGTTTGGTTTGTCACTGAACACTCTAACAAACATCAACAGATGTACTGTTGAAAGTTTCCTGACTGGTTGCATCATGGTCTGGTATGGCAATTCGAATGCACAGGAGCATAAGTAGCTGCAGAGAGTAATGGACTCAGCCCAAGGCATCATGGGAAAATTCCTCCCCACCATTGGCAGTATCTTCACTTTGTTGTTTTGCTGTTTAGCATGTGTGCATTACCCTTTGATTCTCCAGGAACACTTGGATCCAGGCCTCATTCCAGCCTTGGCCAAAACGAGGACAACGACGATAGCTGAATTCCTGGTGCAAGGCCAGAAAGACTGCCCTTGACATCACGGCAGCACTTAACTGGCTCTGGCATCAAGGAGTCCTGGTAACAGGAGAAAACTCTCCAGTTTTTGAAGTCGTACCTAGCACAATGTGGTTGTTTTTGGGGGTCAATCATCTCAGCGCCAGGACATCATTTCAGGTCAATGTCCTGGACTCAACCATCTTCACCTATTTCATAATAAGATCAGAAGTCAGAATGTTTGCTGATGACTGCACAAGGTTCAATTCCATGCATAGATCACTCATTTACTAGACAATGTTCAGGCATGGGTTAATAAGTGGCACCTTCTTCAACAAAAGGGAGTTTAATGACCTACTGCCAGCATGCAAAGATATTACTATCACCAGGAGCCCAAGCCATAACATCCTCGGGGGGTCACCTATGATCAGAAACTCCACTGAACCAATCACATCAATACCATCCACTTATCCATTGAGTGAAATTCCAGCAACATCTAGGAAGCCCAACATAAACCTGTATAAAACCCTCCATTTGATTGGCATCACATCTGCCATCCTAACTGTTCATTGCCTTCGTCTACGGCTCACCATGGCTGCAGTATGTACCATCTGGAAAAAGAACTGTGGGACTTACCTCCTACTTGCTGACTGCTCCTCCCAAACCCAGAGCATCTACTTTTAAGAAGAGAAAGGGGAGCAAGTACATGGGCCACTAACCGAGTAACTATATAGCTGCTCCTTCATCGTCCAGGGTCTAAATCCTGGAACTCCCTCCCCAGTAGCATCATGGAGCTTGTTCACAGAAGGACTGCAGCAGTTCAATAGGTGGCAATTAAGGATGTGTGTATTACCAACAACCACCACATCCCACAAATAAATAAAAATCTTATCTTGCAAGGTGCAAAATATATATTACAATGTGTTTGTGGATGGCTTATTGTTCCTGTCAAAGTGTTCCACCTCATGGTCCCATCTACTGAAATTAATTTGCCAATTTCATGCCTATTCTTCGGTTGATGAATGATTCCTTGCATTTGGCAGCAGTGCTCCTCACCATTCTTCATACTGATCAGTGTAGTGACAACTGCAAGTTTTGAAATTGTCTTTCTGATTCCTCAATCTAAATTATATAAATGGAGAATTAATCCCAGCACCAGCCCTTGTTGAACACCATTTTCTAGTTTGTCAGATTGAGTTAGGACACATAACGCCTACTCTGTTTGCTGTTAATGTAACCAATGTGCTATCATTCTGCTACTTGACCTGTCTCCACCAGCTCTGACTTTGAAACATGTAAGCTCCCGAGAGGACACGGCAGGGTAGCTGTTGAAATGTTTCCTCTAGCCGTAGAGTCTCAAACAAGGGAACATAGTTAGAAAGGGCCTTTGAAAACTGAGGTGTTTAGGAATGACTTCTCAGAGAAGGTGGTGAATCTCTGGAATTCATTACCCTGGAGGGTTGTGGAGACCAGATTGGGGATGTTCAAAGAGGACGTAAATACATTTTTGAAAGTGGCGTGCATTCAGGGGTATGAAGGTCTGTTGCAGAAGAGAAGATGAGGCCAGGGCAAGATCAGCTATTATTGCATAGAGTGGGGGGGGGGGGTGGGGTGGTGGGAGCAGGTTTGAAGGCCAAGTGGCCTCTTCCTGCTCCTATTTTCTCAAATTTATTGTGAGATACCCTATCAAAACTTAAACTAATACTTAACTTGACAATTAATGTAGCCCTTCCAGTTCACTTGACTAGAAATGCAATAATAACTCTTCTAATTAGGTCTAGGGGAGGTTTCTGGAAATTATTACTAACAGTTTCTGATAGTTCAAAGCAATAGTTTTTCATCATAATGCTATTAGTCACTGAGACTGGATTTAATTTTATCTGACATCTTTCTGGCTGGAGTACTCCAGTGGATTTATCCTAAACCAAAATGAGCCTGTTGGAATTGTGAATAAAGCAAACCTACACAAAGAGAGTAGGAAGGTTAGTAGGGATGTCACTGGAGTAGTAATGTGCAGACTTGGACGAATCATCTGGAGACATGAGTTCAAATCCCCCCTCAGAATCTGGGGCATTAAGTTCAGATAATTGAAGTATGAGATGGCGATTATAAAATTACTAGATTGTTATTTTAAAAAAAGAGACTTTAGTGAAACAAATATCCTTTAGAGGAAGAAACTTCCTGTCATATCTGTTCTGGTCAATATGTGATCTAGATGCACAGCAATGCAGTCGATTTTTAACAGCCCTCTGAATGGGCCAATCAGTTGTAAACCAATATGAAAATAATTTCATGTTTAAGACCAGACATCGAATCTGGATGGAACAATGGCACACTGACCTTGCAAAGTTCCCTACATTAACATCTGGGTATGTGCCAAAATATGGCAGCTGGATTACAGAGTGGTCAAGAAACACCCTGATCTAATCATCCTCAAGGAATCATATCTTTCAGTCAATGTTCCTGACGGCATTATCACCATCCTTGGGAATGAACTGACAGGGTAAACCAGCTGAAATGGTATGGAGTATACTGTCAGGAGGAAGTAAATATCCCTGGGAATGCCCTGTAAGGACTCTGGATTTGTCTAGGTAAACATGTGCACAGAAGCTCTTGTTTATTACCATCTACTATACTGTCCTCTCTCAGCTAGTGGAGTGGTATTCCTCCATGGTGTACATCAGCTGGGAGACACACTGGGAGCAACAAATGCCAAGGTTGGGGAATCAACACCCATCACCATCTGTGCCCCAGCAGCATTATCGTTGACTGACCTTGGCAGGTATAAGGCTGGCTAACTGGGACTGTGTCAACATGAGAACAAAAAGGAAATGGACCCTAACTCCACCAATCTACCTATCACTGATGGTGGAGGTAAGAGTCACCACAGCCAAGTTCTGCAGAGACTCTCTTTGTCCTTCATCATGTTGTATAGCATTACTACAGTGCAAAATGGGTTTTAAGTCCATTAACACCTACAGAGGTTGGGGTATAGAATATGAAAGTTGGAACACTATATTGTAACTTTACAGAACACTAGTTAGACGTCGCTTGGATGACTGTGGGCAGTTCTGGTCGCCGCACTTTCAGAAGGATGTGATGGCACCAGAGAAAGTGCAGAGGAGATTCACCAGGGTGTTCCCTGGATTGAAAGACTTCAGTTATGGGGAGAGATTAGGTAGGTTGGGTTTATTTTCCCTGGAGCAAAAGAGGCTGCTGGGTGACTTGATAAAGGTATATAAAATTATAAGAGGCATAGATGGGGTAGATTGTCAGAATCTTTTTTCCTGTGCTAGGAATATCAAAAAATAAGAGGGCATGGGCTTAAGGTGAGGGAAGGGAGTTTTAAAGAAAATGTGAGGAGTAAGTTTTTCTTATACAGATAGTGGTTCATATCTGGAACACACTGCCAAACCCTTAAAGCTCTCTCAATGCATTGGGTTAAGGTGTTTCTTCACAGTTATACATTGGCCTCACAATAGAAATCGATCGTGGTTCATGGTGCTAGTTGACGTCCCAATCTTTGTTAAGCCTCTGGGCCTACTTGCCTTCCTCTTTTAGCATATGATCACATACATTTGTTCTGTGTCCTCCTCTGGTTCACCCTTGGGATCAACTGCACTCATTCCGCTTACAGGGCTGAGGCTCTCTAATTTCTCAAGCTCATTGACATATCTGTCATATCCACTGCCCGCATCATCATTGCTCTAACAAAAGCAACCTCTAACCTCACACTCGATTACTGCCCTCCTACCCCTTCAGCAGCAAGATCCCAAACCCACTGCAGACGTCAGGTCTAATGTTGCTGCTTAATAATATGTGTAACAAATAATAGATCTCCAACAAGTATCCATTATTGAAGAAAGCAAACACTCAGCTACCAACAGTGGCTGGTACAACAATGTATCAAAAGTCAAAGCACACGGTCCACACGTTGCATGGTAGTGTAGTGGTTAGCGTAACGCTATTACTGTGCCAATGACTTGGGTTCAATTCCAGCCGCTGTCTGTAAGGAGTTTGTACGTTCTCCCCGTGTCTGCGTGGGTTTCCTCCGGGTGCTCCGGTTTCCTCCCACATTCCAAGGACGTACAGGTTAGGAGCTATGTTGGCGCCGGAAGAGTGGCAACACTTGCGGGCTGCCCCCAGCACATTCTCAGTAATGCAAAAAGACACATTTCACTGTGTGTTTCGATGTACATGTGACTAATAAACAAATATCTATATCTAATGAGCAGAAGATCTCGTCCTAATCTGCTGTAACTGGAACATGGATTTTTATAACTAAATAATTGTATAAACCAGCCCAACTTACCAAACAATCTTTTATTGAAGCTTTATCCACAGATTGAAATATTTTTTGTACTCAGGCACAAGCCACAATGAAAATGCCTCAGGAATACAAGATTGGCGATGTTTCAGACTTTGATAAATTGAGTCCTTTCACTCTCGAGCCCCATTTATAAGTCAGTATGCACTTCCTTCTCATGACATTTCAAATGCTTTTGAATGATTTATATATTTTTCTTCTTAAACTCTTTCCATGGGTGATTTCTTTGGTGAATGCATTCCTAGTTTAAGAGTCAAACTAAGGAGTTTATCTTGATCGTTATTCACATTAGTCAAGTGGACAACCACGGGTCTCTGAGGCATGATTAAATTGTGTGAAAATAAATCCATTGTTTTATTCAAGTAGAAAATCGATATGTAGACAGAACACTGATGAGGCATTATTACATTTCCTTGATGTGTTCCATTCTACGCCAAGGTCATAGCAGTTTATATAAATCGGAATATGTGAGGGAAATAAACAAATAATCCCTGAACGTAATGGAAGATTCAATCTCTCACCACTTCTTTGGGAAATGTTTATTTCTTTAATTTTTGGGATTTGGCACCGGTGGGAAGGCCAGCATTTGTCACATATCCCCAATTGCCCTTGAGGGTGTGATGCTGACTCACCTTCTTGAACCCTGGCAGTTGTTCAGGTGAAGGTGCTCCCACGCAGCAGTTGGGTAGAGAATTCCAGACATTTCACTTGCACGAACTATCCTTGCAACAATACTTACGACAGACAAATGCCATTCCATACACAGCAAGATCTTGGAGAGAAATGGGATGGAATGCCAACATAGAAGGATGTCTATAGTGAGGGTGGAGTGAGCAATATCAGCCAGGATATCAAGATTCTTTATATCTTATAGAGTCATACAGCATGGAAGCAGGCACTTTGGCTCAACAAGCCTGCATCAACCATCAAGCATGCATTTACACTAACCCTACATCAATTGAATATTATTCTCCCCACATTCCCATTAACTTCCCCCAGATTCTACCACTCATCTACACACTTGGGGCATTTTAGAGATGCCAATTAACCTACCAATCTGCACGTCTTTAGGACATAGAACAGTACAACATAGGAACAGGCCCTTCGGCCCACAATGTCCGTGCTGACCATGATGCCAAATGAACCTAATCCCATCTTGATTCATATCCCTCCATGATTCGTATCCCTCCATTCCCTGCATGTTCATGTGTTTGTCTAAATGTCTCTTAAACTTCATCACTGTCTGCTTCCACTACTACCCCTGGCAGTGCGCTACAGCCAGCTGCCAGTCTCTGTGTGAAAGACTTGCCCCTCACGTCTCTTTTAAACTTTCCTTCTTTCACCTTAATGCTACGCCCTGTAGGATTTGACATTTCTACACTGGTAAATTGGTAAACTGGTTTATTATTGTCACATGTACCAAAGTACAGTGACAAACTTGTTTTGCATGCTCTCGATACAGATCATTTCATTACATCAGTGCATTGAGGTAGTACAAGGGAAAACAATAACAATGCAGAATAAAGTGTTACAGTTACAGAGAAGGTGCAGTGCAGGCAGACGATAAGGTGCAAGGCCATAACGAGGTAGATTGTGAGGTCAAGAGTGCATCTTATCGACTTTGACTATCTACTCTATCCGTGCCTCTCCTAATTTTATAAACTGCTATCGGGTCACCCCTCAGCTTCTGACGGTCCAGAGAAAACAACCCAAGTTTGTCCAACTTCTCCTTACAGCTAATGCTCTTTAATCCAGGCAGTATCCTGGTGAACCTCTTCTGCACCCTCTCCACATTCTTCCTGACCAGAACTGCACACAATGCTCCAAATACTCCAAGTAGAAAGTGGGAAGAAACTGGAGCAGCCAGGGGAAACCCACACAGACACAGTAAGAATATATAGACTCCACACAGACAGCACTTAAGGTCAGGATTGAACCAACATCGTCGGAGATGTGAGACAGCAGCTCTACTCGCTGCATCACTCTGACACCCAGTATCTAACTGAACCAAGAATTGGAATTTGGAATTAGAATGTGCCTTGAGGCAGAGGCAGAGGAGGTAGGGGAGGTCCTCAATGAATAATTTATTTCAGTGTTCACCAGGGAGAGAGACTTTGACTTTGAGGTCAGCGTAGAACAGACTAATATGCTGGAGTATATTTGTCATGGTTCCAAGTGCTGGTTCTCGATTCTGCCCCTTATCCCCATTGATGGGGCCTTGTTGTGCAGCACATGGTTTCCATGAACTACTATTTGCCTAATGACACACACCTGAGTTCCATCAGGAGACTAGTATAAGAACCCTGGTTTCACAGACACTGGTTGCCAGATTATTAGTTTATTTCTGGGTATACTTTGTCTTACTGGCTGCTTAGAGCTGGCAACTCTAGAGCAGTCCTGGTTTTGCTGTTTCTCCTAGAAAGCCCTGTTTGGGACTCAGAGCCCTGAGCAAGATTCCTTCTGTTTGCTGTTCTGAGGAAGCATCCTGACTCCAGTCTTGGACTGGTGTTCTGCATTTGGGTTCTCTGTGATCTTATTCTTTGTGTGACATTGTGACAATGTTGAGGTTAAGAAAGAGGTAGTGTTGGAACTTCTGGAAAAACATTAGGCTAGGTAAGTCCCTGGGGCTGGATGGGATATACCCCAAGTTACTATGGGAAGCAAGGGAAGAAATTGCTGGGGTGTTGACAATGATCTTTGCATCCTCCCTAGCCACAGGAGTGGTACCAGAGGATGGCAAATCTTGTTCCTTGTGTTATGGACTCAGTGAAAGTCCCTTTAAGATAGAGAGTGTGTGTGTGGGGCGTGTTTACGTCAATAGAAGATAAAGGATGTAATGATGTTGTTGAAGAAGTTAAAAGGAGAAGGGGGGGGGGGGGAAGAGGGAGAGAGAGAGAAGGGAGAGACACCAGCCTGCTTGTTTTCTCTATCGATGGATGAGAAACAATAACTGCGTCTGCCACTGAAATCCATGTATGGAAGTTGGAAGTAATCCGGTGGAGTTCACTTTGTTGCTGACCTGTAGAAGGAAACGGGTATTTGTGTGTGGACGACCACGATTCAGATGCTTTTCGGGGTGAGGAAGTCACTACCGAGTAAACACTGAAGTGTCGTTTGGGTTCCATCATGGAACATTTGGATTTCGCATTTACTCTCTCTGTTTCTCTACGTCTATGTCTTATCTTCAGACAACGGTGGTTGTTGAAGAAGCCCTTGCTCATGTTTCACCTTATGGCTTGCGGAACTGAACTTTAAGAACCATTCTGGAACTGGGAGTTTTGGACTTTGCCACACACACACACGAAGAGTTTAGTTTTGGGGTTAACGTTTGAGGTTTAACATTTTTGAATTCTAACATACTAACATTTTTACTTTTATTTTACGTATTATCATAAGTAGTGATTAATAAAATAGTTTTTAACACTGAATCATGCTCAGTGTGTTTCTTTTGTTGCTGGTTCGTGACACTTGTTCAAGAAAGGTAATAGGGAATTATAGACCAGTTAGTATTGTCAGTGGTGGGCAAACTATTGGAGAGGATTCTTAGGGAGAGGATTTACAAGCATTTGGAGAAGCATAGTCTTATTTAGGATAGTCAATGTGGCTTTGTGAGGGGCTGGTTGTGCCTCATGAGCCAAACTGAGTTTTTCCACAGAGATGGCAAAACAAGTTGATGAAGGTAGAGTGGTGGATGTGGTGTATGTGGATTTTAGTAATGCATTTGACAAGGTTCCCCATGGTAGGCTCATCCAAAAAAATGAGCCATGGAAGCTTAGCTGTGTGGATTTGGAATTGGCTTGCCTACAAAAGGTAGAGGGTGGTAGTAGATGGAGCCTATTCTGCCTGGAGGTCGGTGACTAGTGGTGTTATGAAGATTTCTGTTCTGGGACTCCTGCTCTTTGTGATTTTTATAAATGACTTTGAGGTAGTGGTGGGCTGGGTTAGTAAGTTTACAGATAAAAGGTTGGTGGTGTTGTGGATAGTGTAGAAGGTGGGTTGTAGTTTATAACAGAATATAGACGGTGCAGAGTTGGGCAGACAAATGGCAAATAGTTCAATCTGGAAAAGTCAAGTGATAGTCTTTGGAAGAATGAACTTGAAGGCAGAGTACAAGGTTAATGATAAGGTTCTTAACAGTGTGGAGGAACAGAGGGATCTTGGGGTTCAAGTCCATAGATCTCTCAAAGTTGCCACGCAAGTTGATAGGGTGGTTAAGGTGTATGGTGTGCTGGCCTTCATTAGTCAGGGGATGGAGTTCAAGAGCTGCAAGGTAATGTTGCAGCTCTATAAAATTCTGGTTAGACCACACCATATCAGAGGACATCTGTTTAAGGTGAGAGGAGGAAAGTTTTTTTTTCGAGTAGTGGGTGCCTGGAACATACTGCTGGGGTGGTGGTAGAGGCTGATACAACAGGGACATTTAAAAGATTCTTAGACACATGGATGTAAGGAAAATGGAGGATTATGGGTTGTGTAGGAGAGAAGGGTTAGATTGTAGAGTAGGTTTATATAGGTTGGCACAAAATTGTGGGCTGAAGGGCCTGTGCTGTACTGTTCTATGTTCTGTGTTCTTGATTTGGTTTATTGTCATTTATACTGAGGTACGGGGGGAAAACCTGTATTACAGATCAATTCATTACACAGTACATTGAGGTAGTACAAGGTAAAGCAATACAGAATGCAGAGTAAAGTGTTACAGCTACAGGGTGCAGTGTAGGTGGACAATAAGGTGCAAGGTCATAAGGTAGACCGAGGTCAAGAGAGCAAATGTCTCATCCAAACTTCTGGTGCTCCTAACAATGCTCTATTGGTCATGTGAAAGTGATTTTACTTTATCATTTCAGCAAACAAGAGCTGAATCAATTAACTGACTCTTTTGCCATTACGATTAATAGCTAAAAGTAAAGTTTTAAATGATGGATGTTGGAAGTTACTGGCACTAATCGAAAGTGATAGATTTTCTCTCCCAGGTTGAGAAACAGATGTTCTGCAGGTTCTTTCCATAACTCCAGAAATGGAAGGCAGGAAAAGCTTGCCTAGCTACTGTGAAATAACAGCACTTTCCAAAGATCCCAGTTGACTGAGAATTAACAGAAGTAACTTCCATGATTAAGGAAACTTAGGAGCAAGCCATTGTATTATAGATCTGCAATTTCTGATGCACAGTCTGACATTAGTGTGGATTAGATCAGGTCAGCACAGTGGTCCTGCAGCTCGTGCTGCTGCCTCAAAACTTCCACTTGGGTTCAACTCTGACCATTGAGATTGTTAGTGTGGAGATTACACCTCCTTGTGGAAGTGTGGGAATCCTCCCCACTGACCACCCATGAGTGCTTAAGCATTTGGTTTCTTCCTACATCCCAAAAGATTTATTGGCTGTTCCACTGATTTCTTACTGTAAGTTGCCCATAGTATAGGTGGATGGGAGGAAAACTGAGAGGTGTTAATGGGGAAAATGTGAGAACAGGTTACAGGGAATAAAGTGGGGAATTATGCTGGCTCCCAAAGCCAGCATAAACTTAATGGACTGAGTGGCCTCATTCTATGTCATAAGGAAAGATAAGAAGATACCATTGAATCGAGAGATACAGTACAGGACCAGGCCCTTTAGTCCATCTAGTCTGCACTGACTATGCGGTTAACGTAACACAATAACCACGCCAGTGACCCAGGTTCAATTCTGGCTGCTGTCTGTAAGGAGTTTGTACGTTCTCCCCATGTCTGCGTGGGTTTCCTCCCACATTCTAAAGACATACAGTTTAGGAAGTTGTGGGTATGCTATGTTGATGTTGGAAGTGTGGTGACACTTGTGGCTGCCCCTGGAACACTCTATGCAAAACAATGCATTTCACTGTGTTTTGATGTACACATAACTAATAAAGATATTTTATTAATCCTACGTTAATCCCATTTTTTATTCTCCACATTTTCTTCAGCTACGCCCAGATTCAACCACTCAGCTACACACTAGAGGCAATTTATAGTGACCAATTAACCTATTGACATGTATGTCTTTGGAACACAGGAGGAAACCCACAAGGTCACCAAGAGGAAGTGCAAACTCCACACATACAGAACCCGAGGTCAGAATTGAACCCAGATTGCTGGCACAGTGAGTCAGTGGCTCTACTAGCTATACCACTAGGAAGGCTGAATTGTATCACTCCATATTATGGCTGATATTCTCATTGCCTGGATTTGTACATGGTTGTAGCAAAGGAGCTGCTGGGGCCCACGGAGTTACCTCCCAGCAAGTTGGCTGATGATTAAGAGGAGTATTCATAAAAATATCTGCTGATTTGGCTTCAGTTTATTGCTAGGTTTCTTGGTAAACATAAGAAGACATCTCAATAAAATGGTGTAATCTTGCTGGGATACCATCTGAAGGCACCTCATTGATATTGTGCTCCTGCCCTTCAAGCTGTGATGGTTTGGGAAGTAAATTCCAAGTGTCCCTCTTCAGCCCATCTCAGGTCAATGTCGATACAAGAGGCTTCCTGCTTCCCTCCCTCCAGTTCCTTCTCCCTGAACAACTGAATCCAGTTGTGGTAGGAAGATGGAAACATTCCATAAAAACATTGGGAGCATAGAAGGAATTTATCCCGGAGCCGAGGATTTACTGATGGTTAAATTGGCCCTGGATGCCTTGGAAAACTGGGATTGGCATGGAGGAGTGGAATGCATTTCAGACTGTTCAAGAGCTTAAGATGAAGATTCCTAAACAGGTCACAACCTGTCTGGAATCAGGGCCGATGGGGAATAGTAAATCACAGTAAATGCAATAAAACTTTCTTCAGGCATGTTAGAAGCAAACAGGAGATGATGGCAGGAAGTGGGTTGCCGGTGAGAGGGAGAGGAATATCAGAGGCTAGGAAATGTTTAACTATTATTTTGCCATGTACTTATCAAAGAGCTGTTTACTTTTCTCTTTTGAGAAAGGGGATTGATCCACCTTTACAACATCTTGTACCTCCTCCTTTTTAATCTTAACCTGTTTTAGAATTTCGGCTTCTCATGTCTGCTCAGCCACTCAACAGGATCATGGCTGATCTTCTACCTCAATACCTGCCCTATCCCTGTCTGCTTCATTTCTCTGAAATCCAGGAATTTTTTATCCCCGTTTTGAATGCATCGACAACTGAGCCACCACAGCTTTCTGGGGTGCTGCATTCCAAAGATCTATCATCCTCTGTGTGAAGAAATTTCTCCTCATTGCAAAATAGCCTGCCCGTTTGTTCCACATTCCCCAGCTAGGGGAAACAGAGGATATGGATGTCACTGGCAATGCAATCTTTATTATCCAGCTCTAATTTCCATTGATCTCTGAAGCTCCAAAAAGACAACCACATTGAGTCTGGGAAGTCACCTCTAAACCAAGACTGTAAGGGTGGCAGATTTCCTAAGGTAAAGACCTCGATGCTAATACTGAGGATTGAAAGGGCTACAATGTTGACGCATATTACCTTGATACACTCCCAACTCCTGAAAAAATAAGCCGGGGATGCTTCCCAGGTAAAGAGAACTAATGAATTTCAGTCTGAAATGTTTTACTCTGCTGCTATGAGGTATAGTTTGGGACTGCTGATTGAAGTGTAATCACACCCAGTGCACCTATAATCAATAAAGTACTTGAAAAGAAAAATATTTGATCTCATAGATTAGCTCATCTTACTGTCAAACAATTACTGTTACCAATACAGTATTCCATTGCCTAATTCAATGCAGCTGTATTTTTGTCAGAAGTAAGTTCCTTATACAAGTTTACTTAACCTTTCAATATGTTCTGCTTTGCATTTAGTTTTATCTGTTGGTTGATTTATATTGTTTTGTCCTGCAATTCATTGTGTTCTTTCTCATCTGTTATCTACTCATTTGTAATATGTAAATGTGAAGGAGTGATACAAGTAGTGCCATTCCACAGCAAGGCAAATTAAGACACTTATGGCACTCCCTTTTAGATGTTATGACTGAATCTACTTCAATCAACTTTTCAGAAAGTGCAAACCAGATCATTGCAATTTGTTCTGTTCTCCTTATCTCTCATTTGATTCCCTATCAAAGATATTAAATGCGTGCCTTCAGTGAAAATCCTGGCAGGAGTTACTCTTTTCAAAACCCTGACATTTAATATTCAAGTTGAGGAGTGTGATTATGGGGAGCCTCAGAGGATTCGGGAGGAACTGCCAGAGTTTAGGCTGCAGGTACCTGATGGAGTCTCTGTCACTGGCCCAGCAACAAATGTCGTTGATGGAGAAACATTGAGACCTTGGAGAATGACATCACTGGAGAGGTTGCAGATTAGAGGGAAGGGGAATTCTGTGAAGGGGTTTGAACACGAGTATCAGGAGCTAATTTAGGAACTTGGGCCACCTGAGTCTATAACTCCCATCTCTGCTCTCTAATCTTATGGATTTAGCCACATGAGTGCGTGACCTTCACGTGGTATGATCTGCTGAAGTAGGGACAGACACAATACGTTGTTCATGAAAACCATTTGTGAAGATTCCACACAGCTTAACAAGAGAAACATAAACTAATAAAGAAAGACTGGTGACCTCTTTCCTCTATAACCTATGACCTCTGTCATTATACCTTTCAGGATTTCACAAAGCATTCCTCCACCATAGGTCTTCCCTGCCCCCACCCTCGAACACTGATCATTCCTAACACCCCCACTCAAGTCTCCCATCCTCATCTTCCCCTAATCTCCCCTTTTGCAACTTTCTCCTCAGTGAAGTACTTTTGAAGTATGGTCACTGTGATAGAGCAGGAAATGCTGCTGGCAATTAGCACACAGCATGCGCCCTCTAACAGTAATGTGATAACAGCCAGTTAATTTGTTTCATTATTTTGACTGAGGCATAGACACAGACCAGGACAGTGGAGAAAATGCAATTTCTTCAAAATAATCCAATGGGATTTTTTTGCTTCCACCTGAGAGAACAAATGGAGCTTTGGTTTAATGTCTCCTCTGAAAGACAGGACTTCAGACTCTGCTGCACCCCTTCAGTACTGCATTGGAGCCTCTGCCTAGTACTGATTTGGAATAAATTATGTTGAATTAGAATGGAATCTTTAGTCTTGCCTGATGAACTGTGGTATGTGTTGTAGATGGAGTAGTCCTTTTGAATGTGCACTGTTGCTCTTATATTTATTTTTTAAAATTGTATAAAGTTCAGGAGGTTCCTTTCTCTTTAGGATGAAGTTCTAGAGTTCACTCCGTGGTTCCTTGGTATTAACTTTAACTCATAGTTCTGCCCTAATCCCCTTGACAGTCCATAGATCCGTCCACGTGGAGAGCCCTCTTTGACCCAGAGAATGGCTCCCTGATAAGCCAGACACTTGCAGTTGGAGAAGAAATTGGTCAGTTGGGGAAGGCACGATCCACCTGTTCCATGTCTTGGAGTTTTAACATAACCTGGGGAGTGAACAAGGACCATTCTGCATGCTTAATTCATCCATGTCTGCTGCATTATCCAGGTCCACAGCTAGGAAAAATCTACCAAGTGTATCAGCCGACTTGTATCAAAGGGGAATTTTTTTTATGTGCAGAACTTCAGCCCACATGATTTGCATGCAGTTGAACAGCAATAACTAACTTTTTAAAATTTTGATTCATTCAACAAAAAAGTTCCTTCACAGCCTGTTATCGATGTAACGTCTTTAATTTTACTTGCATCACCTTCTGGAGCTTCGCTGGATGTGACTGTGTAATATGGGTGACAGCTAAAAGCCTTCCTGGTTTGCATCTCTCTCCATTCTGCATTCAGATGGAATATTATCATCATCCATTTCACACCTCGCACGATTTCAAAGCGACCCGTCTGAGTGCCATGTGAAAACGTGACAGTGTACAAGGTACAGTAAACCTCTGCTAATCTGGTAAACTCAGGACTTTGGTGGTTCCAGACTGATAGATCTTCTGGATATTTGGATGTTATTCCAAGAAGTACCCCAACACAATTTTAATTCATTTTTTTAATGTTACACAATACACGCAGCACAGTATTATAAAAAAATTTACTGTGCACCCGGTAAGTTTCAAGAGAGCTTGGGAACCAAGGCACAAGTGGTCAACAACCTTGAGACAGGATACCCTGAGGCCCTCTTCATCATCGCTGGGGACTTTAATCAGGCCAACCTCAAGAGCGTGTTACCAAAATACTATCAGCACATCTCCTGCTCCACCAGGGGCACCAACACCCTTGGCCACTACTATGCAACCATCAAAGATGCCTTCCGAGCCACCCCTCATCCTCACTTAGGGAAATCAGACCACCAGGCTGTGCTCCTCCTCCCTGCACACAAACAGAAACTGAAACAGGAGGATCTGGTATGGAGAGTCGTGCAGTGCTGGTCTGAGGATGCAGATGAGCTCCTACGTGACTGCTTTGAGACAGTGGACTGGTCCATGTTCAAAGACTCAGCTGCCAGTCTTGATGAGTATGTCACCACCATCATGGACTTTATCACCAAGTGTGTGGAGGACTGTGTACCAAAGAGGACAATACGGGTGTTCCCAAACAGGAAACCATGGATGAACCGGGAGATCCACTCCCTACTGAAGGAGAGGACTGCTGCACACAAATCTGGTGATCCTGATCTGTACAAGAAATTGAGGTATGACTTTTGAAAAGCTATCAGGGATGCCAAGAGGCAATACCAACTCAAATTAGAGTCCCTGACCAGCTGCCAGTTATGGCAGGGCTTACATGCCGTAACAGGCTACAAGACGAAGTCGGGCTGCAAAGCTAACAACAGCGTATCCCTTCCTGATGAACTTAACACATTCTATGCGCATTTTGAACAAAAGGGAAGTGGATTGTCATCATGTGATCACAGTGGAGGACGTAAGACCAGTCTTCCGGAGAGTGAACACGAGGAAAGCACCTGGCCCAGATGGTGTCCCGGGCCGCGTGCTCAGATCTTGTGCTGATCAGCTGGCAGAAGTATTTGCGGACATATTCAACCTCTCCCTGCTTCAGTCTCAGGTTCCCTCCTGTTTTAAGAAAACCACTATCATCCCGGTACCAAAGAAAAGCAAGGTAACATGCCTCCATGACTACTGACCAGTGGCTCTGACATCCACCATCATGAAGTGCTTTGAGATGTTGGTCATGGCACGCATCAACTCCAGCCTCCCAAACAACCTGGACCCATTGCAATTCACCTATCAGCGAAACAGGTCTACAGCAGATGCCATCTCCCTGGTCCTACACTCAGCTCTGGAGCATCAAAACAGTAAAGACACCTACATTAGACTATTGTTTATTGACTACAGCTCTGCCTTCAATACAATAATTCCAAGCAAGCTTGTCACCAGACTCCGAGACCTAGGACTCAACACCTCCCTCTGTAACTGGATCCTTGACTTTCTAACAAACAGACCGCAATCAGTGAGGATAGGCAGCAATACCTCCGGCACGACTATTCTCAACACTGGTGCCCCACAAGGCTGTGTCCTCAGCCCTCTACTCTACTCCCTATACACTCATGACTGTGTGGCCAGATTCTGCTCTAACTCCATCTACAAGTTTGCAGATGATACCACCGTTGTAGGCTGTATCTCAAACAGCGATGAGTCGGAGTACAGGAAGGAGATAGAGAGCTTAGTGGAATGGTGTCATGACAACAACCTTTCCCTCAATGTCAACAAAACAAAAGAGCTGGTCATTGACTTCAGGAAAGGGAGCGGTGTACATGCACCTGTCTACATCAATGGTGCTGAGGTCGAGAGGGTTGAGAGCTTCAAGTTCCTGGGAGTGAACATCACCAACAGCCTGTCATGGTCAAATCACATAGATGCCACAACCAAGGAAGCTCACCAGTGCCTCTACTTCCTCAGGAGGCTAAAGAAATTTGATTTGTCCCCTTTGACTCTCACCGACTTTTACCAATGCACCATAGAAAGTATCCTATCTGGATGTATCACTGTTTGGTATGGCAACTGCTCTGCCCAGGACCGCAAGAAGCTGCAGAGAGTTGTGGACACAGCCCAGCACATCACGGACACCAGCCTTCCCTCCTTGGACTCTGTCTTTACCTCTCGTTGTCTTGGTGAAGCAGCCAGCATAATCAAAGACCCTACCCACCTGGGACATTCTCTCTTCTCTCCTCTTCCATCGGACAAAAGATACAGGAGCCTGAGGGCACGTACCACCAGACTTAAGGACAGCTTCTACCCCACTGTGATAAGACTATTGAACAGTTCCCTTATACAATGAGACGGACTATGACCTCACGACCTACCTTGTTGTGACCTTGCACCTTATTGCACTGCACTTTCTCTGTAGCTGTGACACTTTACTCTGTACTGTTATTGTTTTTACCTGTACTACGTCAATGCACTTTGTACTAACTCAATGTAACTGCACTGTGTAATGAATTGACCTGTACGATCAGTTTGTAAGACAAGCTTTTCACTGTACCTCGGTACAAGTGACGATAATAAACCAAAACCAATAATAATACCAATAGAAGGAAATGTGGAGTCTGGGGCCAGTGAGTTAGAAGGCAGTGTGGGGTCTGGGGCCCCTGTGTTAGAAGGCAGTGTGGGGTCTGGGGCCCCTGTGGGGTCTGGGGCCAGTGAGTTAGAAGGCAGTGTTCGGATCGAAGCCCCTGTGTATTAGAGGGAGCACAAGAATCAGCACCTTGTGAGCCTGATGCTGAACCTTTGGGATTTCCGAACAACTGGAGAGCAGATTATTGGGGTTTTACTGTACAACTAGAATTTAGGGAGATCCTGAGAGTATTGCAGTTTCATGTCAGTGCTGAATTATTAAACAGACCCAGTGAAAGGAAGTACAGTTGTTCACAGCTTCCAAGTGTGTGTTCGGAAGGTGGAAGAACAGAGAACCACCTCACGCTGATCCTCGATGATCAGAATCTCCACACAGGGCTTACCCCTGTGATTGGCTGGGTTATCCGGTGTATGGACATTGCACTTAGGTCACAACAAGTTAAGCCATGGGACCTTCAAACTGTGGGCTATAGAATTACTTCCCCTCAATGAGCTGGAAGCTACCCCGAGGAAGTTAAGCTTGTTATCCACCACCCAAGGTAATGGATATTTTGGGTTTATACCATTAATTATTTCTTCAAAGTCATCATGAAAATGACGCAATCCCATTGTTAAACCACCAGAGTGGGGAAGCAGGGCACCGTACTTCATGTAAATGAAAATGAGAAATGGCAGATGGAGTTTAATCTGGGCTAGTGTGAGGTGATACACTTCAGGAGGTCAAATGTAAGGGGAAAGTATACAGTTAATGGCAGGAATATTGATGTATAGAAGGATGCAAGTCCATAGCTCCCTGAAAGTGGCCACACCAGTTGATAGTGTGGTAACAAGGCATATGGCCTACTTGTCTTCTTCAGTTAGGCCATTGAGCATTAAAGTCGGGAAGTTATATAAGATATCTTTATTAGTCACATGTATATCGAAACATACAGTGAAATACATCTTTTGCGTAGAGTGTTCTGGGGGCAGCTCACAGTGTCGTCATGCTTCCGGTGCCAACGTAGCATGCCCACAACTTCCTAACCCGTACGTCTTTGGAATGTGGGAGGAAACCGGAGCACCCGGAGGAAACCCATGTAGACACGGGGAGGATGTACAAACTCCTTACGGACAGCGGCCGGAATTGAACCCAGGTCGCTGGCGCTGTAAAGCATTACACTAACTGCTAGTCTACCGTGACTGCATCCTCTTATGTTGCAGCTGTACAAAACTTTGGTTAGGACGCATCTGGAGTATTGTGTGCAGTTCTGAATGCCCCATTACAGGAAAGATATGGCGGCTTTGGACAGGGTGCAGAAGAGGTTCACCTGGATGCTGCCTGGATTAGAGGGTATGAGCCATAAGGAGAAGTTGGACAAACTTGTTTTCTCTGGGGTGTTGGAGGCTGAGGGGAGACCTGATAGAAGTTTACAAGATTATGAGAGGCACTGATAGGGTAGACAGTCAGGATCTTTTTCCCAGGATGGAAATGTTAAATACTCGAGGGCATAGGTTTAAGGTGAGAGGGGGAAAGTTTAAAGGAGATTTATGAGACAGGTTTTTTCACACAGAAGGTGCTAGGTGCCTGGAACAGGCTGCCTGAGGAGGAGGTGGAAGCAGACAAAATAGTGGCTTTTTAGAGGCTTTTAGATAGGCACATGAATATGCAGGGAATGGAGGGATATGAATCATGTGCAGGCAGAAAGGACTTAGCTTAGTTTGACATTGTGCTTGGCACAGACGTGGTGGGCTGAAGGGCCTGTTCCTGGGCTGTACTGTTCTGTTCTATGAGTACAGGAGGAAGGGTTGAGGATTGGCCAAATATACAAGGAAAACTAAGTAAATCCATGAGGTGCAGCCTGCAGAGACTTGACCAGGAGCAGGGGAGGAATGAAAGGCTGGATTGCACCTATACTGACACAAGGTCCCTGACTAGTAAGGCAGATAACTTTCAGCATTGATCAGCACACAATAATGTGGCATTGTTGTAATCACAGGGGCATGGTTGGAAGAAAGGCAACTCAAAGTTCCAGTGCGGGGAAGCTTCAAACTTGAAGGCTTGTTTATAAGGAGAGATTGGATAGGCTGGGACTCTTTTCCCTGGAGTGAAGGAGGCTGAGGGCTGACATTATGGAGGTTTATTAAATCATGAGGGGTATAGATAAGATGGATGGTCACAGTCTTTTCCCCAGGGTAGGGGAGTCTAAAGCTAGAGGGCATCAGTTTAAGGTGAGAGGGGCCAGATTTAAAGGGGACATGAAGGTCAAGCTTTTCACATAGATGGTGGTGGGTATATGCAACAAGCTGCCAGAGGAAGTGGTAGAGGTGGGTACAATTACATTGTTTAAAAACATTTGGGCAGGTACATGGATAGGAAAGGTTTAGAGGGATATGGGCCAAACGCAGGCAAATGGGATTAGCATAGTCAGGCATCTTGGTTGGCATGGTCGAGTTAGGCCGAAGGGCCTGTTTCCGTGCTGTATAATTCTATCTATCCCAGAATCTAAACTGCAGATACTGGAAATCTGAAACAAAAGCAGAAAATGTCAGAAATACTCAGCAGGTCAGGCAGCATCTGCAGAAAGAGAAATAGAGTTAATGTTTCAGGTCAAAGAACCTTTGTCAGAATGTTTCCAGCATTTTCTCTCTTAATTATGGTATTTAATGTGTCAGTCACGGTTCAGTGGATAGGACTTTTATTTCTGCATCAAAGTCTGTGTGTATCTTGGAACAAGTTATGTTCTCTGTATTTATGTGTGTTGATATTGTGATCATGAGATGTGTTTCTTCTCAAAGAATGCAATAGTCTCATAGACAATCAGTGTTCACCAAGAGCTCAATGACTCAAAATGTCGTTTCCTGTCTTGCAAATAAATTCTACCTCTTTGGATATATAGTTGCATTCTAAAGACATCACAATTTTGTGACAAGGAGTGAGGTTCTCTTCAGATTGGTTGAATCTTCAGACTATTGACTCTCAGTAAGGTTTTGGTGAGTTTAGAGGTTTTCTTTCATGGTGTTTCCCTGCAACAGCTTGCATGGAACCTGATTGATTGCAGGTCAGCATATGTACCAATGAGAGCGCATAGCACAGCAAGCCACTATGGCAAAGGGCAAAGGGGTTGACTTACCATTGCACTGTTGCCAGGAACTAAGTCCAGCTGCATCTCCATTGAACAGGGAGGGACAACATGGCCGTCTTTCCTTGGTATGTATGACTGGGTTCAAGAATCATTCAGCAGATATTTTGAACAAATGAAAGTTCTTTAAAGCCAACCATATCCTGTTGATTTGAAGAAGGTGATATTGTGATTGTCTGATGGAGACTGGGCTAGAAGCAGACACACCATATACTGTCCAGTAGAATCACAATATAATGTACACATGCTTTCAGAGAAAGCAGAATGTTCTGTTTGTACAGAACACTTAAACGGTATCATTCTAAGCACAAAATCTAGCCTGGCACTTTGGTGTAGTACTCAGGAAATGCTGAGCTACCTGAATTGATACCTTTTTGATTAAATGTTAAAGCAAGGATCCATCTGTGTCTCAGGCAGATGCACAATCACTCTTGGATCAATTTCGAGTAAAAACCCTTGGGTGGGTGGGGTTGTTCCCCTGTGCCCTCCCCCTGTATTTATCTCTCAACCAACAATGTAGATACGTCAGATTAATTGGTCGTTCACATTCCTGTCTGTTGGATCTTGCTGTGTGCACATCAATGGAACTTCATGGACTGTAAATTGCTTTGGTATGTCAAAGTCAGGAAAGGCGCTATAGGAATGCAAGCTCTATCTTGTTGATGGCTTCAATGACAATGGGAAGTGGCACACAGTGTCTGAGATCATTCAGCGGTCACACAGCCACCCACCTCACCAAGCCTTTTACTACAATGCTCTCACATCCTCCAACAAAGAACTCGTGATAGCTTTGAGTCTGGAAGTATTTCAGCTGTCAACCTGTGGTCAGCTGAGAGTTGCAGTGATGATGCAGAGTTACCTGGTCACAAGTTACTTCAGCTGCAGTGACCCTCATGTCCTCAGGAAAGCCTTGAGTTTGAAATAGGCAGCGTGATGTCTGCTCCCCTCTGCCTAACACTTGCTGTTAGTGTGTGCTCACATGCAAACCTTCTCACAGCAGGAGCATTTCATTTGTAACAGAACACCAGGATGGCATGGTCAAATTGAGCTGCCACTAGATCACTGGGTCACGACAGTCCACTCTCTAGAGACGCAAGAGCCTGACAATGCAGGAATCTGGAGCAAAAAAAACTTCCAGGAGAACTCAGTGGGTCAGGCAGCAATTGTGGAGGGAAATGGACAGTGGACGTTTCAGATCCTTCATCTAGAGACCACTCTCTAACTTGGCTCTGATAACCACTCAGCAACAGATATCTTGGTTCTTTGAAGTTTTGTAAGTATGCTAATCGGCTTTGCCCTCTTGTGTACGTTTAGCTGTACTCTCCACTCATGCTGTATAACATTAAATAACACAGTTGTCTTGTCAGCCATACAATTAATAGTATTAATATTAGTAGTAGCAGAATAAGTATTGATGTTCATCACTATTAGTATTCATAAACATATTAGTACTTGTATTGGCAAATGAGCAAAAGTGAAGCACACTGCCCATAACCTTTGACCCCGTGATGAGCTGTAGATTCCATATCCATAGCATCAGCAAGGTCACTTGTTTTCACTTTGACAGCATCACCCAATTCCAACCATGCCTCAGCTCATCTCCTGCTGAAGTCCTCATTGCTGCCTGTGTTACCCCTTCAGTCGACAATTTCGACATTCTCCTGACCAACCTCCTTTGTAAACTTGAGGTCATCTGAAGTTCTGCAGCCTGTGTCCTAAGCTGCAATGTCCTGTTTACCCACCATCACTGCGGCTCCTGGTTAATCAATGCTTCAACTAGGAAATTCTCAACCTTGTTTCTAGATCCCTCAGTGGTCTTACCCTCCCTATCTCTGCAATCGTTTGTAGTCCTGCAACTTTTCAAGGTGTGTACTCTCCTTCAACTCTGCCCATTTGATCTCCTGATTTGCTGCTGAGGATCTAACTACTAGAATTCCTCCGTACACCTCTCCATCTTTCTATCCCTCATCCTCTTTAAGATGCTCTTTAAAACTAAGTGTCTGATCACCTGCGCTAATGCTTCCTGTGTTAGTAGATGTCAACACTGTTGGATATTCCCGAAAAGATTAATAAAGGTCATAAAATGCACAATGTTACTGCAATTGGTATTATTGTGGTATCAATACCAAATATCCAAACCAGAGCCACAAGAGATTCTGAAGATGCTGGAATCTGGAGCAACACACACAAAATGCTGGAGGAACTAAGGAGACCAGGCAGCATCTATGGAGGGAAATGAATAGTCAATGTTTCGGGTCGAGACCCTTCATCAAGACTGGAAAGAAAGACCTCTTCCTTTCCAGTCCTGATGAAGGGTCTCGACCCCAAACATTGACTGTTCATTTCCCTCCATAAATGCTGCCTGAACTGCTGAGTTCCTCCAGCATTTTGTGTGTGTTGTTCTAAACCAGAGCTGGTCTCTACATGGCAGAAACCTGAATAAAATCACTGGCAAATCACCATTCCAGTATATCTCAATATTTTAAATAAATATTCCAGGAGGGTTATTCTATACATGTTTGTAAAATGATTTCACAACTGCAAGTGCTTTATCAATATTAAGCCTCATTATTTAACAGAACCAATGTGGCTTAGAGTTGCAGTTTTTCAGGTACCTGCCCTTACTCAAAGTGTCTATTATGCCAACTGGCCTTTTGTTCCCTATCTTCACTCACATATGATGCATGCAAAGAGCGTGCATTTTGCACATCATCCTTTACTTCTCAAAGAATTCCCGGAATTATTTCACTTACTAGAACTAAAGCAGTCTATAGTTACAATAACACAGAAGGAGGTCACATGGCCCATGTCAACTCCCAAGGAGCAATCCCGTCCAGACCCCTACCCTCTCTTTTTCCTTGTGCTCCTACAACCCATTCTGTCTCTCACACACCCATCAACCTTCCTTTTGCTTCTTTTTGCATTAACCTACAATAAGGAATAATTTACAGTAATCATTTAAAGAACCCCCACATATTTGGGATGTGGGAGGAAACTGGAGCACTCGGAGAAACCCAAGTGGTCACAGAAAGAACATGCAAGCTCTGCAAAGACAGCACCGGAGGTCAGGATTGAACCTGGGTCCCTGGCTGTACAAGACAGCAACACTAACTGTTGCACTACCAGACCTCTCTTCTGAAGCAGGTTGGAACACTAGCACCTTTGTAAGAGCAAGAATGTAGCTTTGGTGAAGCACCTTTAGTCTTAGGAATGCTCTCAGGCGCAACTTTTTGTGAGAGATTCAACCATCTGCCTGTTACATATCTCGTCCTTTTACATCTATGAGCATAGGTTGAGCGAGCTGGGGTTTTTCTCTTTGGAGAGAAGGAGGATGAGAGGTGACTTGATAGAGGTGTACAAGATGAGGTATAGATCGAGTGGACAGTCAGAGACTTTTTCCCAGTGCGACAATGGCTAACATGAGGGGACATAATTTTAAGGTGATTGGAGGAAGGTATGAGGGGGAATGTCAGGGGTAAGTTTTTTTACACAGAGAGTGGTGGGTGCATGGAATGCACTGCCTGCAGAGGTTGTAGGGGCAGATTTATTAGGGAGATTTAAGAGACTATTAGATAGGCACATGAATGACTGAAAAAAATAGGGGGCTATGTGGGATGGAAGGGTTAGATAGCAGGATAAAATGTACGCACAACATTGTGGGCCGAAGGGCCTGTACTGTGCTGTAGTGTTCTACGTTCTATGGAAATAAGCATTGGGACAGCTGAATGACATTGTACACTCATCCAAAATCAGAACCAGCCTGAGAATACCACCACCTATTTTAGTTTATAAAACTGCAATCAAACTGAAGTCAGGCAAGGGTCCTCAACTGCGATATTTGGCTCAAGCTTTAAAACTGGGTTTGCTCAGGTAAAAGTAACTGGAAGCTGCAGCAGTGAAACAATGCAAGCTCATGGAAGGATTTATAGTCAGGGCTAAAAATCTCGAAATCAGCATGTTGTGAGTCAGGGAACTGGTGAAAGAAGAGGTGAAAGGGGAAGGGGATTTTAGCAGAAGACCGGATATGTGCCATAACATTCCCCCAGAGACAAGGTGTGGAACTCACTCCCACAGGGAGTAAATGAAGTGAATAAAACAGATGCCTTGAGAGAAAGCACATGAGGGAGAAAGGGTTAGAAGGGTAAGGGGCAGGTTTCAATTAAGAGGGGTGGGAAGAGGGTCATGTAAAGGCTAAATGCAATAATAAAATGGCCTGGTTGATCAAATAGTTAGTTGGTGTCGTAAATACTTTGTAATACCTTGAAGAATTCATTTAGTGTTCCCTGGGATGCTGGAAATTCTCACGTCAGTCGACATGGCAGTGGGATCCCTTCAGTAACCATATGTTCTTGGCCTGTGTCCAGTGCTTCTTGCTGGAGTCTGTGTGTGGGCATGAGGCTGCGATACCCACTCAAACAGCTCAATAATACTGTCAAGGATGATGGAGGGGATGTTGCAGAGATGTCAGGAAGAGCCTTATAGAGAAAGACCGGGACCATGTGTAGTGTGAAAGAGTCATAGAGTTATAGAATCATCGCGAGATACAGCACGGGAACAGGCCATTCAGCCCACTGAGTCCTCACTTACCATCAACCACCCACTTGCACTAATCTTACATTAATCCCATTTTTTTATTCTCTCTACATTCTATTCCACTCCCCCTGGATTCTACATTCATCGACATACTAGGCACAGTTTACAATGGCCAATTAACTTACCACCCGTATGTCCTTGGGATGTGGGAAGAAACCGTCATGGTCACAGAGAGAACGCGCAAACTTCACACGGACAGTGCCTGAGATGAGGATTGAACCCTTGGTCTCTTCAGCGAGGTTACCGACCTGATCCACACAGACCGGAGGTAACTTTAGGAAGAAGACATGGCAACTTCTCTCCTGATTGACAGGAAAACAGTCACACCTTCGATTGCCTGTAGATTGATTTCACTCCAATGAAGAACTTCTCTTCCATGTTCCTCAGTTGCACAGAATATTGGATACCGCACTTCCCAAATTACTTCATCTGTCCTCTGTCACCCACACTACGTATTGTAGATGTTGCTTCAGGTAGACTTAGTTTTCAGTCCTCCCACACCTGAAGCTGTACGTAAATCCCAGACTTCTGTGAACCTTGCACGAGGACATGCTTCATCATTCACCGTCTCAGTGCTCTGCAATCCCTCACCATTCGGATGCAGCAGATACAGGATAGAACAGCTAGTAGAACCACTGCCTCACATCACCAGAGAGCAAGGTTCATTTCTGATCTCTGGTGCTGTCTGTGTGGAGTTTGCACTCCTTCTCTGTGACTGCGAGGGTTTCCTCTGAGTGGTCCTGTTTGCTTCCACATTCCAAAGACGTGCATTGGTAAGTTAATTGGCCACTATTAATTGTCCCTGATGTGTAGGTGAGTGGTAGATTCTGGGGGAGTTGATGGGAATTTGGGGAGAATACAACATGGGATCAGTGCAGGATTAGTGAAAATGGGTTGTTGGTGGCTAGCAGGACTCAGTGGGCTGAAGGGCCTGCTATTGTGCTGAGACTCTTGAGAAGAAGAGGATGGTGGGTCCCATGGAATGGTTCACCGAGCAGACTGTCAGTCATTTAGCAGAGTGTTTCATCACCAGAACTCTCAAACAAGCACAAAGACCTTGCTTAGCTGATGGTGGAAAGGCATCTTCCTGTCAGATCTTTCATGCCAGAGTGATTCTCAATCCCACTGCATACTGCCTTTGAGGTAGCTGTGGTGGTGATGAGATGGTCATCCACTTCTTTGTGGACTGTGTGTTTGCCAAGGAGGTCTGGAAAGTGATGCATTGATCTTTGTCAAGGTTCATCCTGAGCAGCTGTGCAATATGGAACCCTGTGCACTGAGGACTGTTCCCAGGAACCCATGTTTACTGCAGTTACTTCAAGTACATCTCTTACTGTAATGGTCTGATCAACACACACATTCCTGACTTTAGTCCGGATGTATAGTGAATACATCCTCAGACTAAAGGCTTGGATATCTTCACCAAGGTCCCATTGCTGAGTCTGACATTTGCTCACTGGTTTGCTGAGTCTAACATTTGCTCACAGTTACATTTCCTCGGTTCACATCATTGATTGGAACAGGATTGGCTAAAGTCAGAATGGGGTTTGTGAAAGGAAAACAGTGTTTAACGAACCTACTAGAGTTTGTGATGGATTGGAAGATCCCAGGTGTGGATTTAACTCTGTACACAACTATGTATAGTACAACCATTTATGTGTATTGATTTTGAGGGATCTGTGAGTGTCCTCACCCATGTTCAGTTGCACAAAAGTGTGCAACAAATCAAGTTTTGTAGAGTTTGGATCCTGCCAACTGTGCAGACATGTTCTAGGAAAGATACTGTTTATTGTAGACTGGTTTAAAGTTACCTTCTCGTCACTGTACAATCTTACCAGTTTATCTGCCTTTGATACAACTGCAATTGCTTGTCCAATTGCTATGAGTACTTTGCTCAAAACTCCATCGCTTCTAGTCCCTGAACTCTTATTCCATTTGGCTCTTCAAGGAAGAAGTATCTACGTTTGGTTGACAGTAGAATGTGTGATACCAGATTTAATCTACAAATGTGCATGGTGTACGATAATTCCAGCGTTGGCATACAATCACAGAGTCATAGAGCACAGAAACAGGCACTTTGGCCCTTTCATGTCCCTGTCAAGTATCTATTTACATCTTCAAAGATATCATATGGGGCAACAGTGTCTCCAATCATGCATTTGAGTACTGAATTTAGTCTTCTAAGTTTCAATTTTGCAAGCCAGAACTTGTCAAATAGAGCTAGATGTTCACAATGGAACATCACAGCTATTGGTATAACTCAATTTGTCATTGCAGCATAATGTGCTTTGCATCTGTCTTAAAACATCGTGGTCTTGAGACTGATCATACTCCTTATTGAGGATAAGAGACTGAATTACTTGTTATCAATATCCTTCCTCATGATGGAAAAAACTGCACCTGTGTCAAGCTCCACTAAGTGACTTGACATCACGATGTACTGTGACTTTAATGTCCTGTTGCTTATAGCACGGATGCTCTCCAAAGTGAATTTTGAGTCGTTTGCAGTGGCTGTAACATTGTGCAGATTCCCACTCAGGCAGCTTTTATGCTCCATTGTTGCTTTACATTTATATTATAAGCTGCTGCTGTGAGTTCTTTCTTCAAGCATGAATACAACTCGATCTCTCAAAGGTAGTGATCGCATAGGGATTATCAGGTCTCATGATTCACTCTCTGCTTCTGGATCAAAGTTTTCGGAGTTGGCCTTTGACTGAAGGGCAGTGTTAATTTTGTGGCTGGCGAAAGATGTAATTCCCAAAAGACACAGGAGACTGCGGATGCTGGAGTCTACCTCAATGCACTCTGTACTAACTCAATGTAACTGCACTGTGTAATGAATTGACCTGTACGATCGGAATGCAAGACAAGTTTTTCACTGTACCTCAGTATAAGTGACAATAATAAACCACTACCAATACCAAAACCAATACCAATCTGGAGCAACGCACAAAGCACTGGAAGAACTCACCTATGATGCTGCCTGACCTGCTGAGTTCCTCCAGCACTTTATGTTTTGCTGTATGTAATTTCCTGGCACTTCTTGGCTGCCATCTCAATGGATGCTGCAATTCCACAAGCTACATTAAATATGAGACCCTGTGCACCTCACAGCGTTAATGGAGCCTTTCATCTCATAGACCACATACAACCCCATCTTTCAGTGCACAATCAGAAAACTCACTGAAGTTGTCAGTACAGTTATAACGTTCCACTATCTCTAACAGCTTATAGGTGAATGACCTCTGCAAAAAGAGATATCCTCAGCTTTCTGCAGAGCTGCAGAGTTAATGTGAGCAATCTGTTGCAGAGCTGGCCTCTGTGAGTAAAATTATTTTGTTCCCTCACTGCAGAATCGAACATCTACAAATTCTTGGCACTGCTTTAAATCATATACGTATATATTTTTCCTTTCCTTGGGTAGGCCCTTGGGATTGAGGACGATTTGCTTACACTTGCTTACCTGTGGGTTCAGAGGTAGCTGATGAGGACCCACAGACTCTGACACAGGTAGGGGAAAAGTTGCCTGATAAAGCAAGTGGGTGGGTAGTTTGAGGTAATGTGCTTCTTCTGCCACCTATACAGGACTTCTGTGTGTTCCCAAAGCACAGACTCAAGGTGCTCAATACCATCCCAAATGCTCCTTTTCTACTTTGTGAGGTCAAGGGTCAGGGGTTCCCTGGAGTCAATGGGGATATTACATTTTTCCAAAAAGACCTTGAGCACATCCTTGAATGGTCCTGCATGGTAAGCTGGCCCAGAAGGTTAGATCGCTTGGGATCCAAGGTGAGTTAGCCAATCAGATACAAAACTAGCTTGGTGGTAGGAGTCAGAGGGCGGTAGTGGAGGGTTGTTTTTCAGATTGGAGGCCTGTGACCAGTGGTGTGCCGCAGGGATCAGTGCTGGGTCCCCTGTTGTTCATCAACTATATTAATGATTTGGATGAGAATGTAGGTGGCACGGTTAGTAAATTTGCCGATGACACCAAAATTGGTGGTGTGGTGGACAATGAAGAATGTTATCTAAGATTACCAACAAGATCTAGGTCAGCTGGGAAAGTGGGCCAAAGAGTGGTCAATGCATTTAACTCAGACAAGTGCAAAGTGTTCCCTTTTTGGAAGTTAACCCAGGGCAGGACTTACACAGTAAACAACAGGGCACTGGAGATTGTTGTAGAACAGAGAGACCAACTGGTACAAGTACATACTTTCCATGAGAGTGACAACACAGGTAGACATGGTAGTGAAGACAGCGTTTGGCGTGCTTGTCTTTATTGGTCAGGGGATTGAGTTTAAGAGCTGGGGCGTCATGTTACAGCTATACAAGACGTTGGTGAGACCACACTTGGCGTATTGTGTACAGTTTAGATCGCCTAGCTGTAGGAGGGATGTAATTTAACTGGAAAGGAGGCAGAAAAGATTCTCAAGGATTTTACTGGGACTGAGGGCTTGAGTTATAAAGAGAGACTGGATAAACTGGGGCTTTTTTCTTTGGAGCGTTGGAAGCTTAGGAGCGACCTTACATAAAATCATGAGGGGCATAGATAAAGTGAATGGTCACAGTTTTTTTCCCAGCGTAGCGGAATCTAAAATGAGAGAACATAGGTTTAAGGTAAGAGAGGAAAGATTTAAAGGGTACCTGAGGGGCAACTTTTTCACACAGAGGGTGGTGGGTATATGGAACGAGCTGCCAGAGGAGGTGGCAGAGGTTGGTACAATTACAATGCTTAAAAGATTTTTAGACTGGTACATGAATAGAAAATGTTTAGAGGGATATGGGGGAAAACCGGGGTAAAAGGGACTAGCTCGGATAGGCAACTTGGTTGCCATGGATGAGTTGGGCCAAAGGGCCTGTTTCTATGCTGTGTGAATCTATAAATTTATGACGCTATTTTCCTTTGTCAGCCTGATAATCTCTTCCTGCAATGGATCTCGGAATAGAGTATCTGTTTTTCCCAAGGAAAGAGAACCAAAAACTGGAGGTCATAGATTTTAGGTGAGAGGGGAAAGATTTAAAGGGGACCTGAGGGGCAAGTTTTTCACACAGAGGGTGGTGTGTGTACAAGCTGCCAGAGGAAGTAGTTGAGGCAGGTAAAACAACAACATTTAAGAGACATAGATAGGAAAGGTTTAGAGAGACAAGGGCCAAACATGGGCAAATGGGACTAGCTTAGATGGGCATCTTGGTCGACATGGATGAGTTGGGCTGAAGGGCCTGACTCTGTGCTGTACTACTGTATGACTCTATGAGTCTGGTGTCAGGCATGTGAATGACAGAGCCTGCCCAATGTAATCAACTCAGTGTAACTAAAGCCTCAATAATGGGGATGTTGACCTGGGAGAGGTTTGCTTATTCTTTCAGTCATTTAGGAAGATTTTGTGGAGACAGTGTTGGTGGTATTTTACCAATACCTTGTGATGCCTGTTGTAGATGGTCCAGATCTCAGAGGCATATAGGAGGGCAGGGATCACTACTGCCCAGTAGACTGTGAGTTTTGTGCCAGGTGTGAGGTCTTGATTTTCAAATATCCTTTTCAACTAAAGACTGTGCTGAGTCATTGAAGGTGGTGTTGAATTTCACCATGGATGTCTGCCTTCACTGAGAGGTGGCTCCCAAGATGTGAAACGAGACTCACGTTTTCTAGGATCTCGCCTTTATTGTTGGAGGGCATTGTGGTGCAGTAGAGACAGGTTGGTGGAGGACCTTTGTCCCTGGATCTTGTGTGTAAGAAATATCCTCTCGCATGCTTCAGTGAGCAAGTAGAATATTACTGGCCATCAAGGACAGCTCCACGTGGGATGGAAATAAGTCACGAGCCTTGTCATACTCCTTCAAGGCTGTCTATGAAACTGCTTGTGTTTGAGCACATTATTCTATCTTTCATGGCCAAAATAGTGCTGCTGCACTCAAGCTCCGCGTACACCCACTGTGCTGCAGACCAACACCATCTGCGTCAATTTGATTTGACATATTTCCCTAGTACATTAACCCTCACTTCATTTCCATCCATACCACTTCTTCTCCTCTGGGTCTATGCCCAATGACTGGTAAACTGGTAAATTGGTTTATTATTGTCACACGTACCATGGTAGAGTGAAAAACTTTGTTTTGAATGCCATCCATACAGATCATTTCATCACATCAGTACATTGAGGTATAACAAGGGAAAAGCAATTGCCCCATTGAACTGAATTCCCTGTCCTCAACACTTCCTCCTCCTTCCTTCTCTCATCCCCCACTCTCTTCTTCCTTGTCCCCTCACAGTTGTTTCACCCTCACCATCTCCCTCTCGTCCACTTTCCCCCTCTTTACTTCCCCCATTCCTTCTCTCCTTCCCTGCTCTCCATTCCCTTGCCTTCCGCACTTACATTCACCCTTTCTCCCCATGTTGCCACGTAGATTCCATTGTCCTCCACTTCTAACTTAGATGTGGAAGATTAATTGTGGGTTTGCCAATCCATGGGTTGTTCCACACAACTGCAGCCAGTCAGGTTTGAATTCTAAGTGAGCTCATGACCAGTGGTGTGTGTGAATAGTGACAGCGATAGAACCAGAAAGAGGGCACTTCCAAGGCCTGAAGATTCATCTCCAGCCAGACACAACGAGAATTCAGAAGTCTCATTATGCAGAGATTGGTTAGAATACAAAACTCACGAATGTGGACGACTGGTTGAGATGCATTTAAGAGAAATTTTTATGAGGAGCAAAAGAGAAAGAAAGGAAAGGTATGTTGATAGACTGACAGAGAGATTACTGACTTACTTATTACAATGCAGGCAGAAACCATTTGGTCCATTCTGGCTCCCAGTAAAGCAATGCCATCAGTTCCATTGCTCCTCATTTCCCTGTGGTCCTGCAACTCGTTCTCCCTCATCTGCCCATCAACTCCCCTTTGGTTCCTTTTGCTGATAACCTACACTAAGAGGTAATTTACAGTAGCCCATTAATCCACCCTATGTCTTTGGGCTGTAGGAGGAGACTGGAGCACCCGGGAGAAACCCATGAGGTCACCGGGAGAGCAGGTGAGCTTCACACAGAGAGCACCGGAGGTCAGGATCAAACCGGGGTTGCTAGATTTGTGAGGCAGCAGAGTAGCTGCCATATCACGGTGTCACCCATGGGATGAAGCTCATCTGGGCTATAAGCAGCAGTATTTCCAGTCCTGATGAAGGGTCTCGACCCAAAACGTCAACTGTTTATTTCCCTCCATAGATGCTGCCTGACCTGCTGAGTTTCTCCAGCACTTTGTGTGTGTCGCTCCAGATTCTGGCATCTGCAGAATCTCTT
The DNA here is from genome assembly GCF_009764475.1 of Pristis pectinata. NCBI lineage: Eukaryota > Metazoa > Chordata > Chondrichthyes > Rhinopristiformes > Pristidae > Pristis > Pristis pectinata. The sequence goes on along the minus strand of NC_067429.1, from coordinate 26,003,279 downwards.
GTGTCTCCGTGCAGCAGTATTGACCTGTTGGACCAATTGGACTGTTTCTTCTCTGCAGGAAACCATACCGTTCCATGTGTAGAGGGAACTTCAGTGGGGGAAGGGCAGCAATGAAGTCGACCATCTGTGCAGGAAGATTTAAATCAGCTGACCTTGACTTAAAGCTGAGCTACTAAAGCTATTTCTGACTAGCCTTTGCCGGTGTCAAGTGCTGCTCAGTCCTTACATGGTCAGTCAGCCCTGGAGAGCAGGTAAGGCTGGCTGGGTCAAGACGTGGAGGCTTTGAGATGGGAGACGCAGGGAAGTGGGGGAGCCGTGGCCTGGTCTTCTGAAGTCCTGTGTGGAATGAGCTGCTGGTGTTGCTTGTAAGTGATCCCATTATTACCAGTTGTGTGAGAAACTCATGAAAGCAAACATACACCGTAAGAGCTAAAGGGACAATCACCTCAATAATGAGCCTCAAGTGTGGTTTTAATTATAGATTGAGAGATGATATGTGATCTTTTGCTGTGTAATATTAACTGGGAAAAAAAAACCTAAACAATCAAACAGCATGTTGTATTCTTTCTGTGCAAGGTAATGGTACAATGATTAATCTTTTAAAGTTTATGCTTGTCACTTGTCGAAGAACTTGGCACTCATTGTGACCTGCTCCCTATAAGACTGTGTTATGTCCTGTGAGTTACATTAATGAGAGCTTAATGGGTAGCAGTTTTGTTTCTGTATCTTGTGCTTGTGTTTAAAGACCCATCCTGGAGACATGAGGATGGACTCCTTACTGATACTCCAATGCATTGTACTGATACATCGCTTGTTGCTCAGGTTCCCAGGAAAGAGAGCCCTAATAGAATTGGTACTAAGAGGGGTCATTATAGCATTATACGTAGGGAGGTGTTTTAGAGTCATAGAGTTATACAGAATGGAGACAGGCCCTTCGGCCCAACTCGTCCATGCTGACCAAATTGTCTACCCGGGCTAGTCCCATTTGCCTGTGTTTGGCCCATATTCCTCTGAACTTTTCCTATCCATTGTCTTTTAAATGCTGTAATGGTACCCGCCTCCACCACTTTCTCTGGCAGCTTGTACCACATACCCATCACCATCTTTCTGAAAAGGTTTCCTCTCAGGTCTCCATTAAATCTTTCCTTATAGAGGTACATGACTTTATGTACCTCTATAAGGTAGTGTTTATAGCAGCAACCAGCCATGCCAAGTTCCTGGCAGGGATCCACATTGGGTTCCCATCACAGCAGTGAGCAGGCAGAGAGCACATCTGTTTAAAGTACAGCAGGTACCTACTTGTGAGTGTTTGGACTGGAGGACCAAGAGTACTACAATGAATTGACGCTCTGCAGTGCTGCACTGACAGAGGTGTTATTTTCAGAGAAGATGCTGCCTTCTCAGGACGATTTGAGAGACCCCTGGCACCATCTGAAGTACGTTCGAGCTGCTTCTGGTGTCCTGGGCAAACATTTACCCCTCATCATTAAAGGAGATTATTACGTAAGTCATTGACTGATTGCTATGTGTGGATTGGAGGCTGTGTTTTCTACAACACTGCCTACAAAGTAAAATGTATCTGCATTGGCTGCAAACCATTTTGAGGCATGAGGTCAAGAAAGGTTCTATGTAAATGCAATTTTTTTGCATAACTATCCAATGATATTATAATTTCTTGGTAAAGCAATTCGGGTTCAGTGAATACTTGGTAGTCTTGTTAGTGTTTGTACTAGTGAATACAGCTCTGCAGTTAAACTCCAAGCCCTTACCTTTGTAACTTGAAGCTCAGGTGCATACCATGGAAACCAGCACTATGTGTCCGATTTTTCAAACCAACATTCTTGTTTTTATCTCAAAACATCATACCGCTGTTCTGAATGTCCTAGAATGTAATTGAGTTATACAACATAGAAACAGGCCCTTCAGCCCAACGAGTCCGTACTGACCATCGAACACCCATTTACATTGATCCAATTTGCTCTCCTCACATTGCTTCAGTAGAATGGAAATGGAGCTGGACAAGCCTCCAACAGACCAAGTCTAGGTTTGTAAACACCAGATACATGAGGATAGTGAAAGGACACTTGATCAAAAGATATAAGATCCTGAGGAATCTCGACAGGGTGGAAGTGGGGAGGATGTTTCTTCTTGTGGGAGAATCTAGAACTAGTGATTGCTGTTTAAAGATAACAGGTCGCCAATTTAATTCAGATTGGGTTGAAATTTCTTTTCTCTCAGAGGGCCGTGAAATTTAAACTGACTTCCTCAAAGGGTAGAGGAAGTCGATTCTTTGAATATTATAAAGGCAAAGACAGATGGATACCTGATAAGTAGAGGAGGTGAAAGGTACCTGCAGTAGAGTTGAGGTTATGAGCTGATCAGCCACATTCATATTGAATGGCAGAGCAGGCTTGGTGACTGTGGCCTACTCCTGCTCCTAATTCTAAGGCATTTGTTTGCAAAAAGTCTGAGCATGAATGGAACTGAATTATCTGGCTTCATGGGCTGGATACGTCTCAAGGCCACTAGACTGAGGTAACAAGTCAAAATGTCAGCATTGTGATTGAGGAGACAGTAACAAATGTGAAATAGCACGGTAGTGTAGTGGTTAGCATACAAGCTATTACAGTACCAGAGACCCAGGTTCAATTCCAACCACTGTCTGTAAGGTGTTTGTACGTTCTCCCCGTGTCTGTGTGGGTTTCCTCCGGGTGCTCCGGTTTCCTCCCGCATTCCAAAGATGTACTGGGTAGGCAGTTGTGGGCATGCTATGTTGGCGCCAGAAGAGCGCCGACACTTGTGGGCTGCCCCCAGAACACTCAATGCAAAAAGATGCATTTCACTGTGAGTTTTGATGTACACATGACTAAAAAAGATATCTTATCTAAATAGTCGTCAATTACTAAACGGCAAATGGGGGAAACTGGGGAACTTTGGGTTGAATACTGAAAGGAAAATTGTTTCTCCTAACTGACCTGTGAATGTTTGGAACTCTAAAAGGTATTTACAGATATCTCACATACCGAGAAAGATTCCTTGGAATAATTCTTTGTGTTTGACCCTCTCCCGTTGTGTAAGGGGAGTATCAGTTTAGCGATCCCAGTGCAGTTGCTCTAATGTGACAGGGGCTTTCTTTTGATCTCATAAAATATAACCAGCCTTCAAAATTTAGCTGGGTCAATAGTCCAGCATGAGCACTTACTGGCTGCATCACTATTAATACTTTATGAAACATTGTTTGCATAATCTGGTTAAAATAGCATTGCAGGAACGTACTGGTGAATTAAATGTCACTTCAAACATTTCAAATTGCTTTTGCATGCAAAAGGAAGCTTTATTTTTAAATGGGAAAAATCTTCTCATTAAATGCTGCACAGTTCTGGCAAATGAGCATTGTTGAAACTTTAACCCTTGGATAATGTGTTACAATGGGAGTAGTTCTGCAGCTAAGCTATGTGAGGCAGTACCTCACCTTAGCAGCCGCTGTGTGTGGCAGCTGTGGATTGCTTAGACACAGAGTGCTAATGGTTCCCCCTGTGTTGGGGCTGAGGAGAATCTTATTGTGGCCCCTCCCTATCTCTGTCGCCTCCTCTAGCCCCATGACCCTTCAACCTCTGTGTGCTCCCCTAATTCTAGCCTTTTGTGCATGCCTGATGTTAATTGATCCAATGTTGTCAGCTATTCCTTCATCTGCTTCCAGTACGAGCATCTTCAACCCTCCAGCCCTTTGTCCTTCATTCAGAGAGTCTTTAAAACCTACCTCTTAGATTAAGCTCATGGGCAACCACACTGCCTCCTGCTGTGGCCCAGTATTAAAAGTGTTAAACATTCCTGTTAAATGCCTTGAGACATGTTACAACTTTACAGGCTGTGTGTCACTGTTTCACTATGTCTGGGACCAGGAACCAGGATCCAGGATGGTTCCATTGGTGTCCGGAGTGGCCATTTCATTCCCGTTGAGGAATCAACATCAATCTGAGAGAATGAGGAGGGAGATTAGACCAGGTGTCTTCAGATAGAACACTACCAAAGCAAGGAACACTTGGCCACACTGAATGGTTGAGGCTGAGACTGTTGCATTTTCAGAGAGAATTTCGGGTCAATATTTGGAACAGAGAAAGGGATAAGATGGCTAGTTTTGAATTTCTTGAACACAGTCACCATTGCTGAATGGTCTTCTCTATTGGCACCTTACCTGTCTGTTATTATTCATATGTGTAACAGCTGCCATTCCTTCCAAATATAATTCACAGAGTAAATCACCAGCAGATGTTTTGACACAGTAAGGTGCTGAGGGTAACCTTCATTTGCTTTCTTCTTGTGCATTTACCAAGTTAAAGTTTAACTGTTTCCTTTTTCAATGTCATACTGTTTGCTGTTGCTGAGTGCTCTATTGATTTCAAATGTAGAGGTGGGATTCTTTCAACTGCTATAACATCTGGAGGTGTAAGCCAGACTGTTAGCTTGTGAAAGAGTTGGATGGCTATTCCTTCAATCAGCCAGGTATCCCAATGTTAAGGATGTTTAATCAGCCCTTCATCAAGTTTCTAAACCAAATAGTTTCATCCTCAACAAAAGAAACAGTAATTATTTAAAATGCCCTGTTGTAGGGGTGACACCTACAGGTCACTGAGAAACCAAACCTAGGTCTTTTCATAGAATCATAGAACAGAATTAGAGAACAGTACAGTGCAGAAACTATCCCTTTGTCTCATCTTATGCTTGCTGACTGTGATGCTGATCCCTGCTAATCCCATTTGCCTGCATTAGGTTCGTATCCCTCAATACCCTTCCTGCCCAAGTACCTGTCCAAATGCCTTTTATGTGTGTCATTGTATCTGCCTCCTCTGGCAGTTTGTTCCAGATATTCACAACATCTGTGTGAAAAACATGCCCCTCAGATTTCCTTTCATTTTCTCCCCTCTTACCTTAAACATGTGCCATCTAGTTCTAGACTCTGATATCTACCCTATCTATGCCCATTATAATTTTATAAACCTTTAAGTGGTCACCCCTCAGCCTCTTACCTTCCACTGAGAATAAACACAGCCTATCCAATCTTTCCTTATAACTGCAGGCAACATCCTGGCAAAACTCTTCTGCACTCTCTCTTACTGCTGTTACATTCTTCCTGTAGTGTGGTGACCAGAACTGTGCACAATACTCCAAGTGCAGTCTAAGCAAAGTTTTGTACAGCTGCAACATGACGTCCCAACTCTTACACTCAATGCCTCAGCCTTTGAAGGCAAGCATACCAAATGTCTTCTTCACTACTCTATCCTCCTGTGTTGCCAAGGACAGAACGAGCTATGGATTTGCATCCCAAGGTCCTTCTGTATATCAATGCTCCTCAGACCCCTGCAAGTTACTCTATATGTCCTATCATAATTGCTGTGCATCACCTCACATTTGTCTGGATTAATTTCCATCTGTGTTTTTCCCTTCCTCCTACATGGATAGAAAAGGTCGGCATGGACAAGTTGGGCTAAAGGGCCTGTTTCTGTCCTGTACGGCTTGATGACTCTGACAGAGTGACATGCCTGGAACTTGTGCTGTACTTCAGATCATGGCCAGGGGATGTTAGTTCTGAACTGGGTATTTTGCTTCTTCAGTTTTTCCATTTGATCAGCTTTCTCCCTTTTCCTTTCATCCCTCAAAGGTGGTGCGTCTTTCTGGAAAGTGGTAGGGCTGGTAGAGCGAGGGAGAGGAGAACCCATTGGCACCCTATCGAACTGGCAAACATTTTTTGTGGCTTTAGGCAGCAAGTATAGCAGGTGCTGTAACCATGTCCGGTGTTGTAATTCTGTGAGGTCACATGTGGATTCCAGGAGGGTGGAGAAGGGTGATTTGTGTGTGTGTGTGTGTGTGTGTGTGTGTGTGTGTGTGTGTGTGTGTGTGTGTGTGTGTGTGTGTGTGTGTTTGTGTGTGTGTGTGTGTGTGTGTGTGTGTGTGTGTCTGTGTCTGTGTCTGTGTGTGTGTGTGTCTGTGTCTGTGTCTGTGTGTGTCTGTGTTTTTGTATGTGCGAGTGTGTGTCTGAATGTGTCTGTGTGAGTGTGTGTGTATTTTTGTGTGTGTGCATGTGTGTTTGTATGCTCGAGAGTGTGTGTGTGTTTCTGTGTTTGTGTGAGTGTGAGTGTGGTCTGTGTGTCTGTGCTAAACACACTTAGATTAAAGCCTCAGGGAGTTTTAGGCAATCTCCTGAGACGGAAGGTGACCTGCTTCCACTCCAGTCTGAGGGTTCTGAGATGGTTGATGTGGCCAGTGTGAGACCCACAGATTCTGTCACAAGTAGAACGGGAGGTGCTTGACCAAGGGGCTCCTTCTGCTATTTTTGCTTTCTCTCTCTTGGGCAGTATAGATGGTCAGGGAGCTAAAGGCTGCAGAGCTGAAGGAAACTGAGGTTATGAATAGGCCAACTATGGTCAGCCATAGCTGGCCTATTCTGGCTTCTGATGCACTCTCCCAGCCAATATACTGTAATAATTTTGTCTCAAGTAAAATCCACAAAAGAATGATCAATTTAAAAACAAATCCTATCGATATTGCTCTGAGCAACACTCATGGATTAATCTTCCTTTCTGGGAGGCTGCAGGTCAAAGGTGGAGGTTTGGAGACTCCAGTGCGCTGTGGCGTTAAGGGAGCTCTTTCTAGGGATGTGAATGCAGGAGATTGTCCTTTGCTTTTCCCCAATGCAGAAATTAATTTCCACACTCCAGTCTGTCGTGACTGTTTCAAAAGATTAAGGGCAGGAAGGAAGAGCAATCATTGTGAGCGTACAACTTAAACACCTCATACAGGTAAAACCAGTTTTCTTGTCTCTACTACTTAAGACATCCATCTGTGGAAATTTGAATTCTGTCAGACGCAATTTGGCAAATGCCAGTGGTATCAATTTTCTTCTTAATTCCTAGCAGCTGATGTGATTGGTGGACAGGAGGTGCACAATACTTGGTTGTTCTATTGCTCCCTGCCTCACAGACTATAATCAAAATAATGAAAAATAATCAAATAAGCAACACTGCTGAGAATCACATATGAGGCATGAATGAGCACGAGTGAGGAAGGTTTACCTCTACTGCAAAGTGCTTTTGTCTAACATAATTAGCAGTTGCCAGTGACCTGACATAACACTCTGCAATTAACCTGCATGTTCTTTATTAGTTTAACATAATTAGCAGTCGCCAGTGACCTGACATAACACTCTGCAATTAACCTGCATGTTCTTTATTAGTCACATGTACATCGAAACACACAGTGAACTGCACCTTTGTGTGGAATGTTCTGGGGGCAGCCCGCAAGTGTCACCACGCTTCCAGCGCCAACAAAGCGTGCCCACAACTTCCTAACCCGTACATCTTTGGAATGTGGGAGGAAACCGGAGCACCCGGAGGAAACCCACGCAGACACGGGGAGAATGTACAAGCTCCTTACAGACAGCGGCCAGAATGTAAAATGCCTGGAGATCGAGATATGAGTTGGAAAAGGGCTATTCAGTCACTTTACAACCTTTCTGCTCTGCCAGAGTTTTTCTGTTCCCAGTGGGACAGTATGGTATTTCTAATCATGATTAATTCCTTTTGACATTAGGTATGTCAGTCTTAGGATAGCAGCAGCAACAACAATATGCATTGATATAACACCCTTATCATAGTAAAATATCCCAAATGAATTCACAATGTGTTACACAACAAATCTGATGCTGAGCCACAAATGGAGCTCTCAGGATAAGGACCAAGAGGTAGGTTTCAACGAGGAGAGATGGAACCTGGAATGCACCATCTGAAGGGATGGTGGAGGCAGCTAATCTCACAACCTTTAAAATGTACGTAGTTGAGAACTTACATCACTATGGCATAGAAGGCTCCAGAAAATAGTGCCGGAAATGTGTTAGTGCAGATGTTAACTTGTTCAGCATGGATATGGTGGGCCGAAGGGCCTATTTCTTTGCTGTGTGACTCTATGAAAGGTTTGGGGAGGGATCTGCAGAGCTGGGGGCTTAGCATATCAAGGCACAGCCACTAAAGGTAGGGTGATTAAAATACCAAATGTGTTAGAGGCCAGAATTACAGATTCATTGGAGGTTGTAGAACTGGAGAGAATGTAGGGAGAGGGAGGAGGAGATAAGGGAGGGGGCTGAAAACAAGAGGATTTAAAGGTGAGCCATTTTCAGGCTGGAAGGCAGGGAACTTACTGAGCGCAGAGGCTAATGGGTGAAGGAAATCAGTGGGCAACAGAGCTTGCAGATGAACAATGGACTCTGTTACCAGCCTCCTGGCTTTGTTTTCCAGTATCTGAGCCGAGAAATGTGATTAATTAAAGTCTGTTTTTTGGGGGGGGCGAACATAGTGCATATAAACATTTTAGCGCAGGGCGGATCATGCTGGTGACTATTTCCAGCTGAAATAGTTCCCAATGAGAATTCAGATCAGGTAGTCCTCTGCACTGTTCACATAAAAGCACCTGACATTTTTCTGGTGTCTGTAGTGCAGCAAATGATGACATTCCTCATGCATTACTCCTTTGCCCCTTTACCAACATAAATCGGAGCTCTAAGATGCAATTACAAACTTCCTACACAGGCACTAAGGTACAAGGAGCAAGTTGTACACAAAAAAAGAACTAGCAAAACTGGAGGAAGATATTTTAACCAGAGGGATATCTTAAATTCTAAGAGGCGTGGAATTAAGGGTCCATTCAGATGTTGATATATTGATCAAAGCATCAGCTAGACTCATATCCCTCTGGTTAAAATATTTTCCTTCAGTTTTGCTTGTTCTCTTTTTGTTTACAGCCTGTTAACCTTATGCACCAGCACACCATACTGTGATCTCTGCTTCACTGATAATCCTGCCCCTTGCTATGGCCTGGAACCACTTACAACAAAAGCTCCATCAGTGTGGTTAAATTGGGGGATTTGCCACACACACACACACACACACACACACACACACACACACACACACACACACACACACACACACACACACACACACACACACACACACACACACACTCACTGTCACTCACCGTGTTTCCCCTCCCTCTTACCACCACAGTAGCTTCCACACAGCTCCTCTGATGGATCCCTTAGTGGGGATGGATCTTTGTACTCCCTTTGGGGAGTGCCTGGGTCCCATTTTACTGCATCTTTCTGAACCACCCTTACACTGTTACAAACCACTCTTTGGCCAATCTTTTGTGGGTGAAACTATTTGGCATTAACACTATGCATTGCAAAACCTTAGCAAGCCCAAAATAGGTACAGCCTTGGCTTTAATTTCTCATTGAGCACCACTTGATGCATGTGTTTGCTAAAGCATAATGATTCAATTATTGTCTCTTGAGCTCTTTTGTAAAGTAGATGTCATCCATCAAGAAGGATTCGGTTCAGTCAGAAACTACAGTCTTCGTTTTAAATAGAGCCAATTACAAGGGTGGTTGGGATGCATTGAAAATTGGATGAAAAGGTTTACTATCTGGTAAATAATTCCAAAACATGTTCAAAATTCTTACCAAATGTATACTCTGTTGAGAAGTAAAAAAATATCTTTGTGAGATAAGTGATCCATTTTAGGCTATGAGAGGAGATTAGGCGCAGAATTGGGTTAAAAGAAGAAGCTTATAATCTGTCATGGAGACTCTCAAGCCTGAGGACTGGTCATTTTGGGTAAACAGCAGTAGAAGACCAAAAAATTAATAGTGAGGAAATAGATTATGGAAGTAACTTCACAAGATATATATAAAAAAATGTTTGGGCTTCTACAGCTAAATAAAAAATAGTATCTAAAATAAGTGTCATTCCCTTAGAGATGTAGAAGAAAGTACAATTAAGTTATGAAAGAAATATCTGGGGCATTAAGAATGATCTTGTTCATTGCCAAAGACCAAGCGGGGCCAGAAATCATTTCACACAACTCCAAGGGTAATGGTGTTTTGTTGTTTAAAATTACCTTGACCTGCCATAGTCCAATTTGTGCAGATTTCTGTGTGTGTGTTGAAGCCAGTCAAAAAATTCCTTTCATTTTCTGCTGGGATTTTCATTCTTCAACAGCTTTATTTTTGGAGTATCAACAGTAGTGCAAATTTAAATTTTCAACATATGTCTGAAAAGTGTCAGATCTTATTTACGCATCCAGCGTTCACTAACCTGATTTCCCCTGAAACTTCACTGTTTAAAGACTTAATGTTCAAACTGCATTTGTTGTCCCCACTAAGCTCTGTGACCTCCCACAGCCTGAAGATCACATGTGTTCCTTGACTGCTTTGCTATGGAGGTCTGGGTTATGGTCAAACCTCAGGAATTTATCGGCCTGCTGCTGCTAACATCTGCCACATCTCACAGTCTGCTGCTCACTGCTGCATTATGGAGGTCACCCAGACCTCAGACCTGAGAAGACTAGACTCCATTTACAGCATGAGTGTTTGCCTTTATTGACTATTGTCCCTGAAAAGATCCTGAGGCAAGCTTTGGTATCTTCTGCCAGATGGGAGAGGGGAGGAGAGGGAATGACCAGGGTGGGAGAGGCCCTTGATTCTGCTGGCTGCTTTCTCGAGGCAGCAGGAAGTGTAGACGGAACCAATGGAGGGGAGGCTGGTTTCTGTGATGGTTCAGGTTGAAGGTGCCGCAAAAGAGAGAAAAACTAATTAAGTTGCAGGACATCTGAGGGAAGAAATGAATAGGAATGTGTGAATATCTGTGACAAGGTGCGGCCTGAGTTGCTATGGGAATAGAGGTCACCTTATCAAGAGGTCAATGTGGTCAGTAAGAGGAGAATAATACTCACAAAGAAACATAAAATATTGTGCACTGCAAGGCTGTGGGATATGCCCAGCAGGTCAGGATGTGTTACAAAGGAGAAAGAAAAGCTGCGTCAATAGCACGGATGGATGATTTAAGGCAGAAGTGGCTGGTTCTGAAACAGAGAAAGTGAGTTACCTGAAGTAGTAGAATTCATTATCGAGTAGGGAAGGCTGCAACCTGCCTGAAATAAGATGAAGTATTTGCTTCAGGCTTTATTATAACAGTGCAGGAGACCACAGACATAGGTGAGAGTGGGATGGTGATTTAAAGTTGGAAAACCACAGATGCTGTCTGACCTGCTGAGTGTTTTCACCATTTTCTGTTTTAATTAAGTTTTCTGGAGAACTCCTTTCTTTCATTGTATTTTTGTAACTGTTTATCTTCTCCCTGTTTGATTGCAGTCATAATTTTTGAAAATAGGAGGTAGATTACATTCTCACTTGCTCCCCCACCTACCTCCCTTCCCCCTCTCACCTAGATTCACCTACCACCCGCCAGCCTGTGCTCCTCCCCCTCCCCCCACCTTCTTATTCTGGCTTCTGCCCTCTTTCTTTTCAGTCCTGATGAAGGGTCTCGACTCAAAACATCGACTGTGTATTTCCCTCCATAGATGCTGCCTGACCTGCTGAGCTCCTCCAGCACTTTGTGTGTGTTGCTGTAGACTTTATTGTGAATAGATTAATTAAAAAGTGCCACTGATTTCTGGGCTGACAGCAAAGAGTATAACAAGACAAGAAGTGTTCAACTTTTTGAACTGTTTAAACTTTCAGGAGAAAGGTACGAGTCACTGCAATACAATGCTGAAGTTAGACCACCGCGGAGTGGTTTCTATGTCAATCAATATTAATTAATCACTCTGACACAATTTCACAGAATGTAGGCATCACTAGCAAGGCCAGTATTTATGGTTCATCCTTATTCACCCCCGAACCAGAAGTATTGCTGCACTATTTCAGAGGGCAGTTCAGAGGAAACCACAATGCCAGAGGTTTGGAGTCAAATAGGTTTGCAACGTTGTTCCTTGAAGGATACCTATGATGTTGTTTTACAACTCTCTGTAAAAGCTTTTTACCAGATTCATTTAAATGACTAAATTTAAATTTCCCATTGCCCGTGGTGGGACTGGACATGGTGACACTGAATTTAACATGATTCCACTCGACTCAGTTGGCATAAAGGCAATAAGCTTGCCATCCTCAGCCTTTCACCCCCATAGTGGTAAACACTAATGTGACGTGAGCATCGTAGGGGAGGGCAAAGTTTGGAGTTGACTTTGCATTGTTATTGCTTTGCAGTCTAGCTCAACCGATCTGCACTGCAGGTATATAACTGCTTGTTTTATTCAGTTCTCTTAATGAAGTTAAGGAATTACTGGCAGTCTCCAGAAAATATTTCATCCTTTCATTCACAGAATTCACAGAATTCACAGGAGTTCACAAAAGTAACATAGCGCCCACCATTTAAAAACCTGCATTGATTACCCTTGGGGTTGAATTAAAAAATTACCTATCCTTGATAAGATTATCCTGACAGTTTTATCGTAAGACATAGGAACAGGACTGGGGCATTCAGTCCATCAAACCTGCTCTGCCACTGATGAATTACAGCTGATTGCATCATAACACCACCACGCACCATCGTTCCTTAATATTTAATAAATCCCCAGGTCTAATAAAGGCCTATCTGCCAGTTTTGACATTTTTAATTGTCCTACATCCTCAGACTCAGCAGTTTTTTTGATGGAGAGCATTGAAATTTAAACTGCTTTTAAGTGAAAAGGTGATTCCTGATCATTCCTGAATGGCCACTTCCACCAACCTTACACCTCTATTGCTCCAGACTCCACCACAAAAGAAGTAGTTTCTTTATCCACTTGATGAAATCCATTAAAGATCATAAGCACCACAGTTAGATTTTCTTCTTCCTCTTAAGTAGCCCCTCAAGATTGAGGATGACTTGCTTCTAATCCAGTGTTGTGAGTTCTGAGGTGGCAGAGGACAAACTTGAGGTGGCAGATATGCAAGAATGTTGCCAGGGCTCGAGGGCCTGAGTTATAGGGAGAGGTCGGGCAGCCTAGGACTTTACTCCTTGGAGCGTGGGAGACTGAGGGGTGACCTTATGGAGGTGCATAAAATCATGAGGGGCAGTGATAGGGTGAATGCACACAGTCTTTTTCCCAGAGAAAGGGAATCAGAAACTAGAGGGAATAGGCTTAAGGTCAGAGGGGAATGATTTAAAAGGGACCTGAAGGGCAACTTCTTCACACAGAGGGTGATGCGTATATGGAGCAAGTGGCCAGAGGAAGTGGTTGAGGCAGGTACAATAACAACATTTAAAACACACTTGGACAAGTAGATGGGTAGGAAAGGTTTAGAGGGATATGGGCCAAGCACGGCAAATGGGACGAGCTTAGATGGGAATTTTGGTCGGCATGAACAGTTGGGCCAAAGGGCCTGTTTCCATGCTGTATGACCACTCTATGCCTCTATGAGGCTAAGTTGGCAATGGCAGACTCTTTCGGGGCAGGAAGGCATGTGGATGGGTAATTTGGAAGATGGAGAACTCCTTTTGCTTCTATGTGAGACCTCTGTGTACTCCCGATTCATGGTTTCAAGGTTCTCAATATCATCCTGGATGCTCCTTCTCCACGTTGAGCATTCTTGTGCCAGAGGTCCCCAGGAGTCAATGGAGATGTTGCACGTATTCACAGAGGTTTTGAGCACATCATTGAATCACTGCTTAATCTGCTGTGCTCTGGAAGAAAATCCTCCATCAGCACAGAGGACAACGTTTCTGCAACCGTGTTCAGTCCACGAAGGTGTGAGATAGTATTGAAGCAAGCCTGAGACCACAATAAGTTGCTGGCAATAAAGGCCCATCTTGAGAAGTTAGTCTTGGATGACTGGCTTTAACTGTGCTTGACAACACACTGCACGCATACTTGAGAGTCCTTGGGGGTTGAACAGGATCTCTCATTAGTGTAAAGTACAACCCTGTTTTCCACAGGAGAGATGTCTAATACCAACCATTTGAGCCTGTGGGATTGCTTCGGTATTAATGAGTTGCAGGTGGGGCAAAAAGGCTTTTAACGTAAAGGGGATAAATGGTTCTCCCTCACTAACAGCACTGTGGCAACACCTTCACCACACGGACTGCAGCAGCTCACCATAACTTCCCAAGGGCAATTAAAGGTGCATTCTAAATGCTTACCACAATGGCTTACCCACATCATAAGAATATTTTTTTTTAATTTAGCAGAATGGAAGTGAGTGGAAAGTTCAGGCACTTTAGTTCAGGACTGGAGAGGGAGAAATTCTTCATCTGGGCTTTTGGGTCACCGCATCTGGTTCAGCTTTGTTTATTTTACCCTATTTCTGTCAGTGGAAATGCTGTAATGTAAACACATCAGTAGCTGATGTACTGACTATCTGGGGCCCCATTTTAAACCACATTTGACTGAGATGCGAAGGCTTTTGTTTAAATCACCATCCTTATCGTAAGCCAGGTATATGAGGTCATTAAGCTGTACCTTCCTCATGACGTGGTTTCTGACTCTTGCAGGTTTATCTTCCCTGAGTTAGGAGACAGCGGGTGGGCTGGAAATGGACCTCAGTGTCCCTGACCATGGGAGGAAAAGAAAAAGAGAAATTTCCTTCTCCTGACTTCAGTGAGTGGCGCTGATAAATGTACTTATCCTGGAATTAGGTGAGGCCTGACGATGGGTCACATCTGATACTCTGCCACTGTCATGGCTCATACATGAAGAAATGCTAAATGCATGGGATAATGTCAGAGTGAAAAAGCATCACGGTGTGAATCAGCTCCCACAGAGGGAGAAAGATTACCCAAATACCTTTTGCAAGTCATATCATGGCATCTGTACAGTCAGAGCATTGGCGTAGAAATATGATCAGAGGACTCCAAGGCTTTAGGGTGTCATGTACACAGAGCTTCAGATGGAAAGTCATAGAGAGACACAGCCGGAAACAGGCCCTTTGGCCCACTGAGTTCCTGCCGACCATCAGCCACCCACTTATGCTAATCCTACATTAATCTTATTTTTTATTCTCCCAAAATTCCCATTAGATTCTACCCAGAATCCCACCCCTCCTCCAGATTCTGCCACACACCCACACACCAGGGGCGACTTACAGTGGCCAGTTAACCCAGCAACCCACATGCCTTTGGGATGTGGGAGGAAACTGGAACACCCAGACAGTCACAGGGAGAACATGCAACCTCCCACAGACAACAACTGAGGTCGATATTGAACGTGGCTCTTTGGCGCTGTGAGGCAGCGGCTCTACCAGCTGCACCACTGTGCTGCAATGTCATCAACAAAACATATGCTTATTTTTGACTTAGTGTCATGCAAAGCTGGAGGGACAAGGAGTATTCCTGCAGTTCAAAGGCATCACTATGAGCAGGGTTGCTTCCATCTGTCCTCACTTTGGATTTACCCAAGGCCTACTGTCATCATCGACCTTGTGGGTGTCAGTAAAAATGCTGAGTGCCTTGTGACTCTTTTAGTATGCAAAGTTGCAGCACACCAGCAATGCATGTGGTCTGAAAAGTTATGTATTCACCCACAATATACTGGATCAGTTAGGGGTTAATTTGTTGTGACATTGGGGATAACATAGAAATAAAATTAAATTGACTGTGAGGTCACTTGGATTTTTAGTGATTTGCTTAAGTTACAGATAAAATGCAAATCCATGCAAGTAAAAAGATCTAATGGGAAAGTTTGTTTCAACTAGCTTCAGTTTCAACTGTTTTCAATCAGAAAAAAAATTGAACAGGAAATAACAAAGTAAATTTTGAAACAGCAACAATTTTCACCCAGGGCTGCCGGGTCATGAAGTATCCAGCAGGGAGCAGTAGTGAGGCCTGGGGAATCTGAGGCTCACCTGATGGCCTTATTGGACAGGCTGGTGTGCAGGCATCCAGCTCTCTGCCCCATTCATTAACCCACAACCTTAATCCCACCCTCGATCAGTGGCTCCTCAATCCCCCAACTGCCAGAATCCTAATCCTCAATGATCCGATATACACACTCCCCAAATTCTCCAAACAAGCCATCAATCTGTACTCCACCTACTCTCCCATTAGGCACTAATCTCTAGCCATCTGAACCCTGTTCCCTCAGTCCTGATGAGGTCTCTTATGTTTGGAGGGAACCATCAACCTTGAGAGGGCAAAGAAGGAAGTTCTACTGAAATAACGTGAGAAGCTTGGAACCAAATTAAAAAGCAGAATCACAAATAAAACAACCTCTGGATTACCCAAGGCAGATAGAGTCAATAAGTTCAGAGAGGAGAATGTCTGGCTCAAAGATTGGTGTTGGAGAACAGGGTTTAAATTCATGGAAACACTGGCACCAGTACTGGGGAAAGAGGGAACTGTTCCATTGGGATGTGCTTCATCTGAATTGGGCTGGAGCCAGTGTCCCCATGAACAGAATAACTAGGTGCTGCATCTAAATAATTGGGGATGTGAGAGGAAACTTAGAAAGTTTAAGGGAAAGGACAAGGCAATAGTGCAGGGTAACAATATTGGTAATGATAACTAGGGTCTCTCAAGAAGAGACAGTGTATACAAATGTACGAATATACCACAAATTAGAGCCAGAGCAGTGGACAATGGTACAAAGACAAAACTGAAAGCCCTTTCTTCTTGATGAACAAGACAGGCAAATCAATGGCACAAAAATAAATTAAATAGAAGTGAGTTAGTAGCAGAGGTGGTGGTTGCAAAGTAGCCAAGGTGGGGAATTAAACATTCCAGAATACTTAACTTTTGTCTTTGTACCATTGTCCGCTGCTCTGGCTCAAGATTCAAAGTGCAACAAGGGTCTGAAATCCAAACTCTGAAGATATGAAGCCTGAGTTGGTAATGGTAGCTTTGGAAACCACATTAAAGGTTTGACAGAAAACAAACTTTTTATGTCTGCCTTCATCAAAGAAGTCACAGAACCCGGGCTGGAAGTAGTGGGGAACAACAGGGCTGGTGTGCATGAGGAGCTGAAAGGAATTAGCATGAGTAAAAACAATGGAGAATTCAATGGGACTGAAAGCAACTAAATCTCCAGGACCTGCATCTCAAGGCTATGGAGATAATGGATGCACTGGCTATTGTTGTCCAAAATTCTAAAGGTTCTTGAATGATTTCTTGAGGGTGGCAGGAATGTGTTGTTGCCATCAGATCAGGAATGACTGTTGAATGGCAGAGCAGGCTGAATCGACTGGAGGACCTTTTCCTGCTCCTAATCCCAATGTAGCTATAATGGTCCCACAAGATGGAAGGCTGCATGTGTACCCTGATTTTTTTCAGAAAGGGGAGAGAGAAAAACAGGAACCACATCTACCTGACATCAGTAGCGGGGAAAATGTGAGAATCTATGATTAAGGAAGTGATAGCAGGCTGCTTGGAGAAAAGTAACAGGATTGAGAGATGCCAAAATCAGAAAGTATCCTGAAGAGTCAGCAGGTCAGACTTTGGTAAGTGGAGTGTTGTAAATCAGAATCGACATGGATCTATGAAAGGGAAATTATGTCTGACAAACCTGTTCCAGCTTCTTGAGGTTGTACCTGAACCTTAATCCTGGAACTCCTTACCCCTCAGAGCTGTGGGAATACCTACACCAGAAGGACTGCAGCAGTTCAAGAAGGTGGCTCCCCAAGGCCTTCTATAAGGCAATTAGGAATGAGCAGTAAATGCTGGCATGGCCAGCAATGCCCAGGTTCAAAAAATAAATTTGTAAAAATCTAGCAGAATAGATATGAGGGAACTACTGGATGTGTGGTACGTTTGGAGTTTTAGAAGGTCTTCCATTAAGGTGACACAGAGGTTTTAAATAAAATTAGAACAGATGGGATTAGGGAAAATGTGTGGCATGGATTGAGAACTGGCAACTGGGTAGAAAACAGAGAGGAGGAATAATGGATCGTTTTCAGATCAGGAGGCTGTAAATAATCAGGTGGTGTCGAGATCAAAGCCGTGAGCCCAGCTATTCTCAATCCACATCAATGGTCTGGACGAGGATTCCAAATGTAATATGTTGATTTTGCTGAGAGCCAGGTCATGAAAGGATTAGAGGTACACAGACGGTTTAAGTGAATGATGAGGACATGGCAGCAGAGCATGATATGGAAAACTGTGAGGTTTTGTGAGAAGAAATACAAACAAGTGGAACACTTTTTTAAATGTTGAGAGATTGAAAGGTGTTGCAAACAGATCCAGGTGGCCTTGTACATGAAGCACTCAATGTTGATGTGCAGCTACAGCAAGTAATTAGGAAATGAAATGATACGTTGGGCTTTACTACGAAAAGACTTGAGTGCAGGAGTAAGGGCATCTTACTGAAATTCTACAGGGACCTGGTTAGACTGTGCCTGGAATATTGTGTCGTGTTCTGCTCTCTCTTTCCAGTTGTGATGGAGAGAATGTGATGAATGTTCACCATATTGATTCTTGAGCTGGGAATTTATTGAGGAGAGGTTAAGCAGACATGGTCAATATTCTCCAGAGTTTAGAAGTATGAGATGTGATCTTATTGAAATATACAAAATTCTTATGGAATTTGACAGTGTAGGTGCAGGGATGATGTAACTCCTGGATGGAGTGTCTAGAGCCAGGGGTCAAAAACTTGAAACAAACAGTATTACCAGTCAGAACTGAGCTGAGAAGAAATTTCTTACCCATTGGATAGTAAACCCTTGGAATTCTCCATCCATGGGGACTGTGGCGCCCCAGTCACTGGGTATATTCAAAGTATTCAGATGAAGGGTCTTTGACTTGAAACGTGGACTCTGATCCTCCTTCCACTGATGCCGCGTGACCTGCTGCACATTTCCAGCATTTTCTGTCTTTACATTCAGGGGCAGAAATCGATAGATTTTCAGAATCAAGGGAATCAAGGGATATGGGGTTAGTGCAGGAACGTGATGCTGGGGTGAAAGATCAGACACCATCTTATTGACTGTGGAGCAGGCACAAGGGGCTAAATTGCCTTCTCCTGCTTCTGATTCTTTTGCTCTTATGCTTCATCATCCTCTCCAGCCAGAATGGTCCACACCAACCTCCCCTCTCAAGCCTCTGAGGTCCACATCATACCCTCCCAGACCCCAATTGGGTCCCCATCCAGTGAACCTCTCCTACCAGTGACATTGTTTGGACAAGTAATACACACTGTCTGGAGCATCCCGTTAACTCGGGTAGGGTGTGCAGTTTGTCTTGCCACCACCATACACACAGTCTACATTCACCCTTGGCAGTGGAACCAAGACTGACGTGTTTCGGGTTAGAGATCGCATTTTCAAATGGGAAAAACAGCTTCACTTTGCCAAGCTGTACTGTCTAAGCCACATCAGCAGTATGGAAGAGTTGATGCATTCATGTACATCAAAACTGGAAGCAGAATCAAAAAATAATCAGTTGCCTAAGGCACTGACAAAGCTCCACGTAATAGGACACGTTCCCAAACATGGTTTTCATTTTTCTCTCTACGCCGATGCTGGCTGACTGCACATTTTCAGCACCTTATATACTTAAGGAGGCCCGTTTTGAATTTGAGAGCAGGATGTAATGACACAATATCAGCAGCAACTAAAAACATTATTTTAAAATTAAATCAGTTGCCATTTTAAAACTGACATCTGAGGTTTGGTAATCCCATATCCCCAGTGCCCAGCTGGGGCAGGGTGGGGAGATCAGTGCGGCTGACAGACAGTACTCTGAACCAAACTCTCTGCTGGGTTTAAATTAAAAGCAAAAATGCTGGAAACACTCAGCGTCTGTGGAAAAAAAAAATAGACTTAATGTTGTGAGTCAAAGACTCTTCGTCGGACCCTTTGAACATTCACTCAGTAACTTCCTTCACAGAAGCCTCCTGACCTCCTGTGTTTCCAATCGCTGCATTTTTTTATGTTCACTCCCTGTTGGCCTTGGTGAGGTTATATGGAACTAGGTGTGTGTGTCTGTGTGTGTGTGTGTGTGTGTCTGTGCGTTTTTGTGTGTGTCAGCATGTGTGTGTGTGAGTGTCTGTGTGTCGAGTGGAAGTGACAGTGTGGAAGGTGAGTGATGGTGGGGGATGTGCGGTGACTGTGGGGGGATGATACACTGACAATAGGGGGTAAGTGATAGACAATAGGGAGGCAATGGGGAGGGGATGGTGATGGGGGAGGGGAGTAATTGGAGGGAGTGAGTGTGGAGGATGAGGTTTGACCATGGTGGGTGGGTAGTGACTGTTGGAGCAGGGAGTGAGAGGGTCAGGGGAGTGACAGTAGGGGAGGTGTGCAGGGAGATGATAGGGATGAGTAATGACATACTTTAAAATGAAAGCTTGCAGTGAGGTGCATGGAAGGCCACTCTTTGAAGACAGTTTTTATTAAACAGGCTACAGCAACAGAGGGCTGGAATGTGATGAATTTGGTTGTATTTTTGCCTGATGATTGTTCATAAAACTGTCCCACAGCAGCGAGGTTACCAATGAAGTCCAACGGTGCTCAAAATGCCTACTTCCTGTCTGGTCTCATTTAGAACTTAAAAAGTAACGTGGAGTCTGTCAGTGTGCAGTGGACAAAGTCAGAACCGGGATTCCATGTAAAACACCTTCCAGATATCTTGTCCCCGGCATCGAGGGGATGCTGTTACTTCAGGAAGCACACTCACTCTGTAACGCTGCACAGGGTACAATCCATGAAGGCAGGAATGCCAATAGCCTGTGCTGTCGGGCTTAGTCTAAATATTCCCACCTTCTTCCTATGCAGGCTCATAGTAAATCATTAGATGTTTGCAGTTCTTTGTCTAGCAGCCTATACAACGAGGGAGGTAAATTGTACTTGATAGTACGACCGATGATGGAGCACATGGTTCCAGAGTCTCTGTGCAATGGAGTCATCTATTATTGAGTTTAGATGCAGAAGCACAATATGTTTTTGGAATGTGATTAAAGTTTGTTTACCCTGCAGCTATGCATAATGAGCAGGATAGCCCAGAGAGACACAGGAGACAGCAGATGCCGGAATCTGGAGCAACAATCTGCTAGAGGAACTTAGTGGATCGAGCAGTATTTGTGGGAGAAAAGGAATTGTCAATGTTTCAGGTTGAAACCCTGTATCAGGATTATAGCCCAGAGACCGCTGTTGCCAATAGTGGGTGTCATTTAAGCTTCATCTCCGTTTTTGCCACAAAATTTTGGCCGTGAGGCCACACAGTTGGAGCACGAACACAACCAGTGTTCTCATGTGCTGAATTCAGTACTGCCAACATTTAGAGTGATGGCAGGCGGGAATTGCAGGCTTCACTGTTTATGCAAGTACACACAAGTAGTCTGACTATGCGCGATACTGGATGGGTCCGGGTACCCCAGGGTGTAAGGGTTGGATGGAAGGGGAGGGCACTCAGGCTGCAGGCTGAGTGCTGGAACATGGCGGTCAATGGTTGGTGGGGACATAGCTGGCCGAATGGCCTGTTTCCATGATGTATGACTCTATGAATCTGTGGCATCTGAGGGAGGATTGGAAGAGACTCGGAGTGACAGGGACATGGAGGGATTCAGAGATGGGCAGGATGGAAGGTGAGAGGAGTCATGGTGCAGGGTGGAGAGGGGGAGCAAGGAGGGACAATGGACAAAGGCACTGTCCCAGTTTGAGTGTGACTCTGTGTGTGTGTGTGTGTGTGTGTGTGTGTGTGTGTGTGTGTGTGTGTGTGTGTATCTTTTGAGTGTGACTGTGTGTGTGTGTGTATGTGTGTGTGGTGTATGTGTACATGTGTGTGTGTGGTGTATGTGTATGTGTGTGTATCTGTGTGTGTGTGTGTGTGTACATGGTGTGTGTATGTGGTGCCTGTGTCTGTGTGTATGTGTGTCAGTGTGTATGTATGTGTGTATGTGTCTGTGCATGCACGTGTCTGCGCATGTGTGTATGTTCATGTATGTGCGCATGTGGGTGTATGTGTGCATGTGCATGCATGTGTGTACATGTGTGCATGCATGTGTGTGTGCTGACGGACATCTACCCACATGCCTACTAGTCGTGTATGAATGTCCATCAGCGGAGCCTGGTCTTCATTACCTTGAGCTCCCTTGCCACCAGAGCAGGACTTTGTTCCTGCCAAAGCCCTGTGGTAGCTGGTGTGCAGCGGCTAACCCATGTTAAAATACCTCATGCAATGGCAACTTCTACTCTTCAATATGAAGCAGCATGCAAGCTGTAAACCTTCACCAACAGTTCCACAACAGACCCAAGCTCAGCGTAGACCTGAGGCAACCAAAGCAGAAACATCACCCCAACACTTTGCTGCTATTCACCTCCAACAAGCCTCTCACTGTATTGCAACTAAACGATGGGAAACTGCTCAACCTTCATCACCTGCACTCCAAACCGAGATCATCACAACGTCAGTCTTCGAGCTGCAGTGTGCAGATGCCACTCATGTCTGCACACATATGGAAGCTGAACGCCAAACCATCATCAGCTCATTCACTGAAGCTTGCAGAATAGTGGGCCATATACTAATCATTTGCTCAAAGATGATCTACCAGCCTGGCCCCACTCTACAATGCTGCCCTCCAACAATAAAGGTCCATGGCTAGACTCTTCAAAACATGGACCATTTCCCCTATCTTGGGGGCCACATCTCAGCAAAGGTAAAAATTGATGATGAAATTATTCATCACCTTCAGTGTGCCAGCACAACCTTAGTCAACTGAGGAAAGGAGTGTCTGAAAATTAAGACCCCAAACCTGACAAAAGCCCTGGTTTTCTGGGCAGCAGTGTTCGCTGCCCTCCAGTGTGCTTCTGAGAGTGGGACTACCTACAGCAGGCTCCTTAAGACATTGGAAGGATACCACCATTGGTGCTGAGCTCAAGAGGATTGAGAGCTTCAAGTTACTAGGAATGAACATCAACAATAACCTGTCCTGGTCCAACCACATAGACGCCACGGCCAAGAAAGCTCACCAGCGCCTCTACTTCCTCAGGAGGCTAAAGGAATTTGGCATGTCCCCTTTGACACTCACCAAGATTTATTGATGCACCATAGAAAGCATCCCATCTGGATGCATCACGGCTTGGTACGGCAACTGCTCTGCCCAAGACTGCAAGGAACTGCAGAGAGTTGTGGACACAGCCCAGTGCTTCATGGAAACCAGCCTCCCCTCCATAGACTGTTGTCTATACCTCTTGCTGTCTTGATGAAGCAACCAGCATAATCAAAGACTCCAGCCACCCAGGTCATTCTCTCTCCTCTTCCATCAGGCAGAAGATACAGGAGCCTGAGGGCACATACCACCAGGCTCAAGGACAGCTTCTATCCCACGGTGATAAGACTATTGAATGGTTCCCTTATATGTTGAGATGGAATGTTGACATCACAATCTACCTTGTTTGACCTTGCACCTTATTGTCTACCTGCACTGCACTTCCTGTAGCTGTGACACTTTACTCTGTATTCTGTTATTGCTTTTACCCTGTACTACCTCGATGCACCATGTAATGAATTGATCTGTACAAACGGTATGCAAGACAAGTTTTTCACTCTACCTCGGGACAAGTGATAATAATGAACCAATACCAATACCAATAGCTGAGTGTCTGCCTAGGAAGAAGAAAACGAGCACAATATTCATGCAGCCGAATAAGGAGAGTGTATTGCCTCTGCTCTGATAAGTAATCTCAAACAGCACAAGGTCTCCATGAAACGGACTCCAGTGTCTCCTCATCAAAATGCATTACCATTGTTTGTTTTAAACACGCTGTTTGGCTTGAGATCGTCTCTCAGATTAAATCTGACAAAGGTTTGAAACACAAATCTTTGTTGTGTTGATCCTTACTGGGCATGGAATTCAGAGCAAGACCAGTTCCCTGCTTTTATCAGTTGCAGGTGGTATGATGAACAGAGAACATGCTGGGATATGATCCACACCGACTGCCCAGGAGCAGAAGGAGTTGTCTGCAAATCTCAGCTGAGACATGCTCTGATTTTGGTATCCACAGACTTTTCTTCCTTTTTTGTAACTTTACATGTGCCCAGATTGGTTTTGTGCTGATGATTTGACTTCAGTCAATGTTTGGGGAGGGTGAGACAAGGGAAAATAGGAAAGTGCCAAAAACTATTTTGGAACCAGGACTTGTTCTCCAAGAGGTAAGGAGTGTTCAGAAATATGAAGGATCTTAATTGTGTGCACGTGGAGACATTGCTCCCATTGCCTGGAGGATGAACCAAATTTAAGAGTGGAGGATAAACCAGATTTACAAAAGGAACCAGAGACGAGATGAGATTTTAATTTATAAATTCAGCATTTTGCTCTGACCTGCAGTGTGTTGCCAGAATGGATGGTGGAAAGGGTCTCAAAACTAACTGTTAAGATGGAATTGTCAAAATACTCAGAGGGAAAAATGGCAGGGCTGTGGTGAG
Source organism: Pristis pectinata (assembly GCF_009764475.1). Classification (NCBI taxonomy): domain Eukaryota; kingdom Metazoa; phylum Chordata; class Chondrichthyes; order Rhinopristiformes; family Pristidae; genus Pristis; species Pristis pectinata. The sequence goes on along the minus strand of NC_067429.1, from coordinate 25,979,059 downwards.
GGAGCAGGGGAATGGATCTGGTGGAAAGCTCTCTGAAATTGTCTAAAGGTTTCTGCCTGTGGGTTTGATTATGTAGTTCTTCCAAATCACAAAAACATCCAATATCACCTGGAAACCATGGCTTGCTGAGTGAAATTTGTGGGTGTAAAGAATTTGATTTATAAAATTTAATTTGATTTGTAAAATTCTAAGTATGGAGCTGCTGAGATCGCAGAAAGCTCTAGCTTCAGATTTGATTTGTGACACATTGCAGCTGAAAGGGTCAGAAATGGTTCTTCTTCACAATAACGGATCCACTGAGGATCACATCATTAACCCTCAATTAGTCTAAGTCCCTTCTTTCCACAATCTACCTGGAGTTTAGACCTTGTATTATTCTACCTCTGCATTGGTAAGTTCTTTCTGGCCTAATGCATTTCTGCTTTTTGGTGTCATGCTCTGGTCTATTCCGAAATAGCATTCCAGAGTAACTTACCTACAATTCGTCTCTAAGGATTCCTTTTACTTGAAGATTGAAGACCCTCTTATTCAGCCTTTGCTCACAACTCGGTACTTTGCTATTATGGACAAACCTTGTAACTTTTCTCTATACTTGAAGGTTTCCCTGATGAATAGGTGTCCAAAATCAAACACAGTGTTCAAAATGCAGTTTGACTTGTGCACTGTTCAGTCTTAACATGACATTTTCACTAACCTCAAAGCATAATTAAACATGAAATCTCCAATCATCACCAGGTGTTTACACCTTTATTCTCTACAAGCCCACTGTACATTTGTGACATTCAATTTTCTCTCCTGTGTCCAGTTTGTGACAGTAATGAATTGCATCATCCACTGTTCTGGTAATTATGTCTTGCATTCCTGTCTCTAGCTCAGAATCAGTTGCCCCCCCACCTTATCATTTAGTGCAAAGTTTGCAAGTTTGCGATGAGTTCCTAATCCTAAGATATTAATAGATAAGGAATGATACAGCCTACAGCACCAAACCCACTGTCTTCAGTGCCTCAATGCACTCCCTTTGCTCCTTCTGAGTCTGATGAGCCATATTTTGCCCTATATTCCCCCTTTCATTGCTCCTACATTGCCTTACATGCCCCCCTCCCCCCCCCCCCCCCCCCCCCCCACCTTCGCTTCTTTTACTGAAGATCCTGGAGATCAATAACAAAAAAACCCCAGGAACCTCAGTTTTTAAAGGGCCTTAATTCTGTAACTCCAGTTTGCCAGTTGGTGAGACCATTTGGTTACATGAGGGGTTGACCAGATCTCTTGCATGTGTACCATGTATGCTCATATTATGATACCTCAGTGCTCTGGCAATGCCCAATGAGCTTGAGTCTAAAAGTGCCAGAAATATGCAACAGTTCTGTTGGGGAAACACAACACAACCCTCATCTTTTGTATCACATTTACTGTTTCTTTAATGACTTGGATGTGAATGTGGGAAGTATGATCGGTAAATTTGCAGATAACACGAAAATTGGTGGTGCTGTTGATAGCAAAGAGGGTAGACTTAGGCTGGAGAATAATATTGCTAAGCAGGTAAACTAGGCAGAGAAAGGACAGGTGGAATTTAATCCTGATAAGTGTGAGGTGTTACATTTTGGAGGTCCAATAAGGGTAAGAAATACAGAGTGAATCATAGGGAGGCTTGATAAACAGAGGGAACCTGGTGTACAAGTCCATAGATCCATAAAAAGTGGCAGAGCAGGTAGGTAGGGTAGTGAGGAAGGCATATGTGATGCTAGCCTTCAATAACCAGGGCATAGAACATAAGAGCACGAAGGTCATGGTACAACTTTATAAAACATTGGTTAGGCCACAGCTAGAGACTGAGTTCAGTTGTTGTTGCCACGCCATAGGGAAGATGTAAATGCACTTCAGAGGGTGCAGAGTACGTTTACCATTACGTTGCCTGGGATGGAGTGTTTCAGCTATGAGGAGAGCCTGGATAGGTTGGGTTTGTTTTCCTTGGAGAGGAGGAAGCTGAGGGAGGACCTGAGAGAAGAATACAAAATTCTGAGGGGCATTGATAGGGTATAGAGGAGGAGGTTTTCCCCATAGCAGATGGGTCAAAAACCAGGGGGCATAGGTTTAAGGTAGGGGGGAAGAGGTTTAGAGAGGTGATCTGAGGAAGAATATTTTCACCCAGAGGGTGGTTAGCATCTGGAACGTGGTGGAGGCAGGTACTCTCACAACATTTAGGAAGTATCTGGATGAGCACAAATTGCCAGTTGGTCCATTGACACCTATGGACTAAATGGTAGTAGATCAAATTAGTATAGATAAGTACTTAATGGCCGGCATGAACACAATGGACCAAAGGGTCTGTTTCTGTTCTGTATGATCCTTGCAACATAGAAAGAGGCCATTCAGCCCACTTTGAGTCCATGCTGGTTCTCAAAACAATCCCATCTCCTTACTAATTTCCCTTTAACCCATTCTCTCCCAGATAGCCATCAATTCCATCTTGATTTTCCACCACCAATCGACACCAGGGATAACTAACCACATAACCTACTAACCAACATGTCCTTGCAATGTGGGAGGAAACCAGAGCACCCGGGGGAAGTCCGCACGGTCACAGGGAGAACACACGGAGACAGCACCAGGTCAGGATCTAACCTGGGTTGCTGGAGCTATGAGACAGAAGCATCACCTGCTGTTCCACTGTGCCACCCCATGGTTTGACCCAGATTGTTATTACCTTTTAATACTACCTGCTTTTCTGTTCATGGTTTTGACCGTGAGCCACTGCTATGTGACAGGACATTTTCTGCCAATCTGTAGCCTGGCACTGTATCAAGGGCATCCGGTGAATCAATTGAGCAAAGTCGGTGCAACCCAGATGTGTTCCTTGGGTCACTTTGTTCCATTGGACCCACAGAATCGGTGATTTTTCCACCTCTGAACTGCCCAACCCTCACAGTTTGCTGCCAGTGGCAAGGAGCCAGGAGCTAGTCTGCAGCAGAATGGAAAACCCAGGCCACAGTCCCTGGAGCCACTTGTAAAGGACAGAGAATCCAACACCCAGCACCCAGCCCTGTGTGGTAACAATGCCATGAGTTGTTACAACTGGAATTTTAAAGTCGGTATCAATTTCCTTGAAAAAGACACTTTATGTCACAGTCTGTAATCAAGCATTTTCCTCCCAGGGTATTTTACACAACTTCTTCATTTTGTTAACTCATTCTCAAGTCACTAACTATGCAATGGGAATGGTTCAATTGTTCTGATCCAACTGTTGTCACAATCATTCTTCTTCTTCTTAATTATTAAATTAAAATAAATAAATGATTTGAAAGTTAATTATTAAGTTTAGAAATAAAATGTAAATATTTAATAATTCCACAATGAATCGATGTTGGGTAAACTTTCCGAACTGAGTCTCTGCAATGCTGGATGATTGGAATATAGGAAGTGGCCTCTGTCTACTCCACAATGGGCAAGTTAACAGCAACAGTCTTCTCTCTCTGTTGCCATTACAATGTTTAATGGCAGGATCTGGATCTGGATTTAGGCTAATAGGGAAGAAGGAAATGCTCTGAAAATCATAATCACCTATTCGCATATTTTCACGAAGCCCTTTCATGTGTGTTTGGGGATTTTGTAAATAGCAGGATATGAGTGACAGAAAACCAAGCTGCATGTACAGGCGAGGAATTATCTACTCCTGCATTACATGGCAGGCAGCTAGGTAGTTATAACAGCGGATTTACTGGCGAACGAGGTGCGGTATGCTGGTAAAACGTGACAAAATTAATGTGATTCTTAAGGGTGGCACAGTGGCACCTGCTGCCTCACAGCTCCAGTGACCAGGGTACAAACCTGACTTCCACTGCAATCTGTGGGCAGTTTGCATATTCCGCACAGGTTTCCCCAGGGTGCTCCGGTTTCCTTCCACATCCCAAAGACATGCAGGTTGGTTGATTAATTGCCCCAAATGAGTACTTAGCCTGGTGAAAGTTGATGGGAATGTAGGAGAATGAAAGAAAATGATTAATGTAAATGCTGTTCGATGGTCAGTGTGGATTGGATGGGCTGAAGTTTATGATCCTCTGCCCTCTATAGTACTTGAGCCAGCCTTTAATATTTTATCAATGGTTAAAATTTGGTCGGCAACTTTCATGTCTTCTGATATACCTCCGCATAAGTGCTTCCAATTGCACTTTTCATTCAATCTGCAAGGACATGGAAAGTAACCAGCCTGAGAATTCACAGCAAAACCTGCCCTTCCGTGTATTATAATATTAACAGCTAATCCAGTCACAGACCTTTGACCTTTGCACATTGATCTCTGCATTGGGCAGTTAGAGACGGCTTGCCAAATTGTCCCTCCGCACTGACTCAATGCTGCCTGGTGACACTGAGCTGTTATAAACCAGCCTCGAGGCTCCATGCTGGCTGTGTGACAGATCTGTGACACCCTCATAAATATAAATCAATGCAGACGCATAGGACTTGGACAATTTATACAGTGCTGGCAGTGAATAGAGGTTTCAGATGTGCTTTGTGTGACGCTACGGTCTGTTCATGTCATTCACACTAAATGTTCAAATAGCAAGAGCTAATATTTCAGTCAGACAATCCTTAAAGGCACAGGCAACATCTCATAAAACTTAGAAAAGAAATCAAATAGTAGTTATTGCTATGTTTATATTGAATTGACTCAAGTTAATAATTACATATGACAGTGACATAAATAGAGGGAAAAGTCAGTTACTCATACTGACTTCAGGAACAGTACAGACTTACTAACAACCCATATGTTTCCACTATAGGAAAAGCATATTTACTTTATTCACATTGTAGAGTCTTGAGGATATGAGGCCAACTTGCAGAAAACTTCTGTTCCTTATTTTCATGGTTTATCTTCATAATGTGTTTGTGATTTTCATAATGGATAACAATTTCCTTCTGCACCAGAAACTGGAAGATTGACTCCAAACCAGAAGGCCTTAATGTTCAAGTTCCACTTGATTGAAATCCCTACCATTATCCAGGTGCATGGCTTTAACCAATTTCAACATGGAGACAGAGGGAAAATCATAATGAATTCCTAAATGACTGCAAAATGAATCAGAGAAAGCTACAATTCTGCCACCCTTCCATCAAACTGCTGGCCTGCCCTCTTGATGCTGAAACCCTTATCCAACTCCAGATGCTGCCAACAATGATCAGACTAAAATACGGCACATTGTGCCAGTTTCAGCATACAGTTCATTGTTCCCAATGTCTTCGTTTTCTTTCTGTTCTGGAAAAAGATAAGCTTTCCTTCACCCAGATTGAGACATCTTTTCTTAAAAGCTTGACCCTTGAGAGGGCTAAATCTTGGTGTGGTTGGTCGTGTCTCTATCTGGATTCTGTAGACGTTGTTGCCCACATGTCCTCAAAGTACAAAGTTCAAGCTATAACAGGGAATCATAGAGCCATCCAGCACAGAAACAGGCCCTTCGGCCCACCATGTCCATGCTGACCATCCTTTACCCATCTACACTTAATCCCATTTACCAACATTTGATTTAAGTCTTTTGCAGAACAAGTGGAAAAGCTTCATATAGTTGAGAGCACAAGTGCTGTGTTGCTTAAGTAATCAGTTGATGATAGTAATTTCAACGCAGGATTTAACTCTAATAAAAACAGAAAATGCTGGAAACACTCAGCAGGTCAGGCAGGATCTGTGGAAAGAGAAACAGTTAACATTTCAGGTCCAACAAACAATCTGCTGAAGGAACACAACAGGTTGAGCTGCATCCGAGGGGTAAAGGAAAGATCAACATTTCGGGTCGGAACCGTGCATCAGGACGCATTTGTTCCTGATGCAGGATTCTGACACAAAATGTCAACAGTTCCTTTTCCCCACAGATACTGCTCAACCTGCTGAGTTTCTCCAGCAGATTGTTGCTCCAGAATCCAGCATCTACAGCCTCTCGTGTCAACATTTCAGGTCATCGCAACTTAAACCTGTCCCAGATCTGGAATGTTAACTGTTTCTCTTTCCACAAATGCTGCCTGACCTGCTGAGTGTCTCCAGGATTTTCTGCTTTTATTTCAGACTTCCAACATCTGCAGCTTTTTGATATTCCTTTGGGTTTTAAAACTCCAGTTTATCAAGGTCCATACGTATGCCATCTCAGCATTTAATAAGATACATAGATCGAACTAATTCTATTTTAAGTCCAATAAAGTGGAATTTAAATTGATAATAAGATCTAGTGAATTACTGATTCATTTGACTGTTGTTCTTTAACTGACAGGGCATGTCCTTGTTTGGTTGAAGGTCATTCATTTGGGGTCTTCTATTTTGGCTGCAGTATTTTTGAAGGTAATTTCTATGGTGATCATTTTCCGCTGACCAGCTAGATATCTGCTCAGACCTCCTTGGACGAAACAGCTTGTAAGACAAAACAAGACAATTAGTGTTATTCATAGGTTGATGGATTCTTCCATCTATGTGATAATCCCTCACTACGTGAGCAGTGACTTAAGCTAAAGCAGAACAAAATATTACAAAGAAAGATCTTCAGCAACTCCACAGCCCCACCAATCCATTTTTCCTTTGGCTTGGTTTTAATATTAACGTACCATTGAAATGTATTGGCTAGTTATTGGACATTGTATTTAGAGGCTATCTGTTGTTTGGCCTTGAGTGAGAAGAGGATGCAAGTCTGTTCAGATCATCAAAATTGACAGAATAAACCTAAATTGGTAAATTGGTTTATTATTGTCACATGTAGTGAGGTACAGTTTAAAACTTTGTTTTGCATGCCATTCATACAGATCATTTCATCACATCAGTACATTGAGGTAGTACAAGGGAAAACAATAAAAGAATGCAGAATGTAGTGTTACAGTTACAGAGAAAATGCAGTGCAGGCAGACAATAAGGTGTAAGGCCATGACAAGGTAGATTGTGAGGTGAAGAGTCCATTTTATCATACGAGAGGACTGTTCAGTTGTCTTATAAGAGTGGGATAGAAGCTATCCTTGAGCCTAGTGGTACATGCATTCAGGCTTTTGCATCTTCTGCCTGATGGGACGGGGGAGAAGAGAGAATATCTGGGGTTGGTGGGGTCTTTGATTATGTTGGCTGTTTTACCAAGGCAGAGTCCATGGAGGGGAGGCTCGTTTCCATGATGTGATAAGCTGTGTCCACAACTCTCTGCAGTTTCTTGCGGTCCCAGGCAGAGCAGTTGCCATACCAAGCTGTAGTATATCCAGATAGGATGCTTTCCATGGTGCATTGATAAAAGTTGGTGAGGGTCAAAGGGGACATGCCAAATTTCTTTAGCTTCCTGAGGAAGTAGAGGTGCTGGTGCACTTTCTTGGCCATGGTGTCTACGTGCGGCAGCAAGTAACTTTATAATGATGGTTAACATTGTATCAGGAGGCTTGTGTGCAGTGTGACATTGTCTTTCATGTAAGGAGGAAGTTGCTGTAGAATGCAACACAGTGTTCATCCCAAGCAGTTTTAATCCTACTAATCCCTTCACTCTGTGACACCGGATTTAACAAGTATTTAGACGGAGCTGAAGTATTCTGCGACAGCAGATGTGATATGGCTTACTACCCTCTCGCTTAACAACCAAATGAAACCATGTTTTTAAATAAAAATTCTATTCACTCCTTAGCATTTTGAAATTAATTTTGATTGAAGTGATTCAATTTTTCAGAGTTCCTTCTGTATTATATATTCATTTATGGCAGTTGCATTTAACTAATCAAACATAAAAGTGGATGTAAACTTGTAATTGCTAATTCTTGGGGAGTTTTTAAGCCTTGTAGGTTAATTAAATGTGAAAAGGAATGGCTTGGCGTTTTGTCAGTTCACATGTGTTGGAGTCAAAGGGTTAATCAAACAGTATGGAACCTCTCAGCTTGCTCTGTGTGTATTTGCCCCTGGCTATGCTTTAGCATTAGCAGGAACACACATTCAGTCCAATTATCAGATTTCTTGTGGAATATAATAGAAAAAAAATTGAGTGTTAATCTGCTATCAAGAAGTGTTCTTGTGGCAGTGATTTTCATGTGAGATTGCCAGTGTCACTTCTACCAGTCCAATTAAACAAAAACAGGCATTTGCTGCTCACAGCTGAGGTTTTGAAGGGAGCACTTGAACACATGACAGAAGACCACACTTGATGAGATCAAACCCAACCACTTTGCAAAACACATACAAATTAGGAGGATGAGTTGGCCACTCAGCCCCTTTAGCCAGTTCTGTCAAACAATAAAGTCATGACTAATCTAACTGTAACCTCAGCTCTGCATTCCTGCCTATGTCCGGTGACCTTTCACCCCTTTGCTTATCAGGAAGTTGTTTAGCCTTAAATATATCCAAAGACTGTCTCCACCACCCCATGAGGTAAGTTGTTACATTGGTTTATTATTGTCACATGTACCGAGGTACGGTGAGAAACTTTATTTTGCCTGCCACCCATACAGATCATTTCATCACAACAATGCATTGAAGTAGTGCAAGGGAAAACAATAACAGAATGCAGAATATAGTGTTACAGCTACAGAGAAAGTGCAGTGCAGGCAGACAATAAGGTGCAAGGCCCATAACAAGGTAGATTGTGAGGTCAAGAGTCCATTTTATTGTACCAGGGTACCATTCAATAGTCTTATAACAGCAGGATAGAAGCTGTCCCTGAGCCTGGTGGTACATGCTTTCAGGCTTTTGTATCTTCTGCCCGATGGGAGGGGAGAAAAGAGAGAATGTCCAGGGCAGGTGGGATCTTTGATTATGCTGGCTGCTTTACTGAGGCAGCGAGAAGTGTAGACAGAGTCCATAGAGGGGAGGCTGGTTCCGTGATCTGCTGAGCGGTGTCCACAACTCTCTGCAGTTTCTTGCAGTACCGGGCAGAGCAGTTGCCGTACCAAGCCGTGATGTATCTGGATAGGATGCTTTCTATGGTGCATTGATAAAAATTGCTGAGGGTCAAAGGGACATGCCAAATTTCTTTAGCCTCCTGAGGAAATCGAGATTCTGATGAGCTTTCTTGGCCATGGTGTTTACATTGTTGGACCAGGATAAGAAGATAAGATATCTTTATTAGTAATATGTACATCGAAACACAGCGTGAAATGCATCTTTTGTGTGAAGTGTTCTGGGGGCAGCCCACAAGTGTTGCCACGCATCCGGCGCCAACATAGTATGCCCACAACTTCCTAACCCATACGTCTTTGGAATGTGGGAGGAAACCAGAGCGCCCAGAGGAAACCCACGCAGACACGGGGAGAACAAACTCCTTACAGACAGCGGCCGGAATTGAACACAGGTCGTGGGCACTGTAATAGCATTACGCTAACCGCTACACTACCATGCCTGACTGGCTATTGGTGTTGTTCACTCCTAGGAACCTGAAGCTTTCAACCCTCTGGACCTCAGCACTGTTGATGTAGATAGGAGCATGTGCACTGCCCCCCTTCCTGAAGTCAATGACCAGCTCTTTTGCTGACATTGAGGGAGAGGTTGTTGTCATGACACTGTGCAACTAGGCTCCCTATCTCAGTCCTGTACTCTGACTCATCGTTATTTGAGATTCAGCCCACTATGGCGGTGTCATCTGCAAACTGAAGTTAGAGGAGAGTCTGGCCACGCAGTTGGCCAGAGGAAGAAAGTTCCAAAGACTCACAACCTTCTGAGAAAAAAAAGTCACCTCATCTCTGTCTTAAAAGGACAACTTGTTAAATTTTAAAAGTGAGATGCTGTCACAAGAAGAAATATCCTCTCTACATCCACCCTGTCATGACCCCTCAGGATCTTAAATGCTGCAATGGAGTCACCTCTCACACTTCCAACCTCCAATGGTGCAAACCCAGCCAACCAACCATTCCTCCGATGACAACCTGCCCATTCCACAGTGAGGTAAACCTTCCATAAATAAGAACACCATTAGTCTACAAAGTACTTCAGATGTGGTCTAACCAATGCCGTATTTAAATGCAGCAGACACTCCCTACTTTTGTATTCAAATCTTTTCTTTCTCCCAATCCAATCTTCTCCCCTGTTCTCGCAGATTCTGACAAGCCTGAGGGTTCGATTCCACAGCCATCAGCCCTCTGATATCCAACCCATGTCCAAGTCTAGATTGTGAGCATCCTTCAGCCAATTTTCCAATGTGGGGAGTGATGAGGACTGGGGAAGATTTTCACAATGAAACCTACTCCTTTTTGCTGTGTGTCTTTAAAGTGAAGGTCCCAATGGATCTAGAGCTGGAGTACAGGTCAATTACAATCAAATAGATCGGGAAGCAGGGGACAATCTGGGATGTCTGACTGACCTATTTTTGTTTGTAATGTTATTTTGATGAGGAACATGACCTCCACCACATTGAGGACAGTCCATCACCTCCAACTGTGGCCGAAGTCAGTCAACTCTGAACTAATTAGAACCACACATGGAACTTTCCTGTTCTGAGCACTCAGTTGAAAAATATTTTCACATTGAGGCAGGGGATATTCACCTTCAGAAGACCGCTAACAGTAGCTTTGATTCAGAAATGATTATTGACCCTAACCCACCCCACCCCACCAAACCAGGTAACCGTAGCAGGACGTCAATACCTCACTCAGTTATGTCAACTGAAGAATCAAGGAATTTAATGAGCATAAAATGGGAATGACAAGAGTCAGTCACATGGACTTCAGTACCCAATGTTCCACTGAGCATGAGATTCCACTGAGATTCTTGTTTACTTATTGCCTTGTCTGTATTTAATATTGTTCCAGATGCAACTAAAGTGCAGGAGAGCAAGTTGATGCAAATATTTCCTGAACTAAAATCATTCACTGATTATAATCAACCACAGTTTGCTTATTTTCATAAGCTCATGCTTGATATGTTATTTGTTTATTCAAGTTTTTAAGCATTAAATTCCCTGCTTTGTATTACTTTCCCTAATTCAAGTTATTTGAATCTTCAATTGTTGTGGAGTCCAGGAACGGAAGACATTTCAGCTTTCAAAAGACACTCGCTTTTTTCCTCATGGTGCGAACAAAGCTTCATGTCGGGCAGAAGTGCACTGCAGAAAGGAGAGGAGGAGACAGCGACAGATTGCTCTTGAAATGTAAGAGTAATCATGTTTCAGATTCAGGGCTCCTCAAAGTGGACGGAGCTGTGAAAACAAACATGTTGTGGTGGGTGAGAGAGAAAGGGTGATTCCGTGTCCTGGGGAATCACTCAGGGATATCAAAGGCACTTAGCCCTCCACTTTGTTGAAATGAATGTGTGAGTGTTTCAGTGTACAGGACATGTTGGACAGTGAAATCATCAGTATGTATCATCTTGTAGGAGTTCCCAACTGACCAAAGGCTTGCTGGTGGAATCTGACGTGCAATTATGCTATAGTGACATAGAATCTTAGAGTTGTTACTGCAGAGGAAGAAGCCATTCAACCCATTGAGTCTATGCTGGCTTGCCCTTGATCTCATTCCTCACAAACTAGCAGCAGAGAGAGAATTCCAGGTCATGACTACTCCGTGTGTCAGGGAGCTTTCTTTTCCACCTTCCTTTGCATCAGTTGCTCAAAGTTTTTAAACCTCTGCCTGAGTTGACTGCTTCCCCAGCTAATTCCAGCTATCAAACCTCCTCTCAACCTTCTTTGTTCCTTGGAGAAAAACTGTAGCTTCTCCAGAGCAACCATATACAGGGATTCCCCGGGTTACAAATGACCTGACTTACGGAAATCCAACAATACAAATTCTCCCATACATTTTTAAAGCATTTTTCCAGCTAGTAATAATAATAATATGTTTCATTGTATTCATTAAGGACTGGATACAGCATTACTTTAATTATGGGTCGTGTTCGGGTGATTATTCAATGAAACGAAAAAATTATAGTAACAGTATGTGGAGTGATAGGGTATGGGCAGCTGTAGAAAATGTATGTTTCTGACTTAAGGAGAAATTGGCTTATGGACAATTCTCAGGAATGGAACCCTTGTATAACCCGGGGATGCCTGTACAATGAAACTGATAATCTGGAACTCTTGGCACTTTGCTGGTGCTGGAATAGCAGATTTTCTGGACTATTGGATGTTAGTCCTTCTAATACACAAACACACTTTTACTTCACCTTTTTATATGTTACACAATAGTATTTGTTACACATGTTACACATTTGTTGAACATGTTACACAATACACAATAAAGTTTCCAGTGAACACATTGAGTTTGAAGGGAGCGGGAAATACACTAGCATGCTGGACCCTGGCTCCATCCACAAATCTACCCATGTTCCTGACCCCTGGTGTTCCAACCCTGACCTGGTTCTGGCTACACACCCAGACCTCCAGCTCACATTCTGGACTAACGAGTGAGCCAGATGCCAGACTGTCGGGATTTCCAACCATCAAATGCTGGATTATCAGAGTTTTACTGTTAACCCCAATTCTACATCTCTTCCTCTTGTTCTTTCCCTTTCAGTAAATGGAAATAAAACTGGGCAGAGATGGCACTGCAGCGAACCTGTTTACATTTTTGCCAAACATCACCCTTGACTCCACATCAAGGACAAGGACTGGTTTGAGACGGGCAATTCCTTGTAAAAATGAGCATCTGGCAGACTAAAATTCTACTCCAGTGCTCTCACTGGGAAAATCTCTCCCAGCAGTGATTCTGTTGAATGTTTATGAACAGACTGCTCAATCAGGAAAGTCCACTAATTCTTAACAGGAGGGAAACATTTGAAAGTGAAACTGGGAAAAAAATAGTTCACACAGCTCAATGCAAAGTGCCTTCAGACTGGCAACTGAGTTCACGTATCATTTTACTTTGATGCAAAATATGCAACAAATAAAGACTAATTTTGTGCCCTTCAAGACCTACATCTAATGAGGTGTTTTGAAGCCATTTTGATCCCTCGAGTCTAGACCATCTCACAGGCATCCTGTGACCTATTCTCCCCCCATTCCCTTCAACTCTTCACGGTTTCTACTTCTCACCTATGCACTAGGGGCAATTAACAGCAGCTGCGTGTCTTTGGGAGGAAACCAGAGCACCCAGAGGAAACCCATGCAGTCACAGGAAAAACATGCAACCTCCGCACCGAGAGTGCTGGAAGATGTGTGAGGAAACTGGAGCACCTGGAGGGAACCCAGGCGATCTCAGGAAGAATGTGCAGCAGAGGTCAGCATCGAGCCCAGGTCGCTGGAGCTGTGAAGCAGCAGTTCCTCCAGTTGTACCACTGCACTGTCCATCTTCCTCTGTTAGTGTGAGATTGGCAGGATTAGGGTTATCAGTAAAACTCCGATAACCCGGCATCTGATGTTTGGAAATCCTGACGGTCCGGCATTCGGTTCACTCAGAATGTTGTTAACCATTACAATGTGCCTGATGATCCCCTGCAGAAATTCCAGGTTCTGGGGATCCATATGCATCGCCAGCGGCTGCCAGCTATCAAATGACATCCAGGATGTTCTGCAACCCTCTGGTGCAAAATTTGCCTGCTTTAAGGGACCAGATGGATTACATTTACTCTTTCTGAAATGGAGTTAAAATCCCAACCTTTGGAACCAGGGAGGAGCAAATCCACACGAGTTCTGAGGCCTGATCATTAGTCTGTGGCACCTTGAACTGCTGGTGGTCACCAGGTAGTGGCAGGAGTAGGCTCATGTGTGATGCTCAACAGTTGAATCGCCTTCTGACAATTGGTGACCGTTTGCATTCATTAGTGGCAAACACTTATATGACATACTGGCTGTGGTGTGGTTCAGTCATTGAGTTCCTTCAAAACAGCATTGGTAGGTTTCTGGGTATTAAGGGAATTGAAGGATATTGGGATAGTGCAGAAAGTGGAGGTAGAAGATCAAAGTCAAAGTCGAGTTTATTGTCACATGCACAAGTACTTGTATGAACAGGTGCAATGAAAAACTTGCAGCAGCATCACAGGCACATAGCATTAGAGACACAACATTCACTAGAAAGAGAAAAATTAAACACAATTTTTACAAGAACACAATTAGAACAAAACAAAAAGTCCATTGTAGTGCAAAGTGGTCAAAGTGGTCATAGTGTTGCCGTACTGAGTTAGTGATTAAGGTTGTGCCGGTTGGTTGAAGAACCAAATGATTGAAGGGAAGTAGCTGTTCTTGAACCTGGTGGTGTGGGGTTCCAGGCTTCTGTACTCCTGCCTGATGGTAGCAGCAGGAAGATGGCATGGCCTTGGATGGTGGGGATCTTTGATGATGGATGTTGCCTTCTTGAGGCAGCGCCTCATGTAGATATTGCCAGTGGTGGGGAGGGATGTGCCCGTGATGTGGAGCTGAGTCCACTGCTCTCCGCAGCTTCTTACATTCCACTGTATTCAAATTGCTGTAACAGACCATCATCCAACCAGTCAGGATACTTTCAACAGTACATCTCTAGATGTTTGTGATCTTGGTGAATGGTGGAGCAGCCTTGAAATGCCAGATGACCTACTCCTGCTCCTATTTCTTAAGTCCTTATGTATGGAGTACTGCTCATGAAACCAATAGGGAGTGTGAGAGCAGTGCCTTCTTTGGGCAGTGTGTGGTGACTGGTACACTAGTGCTGAGGTAATGTAGAGAGAGAATCTGACAGGCTGTAAGGACACAGCATGTGTGGAATGCTGCCCATCCCTCCACCCAGGCCTCACCCACAGAGCCATCTCTGTCCCACCACCACTATCCCAACCCAACCTCATTCTCAGCCGCCCAAGCTGAAAACTGTGCAGCTGAGAACAGCCCCAGGTCTAGCCGTGGATGCTGAATATCCACAGAAGTGTCCTGAAGAAGGGTCCTGACCCAGAACGTTGACCCCCTGCTTTTCTCCACGGATGCTGCCTGGCCTGCTGAGTTCCTCCAGCATCATTGTATTTTTCATCCACAGCAGAATGTCTGCCTCCTGGAGTTCAGCTCATTATAATGGCCAGAATTTCAGCAGCTTCTTTTTAATGGTTTTTGCACCCTTTATGACACATAAATGATCTGTGAGGAGGGGCTCCTTTAAATCTGTTAGTTTTTGTGCAAATAAACCTACTTCCAGCTTCTCACCACACAAAAATTAGCTCCTTTCTAAATCCCAAGTGGGTGACCTCATATTTGCCTGCTCTGAAATCCATTTGCCTCTGTTTGGTTCATTCACTCAGTGTTGATGCCTCCATCTACACCACTGACAATACCTTCTATCTCTACATCGTGTTTACACTCTGGTTTTATGTGCTGTTATCTTAGTCATTATTAAATAGATAACCAAAAGCAAGGTCCCGCAGCTGCTGGAAATCCGAAATTAAAAAAAAACGTTTAACGTTTCAAATCGATGACCTCATTTTGCTTGCGGGATCAGGGGACTCCCGTGCTCTTAATGTCCCCTGAGCTGTTTTAAGTTCTTCTGCGAAACTTGGTTAATGTCTCACCTAAATTATGATGTAACATGGAGAAAAATATTGAAAGTAAATGGAGACAAAGGAGACTGCAGACGCTGGAATCTGGAACAACACACAATCTGCTGGTGGAACTCAGCAGGTCGAGCAGCGTCTGTGGGGGGAGAGGAATTGGATGCGTGGGGAAAGTAAATGGTGAGGTTGTGCGTAAATGACAAGCTCTGTTGTCAGATGGGGGTGATATCCTGACTGCTTCAATGCTGGATGAACGACACCAGAATTCCAGGCATCTCACTGAATCAAAGGGCACGGAGGGACTTTCGGCTCACTGGGCTCAATGAGTCTCTTAAGGTTCACTCTGCGTGACCTATCAGCACCCACCCAGGAACAAGTTAAAGTGGTGAGGGGTTCTGCTTCCACCAGCCGCTCAGACAATTCAGACAGTGTCCAGACCACACCACTTCTCAGTTGAAAGTGAAGGGGCAGGCACGGTAGTGTAACGGTTAGCGCAACGCTATTACAGCGCCAGCGACTCGGGTTCAATTCCGGCCACTCTCTGTGAGGAGTTTGTACGTTCTCCCCGTGTCTGCGCGGGGTTTCCTCCCACATTCCAAAGACGTACGGGTTGGGAAGTTGTGGGCATGCTATATTGGCGCAGCCCCTAGAACACTCTACGCAAAGATGCATTTCAATGTGTGTTTCGATGTACATGTGAATAAAGATAACTTAAAACCCTCCTGTCTCAAAACTTAAACCAGACCGCCAGTCCAAAATATGATACCTGTGCTTAATGCAATTGGAAGCTTGCGCCGATAAAGGACTCATTGTCGACTTCGGATGCAAGATGCCAGGTAACCCAGCCGAGTGTTTGCGCCAGGGACCAATAAGACGGCGTCCAGTAGACTTGTGGTAAAGGCTTGATTGGGAGAGTGCCGCATTTGAATTTTATTTCGGTGCAAGACAAGGAACAAAGGTTTCTCCGCTGTCTCCTGTGAATCACTTGGCGCTTTGAAAGTGTACATTGCTGGCGTTTCATTCCCTGCCCTTCCCACCCGCAGTCCAAAGTCCACACAGACGCTTGGGGAAAAAACCCAATGCTGAAAAAAATACCTTCACAACTCGGCTGCGTGTCTGAGTTGTTGGCAGGGCTCACACCACTCTGAAAATGAGTGCGATTCAGCTGGGCATGAAACAGCACAGATAACAGAAATGAAGAAGGCCGAGGTGTTTCGACTTTCCCTGAACACATCTAATAGACTGTGTGTGGAGAACCCGTCTGATCACATTCTCGCTGGGTGCCACCTTTCCTGAAGTGACAGTTACGAAACCTCCTGCTGTTTGCTCTGTGTGTGTGTGGGTGTGTGGGTGTTTGTGTGTGTGTCTGTGTGTGTGTCTGTGTGTGTGTGTGTGTGTGTGTGTGTACACACAGGTAGGGTGCTGAGTGTTCCTTTTGTTTCTTGACTTGCGTTCGCTTGGTCGGCGCTCGGAGAATTAATGCAGAGGTGTCCTGGTAGCGGAGGGTGGAGAGTCCGCAGCGTCTGCGGTAGAGGAACTGCTGAAAGCGATCCGAGCCGAGCCGAGGCTCCGGGGGCACTGGTCACGGTGTCACACCTCTCACGCAGGGCTCGATGAGAAACCTCCGCTGACTGGAGTCACAGCGGCCACCGGACTGCGAGTCGGTTCGACTTCTGTAAGTGTTCCGGGTTCCTGTGTGAAGGGTTACAATCGCCTAAACGAAAGCCCTGTATCCGAGACAGTGCGGGGAAGGTTCTCTCCAAACCTATATATTATGCAAATTATCAGGGATTTGAAGTAACCTTTCCATTTCACGGTTCAATCCTACGTTAGAAATGATATTACGTTGGAAAGTGACCATATTTCCTTAAAAGCATGTGGATTATAATGAAGACAAGGGATTCTGCAGATGCTGTAATCTGGAGCAGTGCTGGAGGAACTCAGCAGTATCTATGGAGGGAAATAAACCAGGTTGAGAGTTGAATCCTGAGGAAGGGTCCCGACCCGAAACGTGGACTGTTTGTTTCCCTCCAGAGATACTTCCTGACCTGCTAAGTTCCTCCGGTACTTTGTGTGTGTTGCTTTGTAATGACTTGCTTTTGGAATGCGTTCATTTTGGGGAGTTTAGTTGAGTGTTTATTGGATGCAACCGAAAGCTTTAAATGTATGTGAACATGTTTACCCTTATTTCTGAATCGGATTTATTACCATTCAATCTACTTGATACGTTTTATACTCACATTTTGCCTCTGGTTTAATCTCTTGTTGCGATATTTTGTTACTTAAAACACCTGGCGTGTTGCTAACAGCGAGTGCGTTGAGTCAATGTGGCAGAATAAGGAATACGGTCAGGTCAGCAAAAGCTATAGAAGCAAAGGCGGGGAATGTGGTCTGGGGATGTGTGCAGTGCGCTTTGCGTGTGTCCGGGGTGAGACCAGCTGCCGAGCGTTCCCACTTCAGGGACTGATGCTCTCCGCGCCGTGAAGGTGCTAGAACTCGTTGGCAGCTCTGTACTTTGCCGTTTGATGTAAGTTGAGCCGGGTTGGAGGGCCGCGAAGTAGGGTAAAGCCGGCTGGTGTGGGACCAGAGTCACTGAAAAAGTTGCCAGCCCTTGTAATTCCCCTCACTGTTGGACCAGTTGCATTTTGCGGCAATGTGGCAGTTTGAGGTCAGTTTCAATGGCACTGGGCTTTTGTTGAAATAACTTACAAATTCCCAAACTGCCCATGATAGATTTCAACTCGGGCGCGATGCTTAAAAGGGTGAGTGATATGTTGCAGATCAATGATAGACGTGGTGCTACCGAGCCAGGTGTTCTCTCGGTTCACTGCTCGCCGCTTTACCCCCTCCCCAGTTCGTTGTCACCGGGTAGCTGGTGTCAGACCAAGTTAAGAACGAGGACCAGGAACTACTCTTAGGTATGCCACCATAGCAAGCGTCCTATCAGGATGCATCACAGCTTGGTCTGGCAACTGCTCTGCTCAAGACCGCAAGTCATCGCAGAGAGTTGTGAACGCAGCCCAGTCCGTCACAGATGGAAACCAGTCTCCCCTCCGCTGACTCTGTCCACACTTCCCACTGCCTCGGGAAAGCAGCCAACATAACCCAGGACCCCTCTCAGCCGGGTCATTCTCTCGTCTCCCCTCTCCCGTTGGGCAGGCACCACCCGACTCAAGGACAGCTTCTGTCCTGCTGTTGTAGACTCTTGAACAGACCTCTCCTATGTGAAAGACCAATTCTGCATCTTCCAATCAACTCAGTGGTCCTTACACTTCATCTGTTTACCTTCACTGCACTCTCTCTGTAGCTGCCACACTACATTCTGTATTCTGCATTCTGTTTTCTTTTTACTATCTGGATATACCTGTGTATGTATAACCTGTCTGGATGACATGCAAACTAAGGTTTTTCGGTACACGCGACAATAATAAGCCAATGTTATCCTGGTTGTCACATATTTGCCATGGTCAGTCTTTGGCAGTGTCTTGTCACTATATATAGTCAGAATCAGATTTATTATCACTGACATATGTTGTGAAATGTGTTGTTTTGCGACAGCAGTACAGTGCAAGACATAAAAATTACTATAAGTTACAAAAATAGATAAATTGTGCAAAAGAGGAATAACGAGGTAGTGTTCATGGACAGTTCAGAAATCTGATGGCGGAGGGGAAGAAGCTGTTCCTGAATCATTGAGTGTGGGTCTTCAGGCTCCTGTACCTCCTCCCCGATGGTAGTAATGCAAAGAGGGCACGTCCTGGATGGTGAGGGACCTTAGTGATTGATGCCGCCTTCTTGAGGCAGCGCCCTTGAAGATGTCCTCAATAGTGGGGAGGGTTGTGCCCATGACTGAGGTGGCTGAGTCAACAACCCTCTGCAGCCTCTTTCAATCCTGCACATTGGAGCCTCCATACCAGGCAGTGATGCAACCAGTCAGAATGTTCTGCACTGTACATCTATAGAAATTTGACATACCAAATTTCCTCAAACTTCTAATGAAGTAGAGCCGCTGGTCTTGTGACAAGCTTAAGTTTATGCAGTCAGTGGCCCTACCAGGAACATACCAGGTTTGATTCAAGAGAATTGATGTTGTGTATCAGTGAGGAAGCAGAATGTGCAGGGGGAAATCAGCCGCTGGCTGTGGGGCTGTCAATGGCTGCTTCTCTGCTCCCTCTGTGAGACATTTAATTTCACTCTGCATTGAATCCCAATGAGTGGTCGACTTTGGCCAGAATGGGGCGGAACGTCTGTAATCTCCCCCAGCACTTACTGGGCTGTAAAAGCGAAAGCCACTTGCAGTTCCTGAGGCTGATCAGCAACCCTTGTTGGGCAATGAGGTCAGGTTTTAAGGTGATTCCCACTGTGGTCGAATATCCTCCTGACCCTCACTGCCAAGGCTGCCACGTGACTAATAGCCATCGGGTCAAGGAACCAGAAGTGACCAGGACCTGTGGGCCCGCAGCCCATCAAAGATCTACTTAACAGGAGAAAACTAGTGGGAAAATAATGTAGATTGGCGGGAAAGAGACACACAGTGGCAAAATCTAGAGAAGTGATTCGTAAATAATATATTCAAGACTATAATATCATTAACGGGGCTCCAGTGACATCATAAGAGGCCTGAATAAAACTGTACCAGATTATAAATGTCACTTGAACTCTGATATTAGGTTACACCCTGCTAATTATTCCCTTCTGTTTGTTATTATGCAAAAAAATATATGTTGCACTGTTGAGTTTGTGCCATTTAGTACACTGTGCTTTTTGGCTCTGGCTCCACCTCTGGAAACTGTATGAAGTGGGGAAGGTGCCAGACAGCTCTGTGGCTCAGTGATTATTTTTGTGCCAAGTGTTGAGGTTAAGAGCAGTGATGGTCCAACACTGCTGGTAATGGTGATGACAAGGCATGTTAAGTGTCAGTCATGGCTCAATGATAGCTTGAAAGACACTCTCTGAAGAAGGGCAAGGGGGTTACACAACACGTATCCTCATCAAATATCCCTAACGTAGCCTACTTGATCATAGTCAGCTGTGAAAAACTGCAGATGCTGGAAATCCAAAACAAAAACATTTTAAGTGCTCAGCAGATCAGGTAGCATCTATGGGGACAGAAAGAAAGGCCTCATTTTGTATCAGGGACTTTTCATCAGGACTAGCAAAGTGAGAAGAAATGCATTTTTAAGTCGCAGAGAGGAGGAAGAGTGGAGAGAACAGAGAGATTGTCTGTGATAGACCAATGTTGTCAAGATAATGATTACGGCAGTTCGAGACTGAAGAGAAAAATGACATACATTGAAACAGAGAGGTACAGCCACATTTGTGGAGAGAGGCAGAGACTGACAAAAGGGGTTACAGGCAGTCCCCAGGATTCTGTTCCTGAGAACCATCCATAACCCAAACTGTTTGTAAGTCAGAAATGAACAGAGACAGTGGTGAGGGGAGAGTGAGCAGGCACAAGAAGAGCAGCCGGCCTCACTGACTCACTGAGAGAGAGAGTGAGTCTGCTCAGCACTCCCAGCTCTGCTTGACTCAACCCAGCCTCTGAATGTTGTGGCTTAAAGAGTGGGGAGATAAGGCATCCAGAAATGCCCCTTTCCCACCTGGCAGTAGATACCTGCAGTCCTGCAGCAGCCAGCAAATCCATTCCCCTCCACCCCACCCATTTCCCAAATACTCGTTCCTATGTATGGAGTGTCCATAAGTTGGGCTTTTGTAACCTAGGGAGGACCTGAAATTATTAACCTTAGTGTTGGACAGATGGCTGCATCGTACCTGGACAGAAGATGAGGTGGCATTCCTCGAGTTTACATTGGAGTATGGTAGGAGTCTGAAGGTAGGGAAGTCAGAGTGGGAGTGGGACGAAGAATTGAAGTGCCGGGTGGCAGGGTTGCCCCTGCTGACTGAACAGAGGTGTTCTACAAAGCATCACCCAACCCAAATTCTGGTTCTCCACAGTGGACGAGGCCACATCACGGGCACCAAACGCAACCACACTGAATCAGAAGTGCAAGTGAATCGCTGCTTCACCTGGAAGGAGTGATTTGGTGCCTAGGTGGTGGGAAGGGAAGAGGTGAAAGGACAGGCGTTGCATCACCTGTAGGTGCAAGGAGAAGGAGAGTGGTCAGTAGAAGTAGAAGAACGGACCAGGGAGTCATGGAGAGAACGGTCCCTTTGGGGGGTGTGGGGGAAGATGGTGGAACCTTGTTGAAGGTAGTGGAGATTATGGAGAACTGTCAACTGAAATATGGAGGCTGGTGAGGTGGAGATTGGTGAGGTGGAAGGTAAGAACAAGGGAACCCTGCCCTCTCTCTGACCAGGAAGAGGGTGAGTGAGAGCAACAGGACAGGAAATAGAAGGGCATTGTGGAGAGCCAAGCCGATTATGGTAGAGGGAAGGACCTGACTAAGGAGAAAGGAAGGTATCCTCCATGGAAAGTCTTTCCTTTGGTGCGTATACGATGGAGGTGGAGAAACTGGGAGGATGAATCACAGTCCTTCCAGGATGCAATGATGCTGCTTAACCCAGATCGCGCACAGATATCATTGAGTTGTACAGCACAGAAACAGCGCAGTGTACAAGATGATAAGAGGCATGGATCGAGTGGACAGTCAGAGACTTTTTCCCAGTGCAACAATGGCTGACACGAGGGGACATAATTTTAAGGTGATTGGAG
The DNA here is from genome assembly GCF_009764475.1 of Pristis pectinata. Taxonomy (NCBI): domain Eukaryota; kingdom Metazoa; phylum Chordata; class Chondrichthyes; order Rhinopristiformes; family Pristidae; genus Pristis; species Pristis pectinata. The sequence continues at coordinate 25,957,022 of NC_067429.1, read as the reverse complement.
GAAGGTATAAGGGGGATGTCAGGGGTAAGTTTTTTACACAGAGAGTGGTGAGTGCGTGGAACGCACTGCCTGCAGAGGTTGTGGGGGCAGATACATTACAGACATTTAAGAGGCTCTTAGATAGACACATGAATGATAGAGAAATGGGGAGCTATGTGGGAGGGAAGGGTGAGATAGATCTTAGAGCAGGATAAAATGTTGGCACAACATTGTGGGCCAAAGATCCTGTACTGTGCTGTAGTGTTCTATGTTCTATGTTCTAAGCAGGCCATTTGGCCCATCGAGTCTGCACCAACTATCAAGCACCCATTTACACCGATCCTACATTAATGCAGTTTTATTCTCTCCATATTCCCATTAACCCCGCCCCCACCAGATTCTACACTCACCCTACACATACTGGAGGCAATTTACAGCAGCTAATTAACCTACCTACCTGCACAGCTATGGGATGTGGGAGGAAACCCACACAGTCACAGGGAGAGCATGAAAATGCCGCACAGGCAGTGCCAGAGGTCACTGGAACTGCGAGGCAGCAGTTCGATTTACTATACCACTGTGCACTGAGTGCTTCTGTCTTTGTTGCTGTTTGTGGGATCTCACTGTGTATAAATTGGTTATAGGTTCCACATGTAGCCATAATAACAGGGATGCATTCCTGGAAAATATTTCATTAAACAAAATGTAGGTTGAAATGGCTGGTCAAAATGCGCTATGGGTGTTCCTACGCATGAAAATGGAGCAAAGAGTGGTTTCTTGTAAACCGGAGATACAAATCTCAAAGAGTCACAGTCATTGCAGCAATAATTTGTAAACCACAGGTTACTGTATTACAACTAAGACTATTTCATATGTACTGATGGCCATGAAGTGCTCTGAGACAGCTTGATGTTCTTAGTACAGAAAATAAAGGCTTTATTTCTTTTCCAGATGGTATTTGCATTGTAGCTACTGAGATGAAGTTATGCTGACGGGCTTCCAGAGAAGCTTGGATTCTGGGAGACTGATGCTGAAGCTATCCCTGTGTCTTTTCCCAAGCCTTCATCAGCCCCGGCTGAACCCAGGGGAGACTGCCTAGGAAGATGCAGTGTTATTTGCCTGCTATCCAGCGGTCACTTGAGGTCTGGGAAAGGTTGGGTTCTGGGCACAGGAGCTTGTCTCCTTTTTTCATTCTTTCATGAGATGTGAGCATCACTAGCAAGGGAGAAGTTATTCTACATCTCTAATTGGCCTTAAACTGAATGGGTTACCAGGTTGTTTCAGAAGATAATTAGGAGTTAACTATGTTGCATTCAGACCAGTATTGTTAAGAGTTCTAGCTTCATTCCCACTGGGAAACCAAATAGAATTTTACAACAATCTGGTAGTGTCATGGACATCATGAGTAATACTGCCTTTTTTTTCCATTCCAGACTACTTAGAATCATAGAGCTATACAGCACAGAAGCAGGCCCTTCAGCCCAACTTGTCCATACTGGCCAAGGTGGCTTCCTGCACTCGTCCCATTTGCCCGCGTCTGGCCCCGATCCCTCTAAACCTTTCCTATTCATGAACCTGCTTATTTAATTGGATTTAAATATCCCAGTTACCATGGTGGGATTTAAACTCACTTTTTCAGATCATTAGTCCAAGCCCCTAGATGATGGCTGCAGACTAGTAATTACAGGGATAGTCCGCTGCCACAGTCCCAGTTTGGTACCGATGCTGGGAAGCATGGTAGAAATTTCATTAATATTTTCTGTTCAATGGCACCTCGAGTCCAATTGTGATCAAACATTTTGTCTTCATCGGAGGGAAATCGATCAATTATTGTGTGGTAAAACAGTTAGTGATTTGGTTACATGGGGTCATTCAAAGATACAGCACAGAAACAGGCACTTTGGCCCACCGAGTCCGCACTGACCATCATTCGCCATTTACACTAATTCTACACTAAACCCATTTTTTATTCTCTCCACATTCCCAATTCTACCAGTCACCTACACGCTAGGATCAATTTACAGTAGCCAATTAACCACCAAACTACATGTCTTTGGAATGTGGGTGGAAGCCAGAGCACCCAGAGGAAACTCACACAGTCACAGGAAGAGCGTGCAATCTCCACACAGACAGCACCCGGGGTCAGGATTGAACCCAGGTCTCTGGCGCTGCAAGGCAGCAGCTCTACCAGCTGCGCCACTGTGCCGATATGTTTTATATCTTGCCTGATTTCCTCTTCCATTAAATGTCAACACAGAAGAGAAACAGACCAGTGTTAAACAGGCAGCTGATTTATTACTGCTACTTATATTTCTGTAGCCCAAGAGGAACTCCGTTCCCAGGAGGCAAAGTTGAATCTAGGTTCTTGTTCATTTACAAACCTCTCAAGTTGCTAGTACTTCAGACATTTTGCTTTATGGGCTGCAGACAGTCCCTCTGCATTCTCCAGGGCTATGAAACTCAGATGTAAACACACACTGGGCTAAGCTGCTGGAACACCAGTGGCCATAGTCCGGACATGGGCCCAGCAGGTGCAGTGTTGATGACCTCCACTCCAGTGCGTTGGTGTTTTGTGGTTTGATAGTGAACATCTGTCCAATTTTTCACTGTTTGGAGTTGTTTCTGGTACAATTACATTGGGAGCCTCTGCAGCTGATTAGTGAAAATAAATGCACTTCATCTTTTGAATCATACGTAACTTCCATTATCTGTTGCAACTAATTGCAATGTCATAATTCCTGGAATCCCTTACTATATGTTTTAATGCACTGAGTCTCCACAGTTCCTTTTGTTAAGAGATATATCTATTCTTTTTGTTTTGCTTAAGAAAGGAGGGAAAAATAAAATAGGGAACTTGAGTCCAGTTTGTCTGAGATCAGAATTAGGGGAAAAAATGTTTGATTTGATTTCTAAGGATGTGCAAACTGGACACTTGGAAAAAAATATGTTTCTGCAGACACAGCATGGTTTAATGTAAGAAGGATATTGTATGACAAATCTAGATAAGAGGGAACCTGGGGGTGTGTTTAAGGTTTCAGAAATCGGTTTGATAAAGAGTCACGTAAGGTGTTGTACAGTGTTAAGGAGCAAATGCATCGACATGGGCTGAGGATTGGTAACAATGAGTAACAAATGATGGGAAGCAATGAGTGAGGGTAAACCAGTCAGTGTTGGGATGGCAGGCTGTGTCCTGTGGAGTGCAGCAACAATCAGCTTTGGCTATGGTTGCTTACAATCAATGACTTAGATGAGGGGGAGAAGGGGTCAAGTGTAAGAAGTCCAAAAGCAAAGCAAAATGCACATGCTGGAAATCAGGCAGTTTGTATCAAGCAAGATGGACAGTTATCACTTCAGTTTGATGCCCTTTTACTGGAACTGATGTCACATCATTAAAAAGAATGTTTTTCTCCCCACTGTTGCTGCCTGACCTGTTGAGCACTTCCAGCATTTTCTGCTGTGGCGTTAGTTGTCAGACATCCAGAATGGTGCCACAGAGTTAACATTTCAGGTCAATGGCCTTTCGTGAGAATTAGAAAACAAGCACCATTCAGCTTGCAGGGAAGAGGGAGAGGTGGATGGGATAGAGGGAACGTCAGTGATCAGGAGAAGACCAAGGGAGACTGAATGACACAAGCAGCAGCTCTGAGAAGATGTGAAAGCTCGCTGGCTCCAGCTGATCTGTCTGATGGAGAAACAAGTGGGAGGATTAAACACATAAAAAAAGGAGGAAATATAATATAGAACAGCACAGCACAGGAACAGGCCCTTTGGTCCCCAATGTCTGTGCCAACCATGATGCCAATTTAACCTGCGCAGAAGGAGAGAGGAAGAAACAGTTCTGGAACTGTGAAATAGAAAAAAGCTGCTGATGCTGCAAATTTGAAATAAAAACTGAAAACACTGGGTCAGGCAGCAGATGTGGAGAAAGCAGCAAGTGAACAACCATCTGAACTGAAGGCTTGCTGACCCAAAACATTGATTCTGCTTCTCTCTCCTGACCTGCTGTGTATCCCCAGTGCTTTCTGGCTTTTACTTAACATTAAAGTTGATAACCTGTCAGCAGAACTGACCAGTTCTGGAACAAACTGAAAAAGTTGGTTATCTGAGATTGTACGTGAGATTTTTCCCTGTGTTCCTTCCTCTCCTCCCTGCCACTTTCTGTACATCTTGAACTATTAATATCTAAATATTTAAAAGTTCTAATGACATGTTATCAATCTGAAATGCATAAATGCTGGAAATTTCAAGCATTTTTTTTACATTGCTTTACACCAAGACCAGCAAACTTAGATATATTAAAAAAACAGAAAATGCTGAAAATGATCAGGAAGTCAGGCAGCATCTGAAGTGGGAGAAACAGAGGTAACATTTTAGGTCCTGATGCAGGGTCTCGACCCAAGATGTCGACCGTTCCTTTTCCTCCACAGATGCTGTCTGATCCACTGAGTTCCTTCAGCAACTTGCTTTTTGCCCCAGATTCCAGTATCTGCCATCTCTGGTGTCTCTGTCTAACATTTTCAGGTTCTGTCCTTTCATCAGATCAGAACAGTGGGGAGAACAACAAAGTTATTGGTTCATTTGATGGGGTGACATCAGTTCTAGTGAAAGGCCATCAATCTGAAATGAGAACTGTGTATCTTTCTTCACAGGAACTGCCTGACCTGCTGAGAATTTCCAGCATTCTCCAGTGTTTGCCAGGATCTATACTTTTTGGTTTGGGATTACTGCTTTTGATGATGTTGATTGAGGAATAAGCATTTAGCATGTTAGCAAGGAGATTCTCCAGGTGTGTTAGCTGCCTATGCAGCAAGGAAAGCAATATTTTTGTCAGAAGACTTCAAAACAGTCTCATTAATTGCTGAGAATGATTATGTGACTCTATTGATTTTTATTAACAACAAAAGAAGATATAATGAGTGGAAGCTTGAGAGGAGCAAAGCATTGGTATCACTGAACAAGTTGGGATTCAATGAAAGCACTCCTGCTGCTTGGTCAATGGTTGTGGGTTCTGGCCCTACTCAAGTAATTTGAGCACAATTTCCAGGATGACCTTCCTGTGTGGTATGGAGGAAGCAATGTTTTGTTAGGGATGCAAAATCCACTCTAATTATTTTGTTTATTCAATGATCCACAGTAAGCAGGCTGTCTCAGGTTTAATTCTATGCTAAATTACATGATCTTAGTTAGCTATGGGCAGCAATTCCATAATAAATCTCGACGTCCCTGAATAAGGGAGCGGAAAAAGCAGACAAGGTTCCCAGTCCTGGTTGTTATCCATGAACCCCTTAATGCAGCTTTGCATGGCACAGCGTCAGGATCAGTTGTACAATCTTATAGTGCTTCAATCGTCCTCCTCTGGTGTTAATTTTAACCCTCCCAAAAATGGTTTGTGAAAATTGGGAAATTATATGTTAAAATTCTGAAACAGGAGCCCAATCCACCTTCTACTTGAGTTGGTTTGGGGTCGATGACGGGACGCTGCTGAGTGTTTATAACAAGTTCTGTGCTCATTTCTTTTCCTATCTAGGTCAAGTACTGCATGGGCAGATATTGTTTAATGCCTTTCTACTGAGTGTTAGTAACGTGCCAGAGCTCAAAACTCAGATGAGTGCCAAAAGTCTGTTTCTGAATTGTCCTCACTCCTCGTTTGATATCCAATGCTGGAGAAACTCCACTGTCTAAATACCATGAAGACAGAACTCTGTCTTTGGGCTGTCTCACTAACTGTTCCCGGGACATCAACTCCATCTCCCTCCATGAACTGTCTGAGTCTGAACGATTCAGATCCAGGATGTTGGAAAGGTCAGGGCCAAGGTGTTGCTCAGCACAATTCCAGATTTCATCCTTGCATTTTACTGGCAGATGATACAAAAGCAATGTGCAATTGAGTAAGACAATGGACCAGTTCCTTTCCTGTTTGCATCTGCTCTTTATGGTAAAGTAATGTATGACAGGTGATGATCAGTGTGTGCATACTGAGATCACCCTGTTGTGTAAACTGAATTGGCCCTCAGGGGTGTCTGATGTATGATGAGTTAATCTACTGGACTCCTTTTGACTGAATGTTGGTTGGATGCAGTATGTTATTAATGATTGGTTCGAATCCCAGAGCAAAGCCACGCATTGTATGTATGCAGGAAGTACTCTGTGTTTTAATGATCTCAAAGGTTTGAAATGCCAACCTGCTTGAGGATCTGAATGAGGAACAAATTTTCTCCTTTCCTGACTTCAGGTCATTCAGAAGCGTTTTCTAACCAATAAAATACTTGAAAGTGCAGTCACTGTTGTAATGTAGGAAGTACAGCAGCCAATTTAAACACAACAAAGCTCCACAGTTACGTGATGAGGAACAGATACTTGCTGAGATGTTCTTCCTCAGTCAGTAGTTCTAGACGTAGTGTACTGTAATGGCTGCATACTCTTCTCTCCTCCTGGAGCACACAGCCATGACTATATAGTGTGATGGAGACATAAGAGCTCCTTCCATAGATGCTGTCTGACCTGCTGAGTTCCTCCAGCTCCTCTGCCTGTTGCTATATAATGTGATGTTGGTTGACATAAATATTATCCAAATCTCCTCTTAGCTTCCTCAAAATATCACCAGAAGCTACATTATATCCAGTTAAGAGGACAAGTGGGAGCTCAGTTGAGGTCTCAGCTGGAGGATGGCAGCTCTGACAGTGCACAACTCCCTACAGGTAATTATCTACAGCAGATGAAAGATGAAATTGGATGTTTACCTGTCACAGTTGTCTATTATAAAATGCATTGTAAAGTCCATTGTGTCATCAGACCTTTGTATACAACACAAGTTTGAATAGAAGCAGAAGGCCATCAGACCCATTTAGACTCCTGTGCTTGCTCCATCATTCAATAGGATCGTGGCTGATCTTTTACTTTCCTGTACCAACCACAAATCCTTTCAATACCAAATCATCTATCAATCTCTATCTTAAGTATACTCAGCGACTTCACCTCCACAGCCCACCTGGAGGGAGAATTCCAAAGTTTTGCTGACCTCTGGGTGAAGAAATTTCTTTTCATCTCCATGTTATTGCATTGAGACATTTAAAATTAGAACTGCAAAGTAGGAATATTGGATTGAAGATCAATCAGCAAAGAACTGAACAGTTTAATAACCATCACAGAAAATGTTTGTATGCATCAAGCAAGATGATCGCTAAATGTGATGCATGTTTCTATAATGTAGATAATTTTTGGCTGAACATATTTGTTCTGACAAGTTGAAAGAAAGTTTGTAAAGATCTAAACTGTTCCCCAGGTTTTGTATGCAATTCTATATCAGACTCTTCTTAATTTGACCTGCCAATATTAAGGAGGCATCTGATCAATGGATCCCAATCTAATTGAATTTGCTTGAAAAAATTAAAACGATAAGGCTATATCGAACTGAGCCACAAAGATTAGATAAGAATATGGGTGTGATCATCATGTGGTGCCACCCACAAGAGAAACAGTCACCACTGACTGGACCTCCATAAGGAATTTGGAGTCTTTCCACAGACACAGAGTCATAAAGTTGCACAGCACAGAAACAGGACCTTCAGGGCATTTATGCCCATCTACAGTAGTCCCATTTGCCTGCATTAGGACCATATCCTTCTATGCCTTACCTATTTTAGTGTACAAGCATAGTAATTGTATTTAATTCTACCAGCTCCTCTGGCAGCCTATTCCAGATATCAACCACGCTGTGTAAAAAAACTTACCCCTCAGGTCTCCTTTAAAACTCCTTCCCCTCACCTTAAATCTATGCCCTCTTGAAACTTCTCTCATGGAAAAAAGATTTCAACTATCCATCCCATCGATGCCTCTCATCATCTTAAATACAGTTATTAGGTCACCTTTCAGCCTCCTTTGCTCCGGAGATAACAAGACCAGCCTATCCAATTTCTCCCTAAACTAAAGTCCTCCCATCCGAGCAACATCCTGGTGAATCTCCTCTGCATTCCTTCCAGCACAATCACAGTGTGGTGACCAGAACTGCACGCAATACTCCATGTGCATACTAACCAGTGTTTTGTAAAGGTGTAACATGATGATTAAACAGTGCTGGTCAGTTCTTCCACTGAACTCCAGCCTGTCTGATATCAGTGACATGACTGCTTGCCAGCATCCTGGATCAGAACCTGCTTCTCTTCTTGCTAAGAATTCGTAATTGCAGCAAAATTACATTTCCTCAAAGCGGAAGCGGACTGAGATGCAATTCTTCGGTTTCAACACTTGTCCCTCACACCATTGACCTGCAGTGTTTTGACTTTTCTCGCCACTCTACCTGGTGGATTCTCTACTTGTCCCACCACTTGCTGATCCATGGAATGCACTTCCTCACACTCTGCTGTTATTTGTTCAGCACTGGCAGCTGTTTCATTTCCTGTTCATTCTCTTTATTGGCCCCACCTGTGTTGAATGTTTTCCTTCTGCTTTAGTCCAGTCATTAATGCGCCCTAGAGAGATGAGAAAGTCTAAGTGTGCTACAGTGATGCAGAAGTTATTGTTGCTGCCTGAAGTTCATGGGATCTTAGTTCAATCCTGACCTCCGGTGCTGTCCGTGTGGAGTTTATACGTTTTCCCTGTGACCATGCGGGTGTCCTGCAGGTACTTTGCTCTTCTCCCACGTCCTAAAGATATGCTGATAGCTTAATCGGTCCTGAAAATTACCCAATAGTGGACGTAACTACCTTAGAGTAGGTAAATGGCAAAGTGACTCAGCAGGGAGATGGTGGGCAGGTGTGAGAGAATAGGTTAAAGGGAAATAAAAGGAGGAGTGCAAGAGACAGAAACGTTCTGCTGGGAGCCAGCATGGTCCTGGTGTGAGGAGAATAGGTTACAGGCAAAATTAGTGGGGCAATGAAATTTGACTTGTGAGCCAGCATAGACTCAATGGGCCAAATAGCCTTCTTCTGTGTCATAATAAGTAGGCATCTCCTGAGTGGTGATGTTATAGACAGGCTTATAGTTTTAAGTAAGTTTGTTCAGTTTTTTTCATGACGTATATGCAGCCCTTCCATGAACAGTGTAGGTTGCCTGTACCAGAGTTTGGGAAGAGGGTGAAATTGCTGCCTTAATGGGGATGGAAGCAAATGGGCTTATGGAGTTCCTTTATCTGGACTGATATTGCAGCTTTATAAATTTGGATGTTATCTATTGCAAGCTTTCCCTGCTCTGGAGATGTCCAGGAGAAAGATGATTCCAACACTTTATGAATGTGACTTTGCTGACAACACATTGAGTGTTACTTATCAACGCAAACAAATGCTGACAGTAAAAAGATTGCAACGTAGACCCTGGTAAAGAGTTGGGAACATGTCATTGACAAGACAGCTACCAACAAAGTGGACAGATGTCTCAAATGTTGACTCACAGCATGAATCCAACCATGTAAAGTAAAACATTGAATTTTTCAAAGGTGAAATACCAAGTATATGTATGTATCTGAGTGGGTCAATATGTATGACTTCACACGTGGTTGGAACTCTGATCTTTAAGAAAATAGACGGAAATTTCAATTATCAAAGGGTAAAGTCTTGGGTGGCTACCTGCCGCTGCCTCACCCCTCTAGGTTTCATCCTGACCTCAGGTGCCGTCTGCGTGGGGTTTGCACATTATCCCTGTGGACAGGCGTGTTTCCTCCGGGTGCTCCAGTTTCCTCCCACATCCCAAAGACGTGCTGGCAGGTCAATTGGCTGCCAACTTACCCCTCAGTCTGGATAAATGGCAAAAGAATCAAAGGGGAGCTAATGGGCATGTGAAAGAGAGCAAATTGCTGGGCTGCTGTAAAATAAGGAGAGTGGGACTGATAGGATTGGCCTGCTGGGAGCCAGCATGGATCTGATGGGTGAATGGCTTCCTTCTTTGTTGTCGTAAATAAGTAAATCTCTCCTGAGGTAAATGTTGACGTCTTCTGCTCCACCAGCGTTCTCGTGGGGGATCTCTGCTTTTCCTTCCTGTCCTCAACTGCTACAAAACCTGGGGAATTCAAGCTGTAGACCAACCAGTCCAATGGGATGGACTGGCAACTGGCTTCTACCAATAGCAGTTGTCCTTTCTGCTGACTTCATTGTCTCTCTGCCTTTGATGCATCTTACAAAATAGCAGTGCATTGGATCGAACTGGTGCATTAGTAATACAATCTGAAGTGGCCCAATTTTAACTCTTGATCTGTCCCAAGTTTCCCACCTTTGGGGCAGATCACCGGCCAGGCTTCTCAACTGCATCAGTTGTGGACCCATACTTGATACAGTAGTGTGAGAGGTGTTCCGAAACACAGTTCAAAAAGGAGTTGTGGGGACAGGAGAGTTAGCTACAAGAAGCCAGTTTGCTTTTCCTCCTTTCTCCCTACTAATGTGGAGTTGGGCAGGGAAGGGCTGGGAGACTGTAAGGAGCCAGCACAGATCTGAAGGGCCGCGTGGTCTCCTTCTCTACCTCGATGATTCTTTCTCGTTATTCATGCTGTAGATTCCATCCGAACCTGATTCCACTGGCCCACCGCCCCACCTCCCCCAACCCCTCTCGGTTCCCAGCACTGGCGCAGTCTAGCATTTGACTGGTAGCTCCATCGCCCTCCTGAACCCAGCCCAGGAACTAAAGACCAGGCAGCAAGTTTTCAGATGTAAAGAATCGTAAAGAAACGCGCTATGATAAAGAGTTGTGGAGTCTTACAGGCTCTTCAGCCCACCAAATCTGTATTGACCATCAAGCATCCATTTACAACAATCCTACTTTATTCCCTCCCTACATTCCCATCAATTCCCTCCAGATTCTTCCACCCACCTCCAAACTAGGGGTAATTCACAGTGACCAATTAACTCCCCAACTCGTGCGTCTGAGGGAGGTGGGCAGAGACTGAAGCAGTTGATGGAGACCCATGGGTCATACAGAGAGATGGACAGCATTGATGGTCAGGATTGAAGCTGGGTCGCTGGAGCTGTGAGGTAGCCACACCAGTGGCTGTGCCAGTGAATCTATTAGCATTGACAATATTATCTTTGGGTTCTCCTCTTCAATACAAAACCAACATCATTACACGACAAGTGGTACAGACAAAAGATGGTCCTTCAGTCCTTTAATCTTCAGCTTCTCTTTCCCTCTATCACCAAAATGTCTCCACCTCACCCCTTCCTTTCCTGTGGTACTATCAAGTAGAATTTTAAATGTCTCTAGTCTTTTTAGTTTCCACTAAGATATCCATTACTCCAAACACGTCCTTTGCAAAGTTCTCCCTAAATCTGTTTTAAATTTATCTTTTACTGATTTGTTTGTATTTGTATTCTCTTATCCTAGCTTCCTGCTTTAATCCCAAGTATTACTTTATCTGCTTCCTTTCAAACATTTGGTGTTACTCCTTTCACTGTTTTCCCTTGTCTCTAATCTTCTCTTTACTCAGTCCTGTCCCACTCGCACTGAATTCTCCTTTAATGTTCTGCCAAAGAGCGACTGCTTTGAATGTCCTTTGTCAGTTCGTTAAGGACAAATGGTGACTTGTGAGTGAAAATCTTTCGGTTCAGGAAAAGGGCAAGTCCACTTGTGGGGAGTATTTTCCAGTTCTAGGATCTACAGTTGCCATTATAATCCAGAGCTCCATTTGATCAGTGTGCAATTTAAACCCTTAGTTGCACTAACGTGTTCATGTTGGAGTGAACTTGCTGTGAAGCACCATTGACCAAACTGCAGTTATCTAACCCTGGCATTCATCTGTTGGGAGATTGGAAGGAGTAAAATCAATGACATTAAGGTGAAACCACAGATTGGAACAATTTCCCACCGTTTTACCAAGGGTCGACATGAAGACCTTCTAACCAGTTGCAAAGCATCTCTCTGTTCTTTGTTGACAATGTCTTTTGATTTCACCTTCCAAAGACTACAGGCTATTGTATCCAATGATCTATTCTAGTTTTCTGAAAGAGACTCCCATTTAGGGATTTGTTATTTGTACCTTCAAAAAACTGGTATTGAGGCTCCCGGAACATATCTTTCAATGAGAGGGATGTCTAAAGGAATTCTTTTGATTTAGCAGTTTTATATCACATATATTTGTGTTTTACTTGAAATTCCAAATTTCCCCAAGGATTCAGTAGATCAGACACTTCTCTCTGTGGCCACACTGTGAGAGACCCGTCAGTAGAAACCCATGTACAACAGGCAGCAGCTTTCCTGAAATAGGTAGATCCACACAAGGGCTACCAGCAGATTGGCAGTCATGGCCTCCATTTCATTTAATGGAGCACTTTCATGCTACAGGGATTGTTTTCTATTCAGTGAGATTACAAGGTGGTTTAAGCAATTCTTGGGATGGTGGTATTTTTGTTTCTGCACATTGGAAATGACCCAGTCCAAAATAATGCACTTGAACTAGGTTATGATGTTGTGATGTTAATGCTGCTGAATAATTCTTCCTTCTGTATTCTTAATGGAGGGAATTATTTTAAACAAGTTAATACTTAAGATTGCTAAGCAATTCTATTCAGATATTAATTGCTTGTACTGTGATAGTCAGCTAATATTTACCTAGTGTAAAATGAGGGAGTTCTTTCAAATAATAAAATCTCTTCTTAAAATAGTCCTTGCCCTTTTAGGATTTGTCATAGAGGATTGCTTTATTATTCTATCTCAGGCCTGATTGACGTAAAAATGAGCCTTTGATCTTACTGTTAAAGTGGGTTGTCCACATGGTATTTTGAAAAAAAAATAAATGGTAAATTCTTTTCCTAACTTGGTGACTTGGATTCCTGAATTCTCAGGTCCAAAACAGTCTTCAAGGAGCAGAGGAGTTCATTGCCCTCAACACAGACACAGTTCCAGATTTAAGAATCCCAAATTCAAACAACGGAGGCATGGATTATAATTTGGTTTGTTTTAAACAACAGAAGAACTGCTGATTCCTGGCTGCTTTCTGCGATACACTTAGAATTCTCATAGCGATAGAGTCATGCAGGTCAGAAACAGATCCCTCTACCCACCCTGTCTATGCCGACCATCAAATACCCATTTATACTAATTCGATTCACCAGCTCTACATCCATAGCCTACTATGTCTTGGTGATTCAAATGGCCATGTTGTGAGAGTCTCTGCCTCCACCAGCCCATCAGGCAGTGTGTTCCAGATTCTAACAACCCTCTGGGGAAGGAATTCTTCCTCAGCTCCCTCTAACCCTCTTACTCCTCACCTTAGACCTGTACCCTTGGTCTTAGACACCTCTGCCATGAGAGGTGTCTCAATTCTGAGCTCCAATCTTTCACATTTAGTCCCACATACCTGCTTAAAGGAACCCCCTCATTTTACATCCTTACCCATCTCCAGTTGATTCGGAATCGATTGCAGGATCTATATTTCCCCATTTTCAAAAACAAATCTGTTCCCTTACACAAGCTCTTCCAATTCATTGTCTGACCAGATCCAATTTCTCTGATAGCTGGTCCCCTTCTCCTTCCCACAATCTCAGATACCATCTTGCAGCTGCTAATTTATGTTTTATGGGATTCTCTTCCAAAGTTTTTCCTCTGGCTACCATTATATCTGCCATCAGAGAAATCCTCTTAAAAGTCCGGGATATGTTTCAACTTTCACTGCTGGATAGAAAACTAATGGCAGCAGTTCTGGCCAATATTCCTGTCTTTTGACATCAATGGTAAGGTGATCAGAGGGTGTATAGTCAGCCAGACCCTTTTTCTCTTTGACTTTGAGTCACAGCTAGTCCCCTGATCCTTCTGTCTGCCTCTGACACTGTCTTGTGCTTTGTGGAATTAGTCTTCCACCAGACAATGAAAATTAAAACCTTCCTACCTTATTTTCTCAACCAACCGCTCTCCAATTTCTCATCTGGCCTCTTCTGAAATGCTCTAAGAATGCCCTTTACACTAGGCTGCTCTACTAATGGATGCTGTTGAGCTCTTTCACTTGTTATGCTGGCATATTTCATCAAGATTGGTGGTGACTTTTGTTTGCCTATGAGTGTGTTTTGAGTGCAGGACTGTTTCAACTTCCCCATTGCTTCCCTTAGTCTTGCTTCTGAGAGGCAACAGGGAGGTGAGAGGGCAGTGGAAACCAGGTTTGGCCACAAACACTAAGAAAGTGCAGACAAAAGATGGTCCTTCAGTCCTTTAATCCTCAGCTTCTCTTTCCCTCTATCACCAAAATGTCTCCATCTCACCCCTTCCTTTCCTGTGGTACTATCAAGTAGAATTTTAAATGTCTCTAGTCTTTTTAGTTTCCACTAAGATATCCATTACTCCAAACACGTCCCTTGCAAAGTTCTCCCTAAATCTGTTTTAAATTTTTCTTTTACTGATTTGTTTGTATTTGTATTCTCTTATCCTAGCTTCCTGCTTTAATCCCAAGTATTACTTTATCTGTTTCCTTTCAAACATTTGGTGTTACTCCTTTCACTGTTTTCCCTTGTCTCTAATCTTCTCTTTACTCAGTCCTGTCCCACTCGCACTGAATTCTCCTTTAATGTTGCTTTCAATTCTGCCAAAGAGCGACTGCTTCGAATGTCTTTTGTCAGTTCAAAGCTTGAAGTCAGTGGAACAGAATATAGAGACGTGTGTCCGACTGGCAGCCAGCGCTCACTCTGCTTGGGTGCTTCTGACCAAAGGTGAATTTTGCTCTCCTGAATTTTTTCACCCAGAGGGTGTCTGGAACCTGGAACACACTGCCTGAGAGGGTGGTCTTACAACATTTAAGAAGCATCTGGATGAGCACTTGGATCATCAAGGCTTTTAGGCTCTGGATCAAGTACTGGTAAATGGGATTAGTATAGAGAATGGTCGGCACGGGCATGTCAAAGGGTCTGTTTCTGTGCTGTGTGACTCCATGCTACATCAGAAAATCAAAAGCAGCCTTTCCTGCTTCATTTCACCGAGAGGTCTACACTTTATTGCTGCTGTTACATTTAAGGTTTCAAATATAAATGACCTCAGCACTGCCATTTAAACTTGGGAATTTGGGATTGAATCCAGCTCACACAAGTGGGATAATAATTTGCTCGCAGTGGCTGTTTACACTCCAAAGGAGCTGGTTTTAAAAGCCTTTAAGGAGCCTGTTACCTCATGGTCTATGTGAAAATAAACCAGAGGGAAAACACAGCCAGTTCAGACCCTTGCATTTTATTAAGATTCCCTGTTGCCTTATTAACAAAGAGTGGAGTCAGTCTATAGAGCACCATTCTCCCAGACACGAACCACCAGGCTGACTGTAAACAGAACATGCTCAAAACACACAGAAGATCAGGCAGCATCTCTGGAAAGTGAAAGAGAGCTAATGTTTCAGCTCAAAGACTCTTCGTTAGAACTGATGTGCACCCACTGGGACTTCACTTTTCATCCCTGCAAGTATTCTGGGGTCTGAAAACCATGGAAATCAGGGCAACATGTATTAACAGTTACAAAGCTGAGGAGCAGTAGTTTTGAAATTAAAGTTTCGAAGTCAAAGTTTCAAAGTCAAGTTTATTGTCATGTGCACAAGTCCATGTATGCACAGGTGCAATGAAAAACTTACTTGCAGCAGCATCACAGGCGCATAGCAGCAGCTAAGCAGCATTCACAAGAAAAACATAAATTGTACACAATTTTTACAAGAAAGAACACAATTATAACAAAAAAAATCTATTTTAGTGCAATCAAAGTGGTCTTTCGTGTGGCTGTACCGTAGTGATTGAACAGAATGGTTCAAAGGATGTAACTGTTCTTGAACCTGGTGGTGTGGGACTTCAGGCTCCTGCCTGATAGTAGCTGCAAGAAGATGGCATGGCCTGGATGGTGGGAATCTTTGATGATAGATGTTGCCTTCTTGAGGCAGCACCTCATGTAGCTACCACTGGTGGTGGGGCAGGATATGCCTGTGATGTATTGGGCTGAGCCCACTACTCTCTGCAGCTTCTTACATTCCTGCGCATCCGAATTGCTGTACCAGAGCATGATGCAGTCAGGATACTTTCAACAGTATATCTGCCTAACCTTCCCTGATGATGGTAGGAGAGGATCAGGGAAGGAAGTGACTAAGAGTATGACTCCAAAACTGCACACACATTTGATGGTTATCAGATACTGGTAGCATATTAATTAACAACACAATTGAGAACTTAAATTTGAAACTTTGCTGCACAGATTTCCAAGTGGTTGGGAAAGTGGACGGGGTGGGGGGGGTGGGGGGAGCAATGAGTTCTCCAAGTTGTGGCTGTTTGAGTACACTTTGTGAAACAGGAGAAGCAGGCTTGACTACCCTTCCCCTTCCCCTTCACCTGCCTTAAGAAAGGTTTATATTTCCCCCCAGCCTGGATTGTTAACCATCCACTTCAGCCCTCACAGGTCTGTCCCCAGCAACCCCACCTTTCCCTCACAAGAGTGTGCATTTCCTCCACACCCAGTTCACCCCCCCATCCCAATGAGTGGGGATTCACACCATGTACAGCTTCCTCCCACAGCACCCACCTCCTCTCTGTCCACTAGTTGGCCTGCCCACTTGGCTGGCTACCAGCTGGGACATGGGAGCTACTAGTTCTTGTGGGCATATTCATCCAGGTCTCCTCCTCTTGGTCTTTGCCAGGTTATGCAGCCATTTTCAGTCTTTACTTCCAATAAATATTGGGGCCAGGGAGACAAAAGCAAAAATGAGCAAATGTGGCCAGGTTCTAGTGTCGCCTCACTGAGCTCCCACACTTGCCACCCACACAGGCCTCATCCCACACTGCTTCCCAAGCAATGATTTTGGTTTGCCTCCTTTACTCTTCAGTCACCTCACACCACTCCTATGCCATCCCACCAAATGAAGTCGAGCCTTCAGATCAATGCACGCAGGTAAATGAGGAAATCTCCAGCAAACTACACCAAGATGCCAATGAAATATGGTTGCCATGGATTGCTTCTGACCATTCTGGGCTCCTTCCAACTCACAAGAGTCATTGAAGCATCCACTTACCTTGTAAAAGCATGGAAGATGCATAAGTTCAGGGAGATCTGATATAATGTGCATGTGATCTTCCTAAAAATCTGTCCTTATCATTGATCTGAATGACTGCACCTTTTGTGCTTCACTGATGCAGTTTAGAGTATTCTTCAGTACACAGTGTGCACTGTGCCAAATTAAATGTTAATAGTATTCTTAAACCAAGTCATGGTTAATGCCAAGATTAGAGTCTAATTGAGGAATAATCTAATCCATAGCACTGTTCTCTTTCACCTGAATTATTAGAGTTATGATAGCTCCATCACAGAAACACACTGAGGGGTATACAACTACAAACACCCAAGAATAGGCAGGAAGGGGATCTTGGCTTCTGCCTCAGAAA
Organism: Pristis pectinata; assembly: GCF_009764475.1. NCBI lineage: Eukaryota > Metazoa > Chordata > Chondrichthyes > Rhinopristiformes > Pristidae > Pristis > Pristis pectinata. The sequence goes on along the minus strand of NC_067429.1, from coordinate 25,939,737 downwards.
GGTTCAGAAAAGATAATATTCTTGTTTCTGTCTCCCGTGTTCCTGACTTCATTATCTTGCTCTCCATCATCAACTCTCTGTCGACAAAAAGACTCATTTCATTTTCCTTTCATGCTGAACTTATTCTTAAAATTTCCTATTCTGTTTCTTATCAACAGTGAGAGGAGAGGGGCTCTTTGAGTGCCGGTATCCTGGACTTTGGTGAGGAGGCTGACTGTTACCACTCGCAGTGCCCACCAGAATATCGCTTTCCACTTAAGCCGCTTGACCACCCCTCTCCCACCCCCACTCCCCCATCCTTCCCAACCGCTCCACAAGTATTATGGATTCTGAAGAAACCAGGGCAGATCGCATTGCCAGCTACAAGGCTGACCGGCGACGAGAATTGGCTGAGAGAATTGGTAACTTCAATGAGAAGGTCACAGTTAGTTCTAAATGCTCAAGAAAGGAAAAGGAAAATGAACCTTTTGAAAAGGTGTACTCTGAATCAGGGCGTTTTATGAGCAAGTCAACTCTACACGTACCTTTCAAACTTTGGGGAGCAAAGGACACTGACATTTCAAAAGAAATCCTTGTGCATAACACAAGTGGGAACTCCATGGGAAGAATGAGTTCCTCATATGTCCAAAACCAGAACAATAGGAATGAAGAGTTGGCTTTAGGGAGCAAACTCAGTGATTCCCATCTTCGTGAGATAGAAGTTTGCAGCAAGGAAATTGTGACAGATGGTTTGGAAAAATCTTTAGCTCTCCCACAGAGATTTTCTATCCTTGAGAACCAAACAACTGGTCTCCCTCCACGGCCCAGGTTAGTATTTGTGTCTTGAGTTAAGGCAAGGCTGCTTATTGTAGTTGTGATACCAAAGGATCGATGCAGTATATCAGTACAGTCGATCATCCTTGGAAATTATTGCCATTTATCTTTGACGTTCTTTTATGTTTTAGATAGATTTCTTTATTGACAGTTAAAGAAAATTAAGTTCAATATGTTTCATACCATTAAACAAAAGTGTTAATTTGGATTATTTAAATATTTCAATGGTTAAAATATGAACTACTGACTCGACTTTCATTCAGACTGTTACAGTTCTGAGTTTAAAAAATTACCAGCAAGATGTGAGGGATTGCAAGAACTATGTTGTTCTTGTTGCACTGTTGCAACATCCTGGGAACACTGTCATCTCCAAACTTCACACTGTTCTGTTGTTGCTGGGTCCAAATCCTGAAAGAGTATTGTTTGAAAACCTTCGCGACGTGATCCAACATTGAGGGCCGCTGATATTTTCTCATAGCCAAGTATGAACAATGAACACTGCACTGGCCTTGCCAATCTTGCCAAATTAGGAAAAATGATAAAACATAAAATACCTGTCCTCAGATACTCAATCTGTCAGAAAATAAGATATAAAATTCACAAGCTGCTTCTACTTCTTGGAAAAAACGATCCATATCTCCTGTTTGGTTTGTTGTTCTTTCCTGTTGCCTTGTTTCTTCGTCTCTTTTTCTTTCTCTCGCCTTTTCTCCTGCCTTTCACTTTGCTTTTTCCTTCCTCCCCTTTACGTAACTCGATCACCATTGAGACCCTGTTTGCACAGAGAACCCTGATCTCCTGTTGTAGTTCTAGCTAGAAACCTAGTGCACACGTGAAGGTTGAAACAGGACAGATGCCTGCCAAAGAGGTGCAAGCCCCATGCAACACAAATCTACACATGTTAATCGTTCCAATATTTTTAGTTGTGGTATGAAACTTAATATCATACAGCTTTCTGTTCTACTTATGCTAATAAAATATATTACTCGCAGTTTAATCAGGGAAGACTGAATGAAGTGCTAATCTTTCATTCCTACCAGTTAACAATGACGTTCTTCTAGTATTGTGTAATGTCTGTACAGCTTGAGCTGCTGGGTAGGCGCCACAGGTGACTAATGCTCCCTTGGTTTTAAATATCTGGTTCTAATCTAGAATTCAGTGGGAGAGAGAACTCCATATACAACTGCCTTTAGCATGAAACCAGTTGCTCACTGCTTCAAAAGATCTGGATTGAAAATATGGGCCCATTTACAAGCTCCCTGTTTTGCCACAACCATTTGGCTCAGGTCTATATTACTCATGAGGTAGTAAATTTCAGCTGTGTTGGAGAATGGTAAATGATCCATATCAGACACCTGGTGAATGTGAGCGTAAGATGCAGGCCAGGCATCTAGATTTACAAGAGTGCATTCAGTGATGGTTAAACAGTAAGTCAAAGGGGTGAGCATAAACTTTAAATAAGTTTAATCTTCCAAGTAAGATGAAGCATTTAAAAAAGTAATGTGAACTGTTTCAGGGAATACAAGGTTTATTAAATATACAATTTTTGAGCTCACACTTCCAGGGTCAAACCAAAACCAAGCTTCAGTTCCTCATCAAAATATCCATGCCTGGTAAACTGAACAGAGCTCTCATTACAGAATTGAGGCTCATGGCTGACCTCTATTCCTTCAGATGATTAACATTGGTAATGTGTCACCATGCTGTTCATATCCATTTTCTCAGTTCTCTTTTCTTCTAAATTGACATGGTTGGCACAGATATCATGGGCCGAAGGGCCTGTTCCCCTGCTGTGCTGTTCTATGTCAGCCAATCAGCCTTCTTCAATGAGCACATGCCCAATGACATGGTGTGGTCTCTCTCCCAGTGCTCAAATGTGATAGGTAGAGGCCCACTGAAGTATTTTGGTGGAGAAAACGAATATATTGGCTTCTCTGCCATCCATTAGGTTGTCCTGAAGAGAGTTGTCTTCAGTTATTAGCACCAAACAGGTCTGAGAGTATTGTCCTTTCGCTGCATTCCCCTCCTCATTGTCTAGTTCCATTGAGTCCAGCAGAATCAAATGTATAGAAGTAAATACAACAAGAGGCCAATAATCTTGCTTTCATTTTGCACTAAAAACAGCGGACACTATTCTCCCCAGTTTCCTAACATATTTGTGGGTTTGATGTATAAATCTCCCTCTAACTTGCCCCAGACTAGGTTATGATCTTCAGGATGGAGCACTGGATTATAGTAAAGACGTGGGAAGCACAGCTCATTTCCAGTACAGTCCACTCAAGCTCACAAGTTTGCATCAACATGATCTGTTGACTGTGATGGCTTATGTTAATTTGATCTGTGAGGGAATCTAGAGGAAATATATATATAAGAGATATAAAAATCCAGGAGAAATCTCTGCAATCAGAGTTTAGACTGGAAAACTCAGTGTCATCGAGGGTGGTTGAGCTGACCATCAGAGGAAGCTGCATAAATATCGGCAGGAGGATGGAATGGAAGGATGTGCTGAAGGGATGAGATGGTTTGTGGACGGGCAGAGGTTCTGGAGAACATGGATGCATGAGTAGACTGTTGGACTGAATGGGCTGTTTCACTGCTTCTTACTCAGACCAGTGTTTGCCCCTGACGGCTCACGCTAAAGTCAATGGAAGCAAATTTTGGAAGCAGAGCATGGATGGCAGCCATGATAGTCTTTCTGCTTAATGTGTGTCTGGCTGGCGGTGTGTTTCTGCCCAATTAACTCCACTCCATTGGCTCAGCCAAACTCTGATGGTAAAACTTCTCTGGTAGCTGCACACCACAGGCAGCAGTTCACAAACCACGGATGGTCTCCTGTTACAATGACAGCGGCGGTCGGCTTCCCGGGGTGGGGGTGCTGAACACTCGAGTCTCTGTGGGATCTCTCTGCAGCTCTTTCCTGGAGAAGAACAATGGCAGTGAGCAGAAAGTGTAGGTGCTGAGGCTTGTTTCCATTCTACTCAAACTAATGATCACTGAAAGACCTTCAGCTGGAGACATTGATCTGCAGCTTTTCTGTCTTGTTTGATTTGTGTTCCCAAACCCATAGTTTGGTCAACCTCAGGGTCTTTCAGTACACTGCTCACAATGTAATAATCACGGTTGTTCAATACAGTATTGAATCACTGAGGCTAATGTATTCTTGAGCATGGCCATCCACTAACTAAATTCCAAGATCCAACACAATTTGTGTTGCTAGTTTTGCTAACAAAAAGGAAACCTGGAGCCAGGAATTTGGTGATGCATGAAAGACTGGCAGTCAAGTACTGGTGTGCCTTCCTTGTACACCTGGCACATTATGTCCTGTTGACATCTGGTACCGAGATGAATCATAGCTAATAGGATGTCATGTTACGGATGTATAGGACATTGGTGAGACTGCACCTGGCGTATTGTGTACAGTTCTGGTCACCATACTATAGGAAGGATGTGAGTAAATTAGAGCGGGTACAGAAAGGATTCACAAGGATGTTTCCAGAACTGGAGGGCTTGAGTTATGAGGAGAGACTGGATAGGTTGGGACTCTTTTCCGCCGAGCGAAGGAGGCTGAGGGGTGAACACAAAGGCTGATAAAATCATGAGGGGCATAGATAAGGTGGATGGTCACAATCTTTTTCCCAGGTAGGGGAGCCAAAAGATTTAAGGTGAGAGGGGGAAGATTTAAAGGGGAACTGAGAGGCAAGTTTTTCACACAGAAAGTGGTGGGTATATGGAATGAGCTGCCAGAGGAAGTGGTAGAGGTTGGTAAAATTATAACATTTAAAAGACATTTGGATAGGTTCATGGCTAGGAAAGGTTCAGAGGGGTAAGGGCTAAATGCAGGCAGATGGGATTAGCTCAGGTAAGGGCGTTGATTGACGTGGATGAGTTCAGCCAAAGAGCTTGTTTCCATGTTGTCTGACTCTATGAGTCTATGAGCTGCAGTAAGTGATATCCCACATGGTATCAATTAACTACATGGTGAACGGGGCACTCAGTGTGGCTCACTGCATAGATGATTAGTATACAAAGGATGACCAACAGACACTGAGGTTGGGCATGTGACCTTCATACTCACACTCGCGTGGAGTTTGCATGTGAGCTTTAACATTTTGTATGGCTGGGTGATGTGATTTCTTTGTTGTGACTTGACAAGTATCAGGCTAAGATAGAAGTGCAAGTTGATTTTGTGTGTTTGCTGGGAAATTACGATTCAGAGTGCAAAGGTTTCCCACTCACTGGGTGTGACTTACTTGCTTTGTTGCTGAGTGATGTCCAGGAAGTGGACATGTATATAAAATGGACTTACTTGTATTGTGCCAGGGCATATTGTTGCTGTGTCTATACCACTGGCTAGTCAGGGATTTCCATTGGACCACAATATTACCTACGGCTTTGACATCAAGTGCTGGAAGTTACAAGTATTCCATCGGGTGCAACTTCTAAAACCGCTAACACAGGAGGATCTTGACACCTGGATATGACTCCCTGGTCAACACCCGCCTCACGTGCCTTGATGCACCTGCAGTGGAGCCCGCCGAAACTGGCTCAGTGTCCAAAGCCACGGTGAACTGCTGCTACCCTGAGGTTTGACCCCCTCCATAGTTGGTCTACTCCCCACTCTCCTGACTATGGATCCAGCTGCTGTGGGCTGAAGCACAGGATATCCTCCTCTGGTCAGCTGAGTGAGCCCTGTAACAGGGACAGACAATGCTGATGGAGGGAATTAAGATCAATGTTAAAAGGGAGAGAGAAGTAGTTGGATGAAGTGGAAAGGGGGAGAAGACGCCAGTTGGCCCAGTCAGCCTGTCCCTGTATAAAACTTTGCTGTGAATTCCCTGGCATCTTCTGCATATCAATTTTGCCACATTGGTTATGCCACACTTGGAATATTGTGTGCAGTTCTGGTCACCACACTACAGAAAGGTTGTGGTAGTGTTACAAAAAGCACAGAAGAGATTCATTGGGATGTTACCCGGAATGGAGGGCTGCAGTTACAAGTAGAGATTGGACAGGCTGGGGTTGTTCTTACTGGAGGGCAGAGGTAGAGGGCTGACCTTGTAGAGGTTTATAGGTTTACGTGGGGCATGGATAGGGTAGATAGTCATAGTCTTTTTCTCAGGGTAGGGGAATGAATCTAAAACCAAAGGATATGGGTTTAAGGTGAGAGGGGAAATATTTGAAGGACATCTGAGGGGCAAGTTTTTCGCACTGAGGGTGGTGGGCAAATTGAATGAGCTAACAGCAGGAGATGGTAGAGGCAGATAAACTCAAAGCATTTGGACAGATACATGGATAGGAAAGGAAATGAGGGATCGGGACAAATGCAGGAAAATGGGATTAGTATAGACAGTCGTATTGGTTGGCATGGACGAGCTGGGCCGAAGGGCCTTCTTCCAAGGTGTATGATTCTAAGAGTCTATTTATGACCTTCTGTACCTGGATAAATACTTGGTAATATAGAAATGCCCTACCTGTTTCTGTTGCTCCTTTACTACTTCTTAGACACGGTCCCGCCAGGGTCTACTCCCACATCCATCCCCCCCCCCCCCCACCCGCCATCATCCTCCTGTCTGAATTTCCTGTTTCTTCTGCTTCTTTTTCGTCACTTTGGTCTTGGTGATAGTAACAGGGAAACAACAATGCAGGTTGTTACAAGGAGAAAGCTTTACAGAAATCCACTTGGGATTTGAACATTATTATCGGGAGCCCTCACAGAGACAAGCATCAGCTTCATGGGAGATGCAAACTCTCCCAAGTAATGTGGAAAGGAAGTTACATTTAGAAAATGTAAGGAATGACGTGATGACAGTTGGAAGTTGAGGACACATTGGGCGCTGTCTTCAGCTACAAGTGAGTAAGAGTCAGTTTGGGAGTTTGGGATGGAAAAGGGGAACCAACCAACAGAAGGTAAAGAGTTGGCTGACCCCGCTGTGCTTCACTTACATTGCTTGCTGTGCAACAACCTGGGTTTAAATTACAGTGAAAAGGCAGAAAATAATGACGGCGAGACTTCAACTCAATGTGCCCCTTTGTTGCTACTTTGCTGAGGTGCACGGTTGTGGGTAGTTTTATACAATGCCATTGATTGTTTCCATTCAGAGCTTGGGTCTGTTAACCATTCACGGCCAGAGTTCAGTGCTTTGCAAGTGTAAATGCTGGATTCTGTTCAACTACCTGATACCTTCAGTGCACACACTGAGCCAGGGGCTTTTCCTCCCGTTCCACACAATGCAGCAGACTCCAATGGGTTTAACCTCTCACTGCTCCTTCCTTCTGCCTTTCTCCGCTCTCTACTGCTGTCTTCTGCTCTTCTACTTCCATGCTGTCTGTTTGCTCTCCTGTCTTTCTCTCTCTTTCTCCTGAACTAGTGGTGACAGTGGCAATGACACAGCCAGCACTGGTCTGGCAGCAGCATGCGGCTGGGAGATGCGCCGGAGGCCCAGGCGCTACATTAGCCCCGGGGTGAACCGCAAAACATCTGATCGCTTCAGGACTCAGCCCCTCACAGCAGCCGAACGGTAAGACACGTGTGGAAGTGCATGAACATTTTCTTTCAGTTAAGAGAAAGTTTGCAAGTCGGCTGTAACACAGCTTTGAAATTCAGAAAAACTGCAAGAGCTGGAAATCGGAAACAAAAAAAATGCTGGAAACACTCAGCACGTTTGGCGGCATCTGTGGAGAGAGAAACAGAGTGAACGTTTCAGGTCGAAGAATCTGATGGAGGATCTTTCACCAGACTTTTTCTCTCTCCACAGATGCTGCCTGACCTGCTGAGTGTTTCCAGCATTTTCTGCTTTTATTTGTAACACAGCTTTCTTCCTCCGACAAATAACTGCAGCAGGGTGCAAACACCAGGAGTGGGTGTTGCCCAAAGACCACAGTAAAAGGATCTTCACTCATACTTGATCCTATTTCCTCCACACCCCCTTAACCTACCTCACTTGTTAAAGGTTCTGACTCCTGCTGGAATCCAGTTTCGTGTGGGAACCCAGATGAAATAGTTGGCAGTCTGTTCAACTGCTGAGACATTGCAGCTATTCCTAACCTGGTTTACATGCAGATAAGGACAATCTCCAGTAACCCGGTGTAGAATTCTAGCCAAAATTTGCTCCTCCACTTTAACATGGCATCTGGTGCCCAGTTCTAGGATTTCTTCCATGCCCCAGGTAATATTAGTGATTTTAACACTGTGCAGAGTTCTGCTTTCCTGTCTGCATGGCAGACGCAATAAGCTGCTCAGAAAGTCATGGTGTACAGGGTAGACTAACTTTCCCAGAAGACAAGCACTAGAGAGATACTGAGGTTATGTAGCAATGCAGTTGTGAATCTGAGCTTTTGTGATATTTCACTGAACATACGCCAGTGTGATTGATGGTGCTGGAACAAAGTGGCAAAATTTGAATGGAGCACTTTATGATCTTAGCTCATTCTTCAAGCTTGGAAACCTAATGCACCACTCAAAATCTGGCCCGACTTCATGGTCCTGTTTCTAAAAAGATTGTTTTTTAAAAGATTCAGAAAGAAAATTTGCCATTTGTTTCGACGCTGTATGATGTACAGGGTTGTAAAATCAGAACAGAGCTATTAGGAGTGAAATCAAAGCTCTGGTTTCACAAGAGGACCAGTGAAATCTGAAACTGCCCTACCCCAAACCCTGTCAATACTGGCATACGGCGATTCTCAATGCTAGTTGATTTCTCAGGGTTAGAGGTACTGAATGTTGTCAAAGGCAGGTAGGGTGGGGTACATCAGATGTGATTTGCTCAAATGACAGAGCAGAGCAAGTCTACGCCTGACCCAATGTTTTTACTCTGTTAAAGGTTTAATGAACTTTCAATATCAGTAAAGAACAGAATCTGACCTGCAATCTCTCTTGCATGAATTTCCTCCTAGACAACTCTGATTTGTTTAAAAATACGAGGACAAGGTGAGCCTTCCTGCCTTGATTCATCTTCTGCCTAAATTGTTTCACATTTGTCTGTGAAATCTGTTGTAGGAGGCACGTACGTCACATATATCAAAGGGCAAATTGTGGGTGATATCAGTAATCAAGAAGCACAATGGAAGTTCTCAGAGTTTCAGGATTACAAGGCAGAGGCAGTTTGTAAAAGGTTTAACTTCTGAAGTTTTCAAGCTTACAAGATAATATGTTGGGAAGGATGTGAGTTTTATTTTGTTCAACAACTTTCTCCACAGTTTGTCAGTGACTAATGTTCAGTCTCTCTCACTCCTTTAATCTTACAGAACTTATGTGTTGAATATAAACAAGGACAACACTGAGGGTGAGTACCACACCAGCACAGACAGCCACCATTAATCTACCTAAAAGAGTATTGATGTGGACTCCTTACAATAAGGGAATCATGGGTTAATTAGTGCAAACAAGTGGAGGGTGGACCACAGACAAATGCCACATTATATCCTTCAGGGCTGAATTCTAACTATACATCTGGCGGGGAGATTACCGCATATATCTCTTGTTTCTATTCCTTTTCTTTATAATTTCCATTTCATCAACATCAAATGTATTGTGAATATCATCCACCTGCCTCTGTCTCTTAACTCCACCACTCCCCATCCCCTACCTGGCTCCATCTGCCTGACATCATTCACCTCTCCTTGGTCCACCAATCACCCACTGGCCCCTGTCTCACTACTCCTTATACTGGCTATCTCCACAATCCTGATGCAGGGTTCTGACCTTAAATCATCGACAATTCCTTTCTCTGCACAGATGCTGCCTGACCCACTGAGTTCCTCCATCAGAGTACTTGGTGGTCATCTCCACCTCTGAGCCACAAGTAGGAACCTCAGCCTAGATCCTTTTTTGGACGGGGCATCATAACACACTTGCAAAGAGGACATAACCCAAAACCTCAAAGGCTAAATTAGTGCATAACATAGGGTTGTGGTGTGGCTGCACCTGGAGTATTGTGTGCAGCTTTGATCTCCTTACCTAAGAAAGGATGTACTGACCATAGAGGGAGTGGACACTGATTCCTGGGTTGGAAGAATTGTTGTATGAGGAGAGATTGGGTTGACAAGGCTGGATGCAGAGATTATTGAGGTAGACAATACTTAGACAGGGCTCAACAGACTGGATGCAGGGGGGAATATCTCCCCTGCCTGGGGGTCGAGAATGAGGGGTCACAGTCTCGGAATATGGTGTAAATAATGTAGGATTGAGATGAGGAGAATTTTCTTCACTCAAGGTATGGTAAACCTGTAGAACTCTCTCACACAGAAGGTTATCAAGGCTAAGTCACTGCATATATTTAAGGAGATGCCTTTGATGTCTAGAAATCTGTCAAGGGAAGAGAGCAAGAATGTGGATTGTGACAGAGGATCTGCTATGATTTTATTGAATGGTGGAGCAAGTTTGAAGGGCTGGACAGCCCTCTTCTGCTGCTGTTTCTCTATGTTTCTAAACCTGAATAGGTATCTACTCATGGGCTGCTGGGTTTGTTCTGGCTCCTCCATGTGCATGATGTGCCTGAGCCTCAGAAAAGCACAGGCAGAATAGTCATTCACAAGACAGCTGAGATCTGCTTAAAGGGGGTGAACCTGCCTGTGTTCCTGGCCACAAGAGTCTGGCACATGGAACCTCCTGCCTAGGCTCTGTTTAAGATTCCTGACGACCATTCGATTCCACAACCCCTTTCTCTTTCTTTGAGCATCCTCCCCACCCATTATCCCTACATCCCCACCTGAAGCTCAGATTTCTCTACCCCTGCTCACTGGACACCCACTCTGGAATGACTTTGCTAGCTCTGCAATGGTGAAACTAGAGGAGAAGGGCTATTGTGTGGATTTAGACAGAACATGAGGTCCTATCCCCTTAGGAACCAAAGGGGTAATCTACGTATGGAGCCAGGTGATGTGGTGAAGGTCCTAAATGAATACTTCTCATCTGTATTCACCAAGGAGAAGGACATAAAGGATGGCGAGATCAGGGAGGATTACATTGATAGTATTGAGAGTCAGTATTAAGAGGGGGAGGTGTCAGATGTCATGATACATATAAGGTTAATTTGTTTGTTCTGACCTGAAACATTAGCTCTGTTTCTCTTCCCACAGTTGGAGCCTGACCTGATGAGTATATCCAGCATTTTCTGTTTTTATTCAGCCAAAGTCTGGTGGTTTTTATATAGAGAAGATTTTAACAGCTGTGCTAACGTTATATGGAAAGAATGATTTTGCATTTTGTGGCATCATTCGCAGCCTCAGAACATCTGAAAGAGCTTCACATCCAGTGAAGTATTTGTGATGTGAAGTGACTGTTGTGACAGAGGAATTATGACAACCAGTTTTTGCATTGCAAGTTCACACAAGCAGCAATAATATAAATGACAGTGTTGTACAGATATTGCTCGAGGGCTAAGTGTCAGTGTGAGTTCAGAGCCAACATGTTCCGGTAGAAACAAGATTAGAGAACCTTGGATGACAAAGGTTATTAAAGGTTTGATCAGAGAAAAAAAGGATATATGTCACAGGTATCGCCAACTGGGATCGAGGGAGTCCCTTGAAGAATATAGAATGTATAGGAGAAAACAAGAAAGAAATTAGTTGGGCAGAAAGGGGCCATGAAATATTCTCTGCAAGTAAAATTAAGGAGTGTTCCAAGACATTCTATAAGTATATCAGGAATTTTTGGAATGAATGGGTCACCTTATGGACCAAAGGAATTAGCTATGTGTGGAGCCAGGGGGTGTGGGCAAGGTCCTAAGTGAATACTTCTCATCTGTTTTTGCAAAGGAGAAGGAAGTGGAGGATAGTGAGTTCATGGAAGGGTACGTTGTTATTCTGAATAGTTAGTATTAAGAAGGGGGAGATGTTAGATGTTATGGGACACATAAGACTGATAAATCCCCAGAGCTGGATGAGACCTTATCCAGGATGCTATGGGAATCAAGGGAGGAGATAGCTGAGGCCCTGATGGAGATTTTTACATCTTCATTAGCCACAGGTGAGGTACCAGGAGAACAGCTAATGTTATTTCCTTATTTAAGAAGGGCAGCAGGGATAAGCCAAATAATTATAGGACAGTGAATCTTATGTCAGTATGAGGGAAATTATCAGAGAAAATTCTAAGGGATAGGATTTACATACATTTGGAAAACCAGGGGCCGATCAGCAAAGCCTTGTGTGGGGGAAATCTTACCTCACTCATTTGATAGAGTTTTTTTGAGGAGGTAACTCAGAAGATTGATGAAGGCAGAGTGATAGACTTGACAAAGTCTGGCATGGTAGGCTTGTCCAGAGGGTTAAAGCACATAGGATCCAAGGTGAGCTAACTAGTTGGATCCAAAATTGGCTTGGTGATGGGAAGCAAAGGATGGTGGTAGAAGGATGCTTTTCTAATTGGAAGTCTGTAATCAGTGGTGTACCGCAGGGGTCCATGCTGGGACCCTTGTTTGTGAGATATACTAATGGCTTGGAAATGAATGTAGCAGGTATGGTTAGTAAGTCTGCAGATGACACGGTGGTGTTATATAAAGTGAGGAAGGTTGCCTAAGGTTCCATTAGGATATAGATCAGATGAAAGTTGGGCAGTGCTTTGGCGGATAGAATTTAATCCCGACAAGAGCGAGGTGATGCATTTTGGGAAGGACATATGTGCGCTTTGAAATATTGATGAACAGGGAGACCTTGGCGTCCAAGTCCACAGTTCCTTGAAAGTGGCAACAGGTCAATAGGAAGAAGGCAAATGACATGCTTGCCTTCATAGGTCGGGCCATAGAATATAAAAGTAGGACATTATGTTGCCACTAAACAAAACACTGATTAGACTGCACTTGGGACATGGTGTGCAGTTCTGGTCACCACACTATAGGAAGGATGTGGTTGTGGTAGAGGAAGTGCAGAGGAGATTCATCAGGATGTTGCCTAGATAGGACGACTTTAATATGGGGAGAGATTGGTTAGGCTGGGCTTGTTTTCCCTGAAGTGAAGGAGAGTGGGGGGTGCCTGATAGATATACATAAAATTGTAAGTGGTATGGACAGGATTGATGGAATCTTTTTCTCTTGGCAGAGATATCAAAAAGAAGGGGGCATAGGTTTAAGGTGAGAGGAAGGAGTTTTAAAGGGGATTTGAAGGGAAAGTTTTTTACACAGACAGTTGTTGATATCTGGAACTTGCTGCCAGGGGAGCAGGTGGAGTCAGATACAATCACTATATTTCAGAGACATTTAGTCAGGCACTTGAATCGGCAAGGTATGGATGCATATGGACCTAATGTGGGCAAATGGGATTCGTGTAGATGGTCAGAATGGTTGGCATGGACATGGTGGGCTGAAGGGTCCATTTCCGTGCTGTATGACTCTATGACTCCACACTGTGAGAAGCTCTCTGGTCTTTTTCAAATAATGTCTAGATGTTGTGCTCAAATATCCCGAATAGCCGTCACAACATTCAAACCCAGAGGTAGGAGGCTACCACTGAACCACAGCCAGACACGGAGTAAGAATCCAAGCCTTCATGCTGTGAGCCATGTAGTTTACAGGGTGTGGCAAAGTAACAGGTCACTGGCATCTGTAAGGCGAGAAGGATGAAGCTGGGAGGGATTAAGGTATCTGAGTGTTCAGCTGCTGTGTTCTTGAGTTGTTCTACGCTGTGATAAGGATGGGATATTCCTCAGTGTGGTAAGAAATAGCCATCAAGAAATTCAACCACTTAACCCTGCTCGTTTCAGTGTTACGTAACTGTTCCCTGGAGTGAAATATGCCTTTTGCTTTTATTTTACACTTCTCTCCAATATTTGTCCAGGTACTTCCTGGAGTGAGTCATGTTTGTGTGGGTGGCATGTTTCCTCTTTCCAGTTGTGAATTGAATGATGTGATTAGTAGTGTAACGTCATTTTCCAGTGTTGCCAGGTGAACTCCAGTGACGATTTCCCTTAAGCTCACCTGTCATTGGTCACTTGCAAGCCAACCAGGTTTCCATAATGTTGCTTGCTCTGCAGCTGGGTGGGTTTAAAGGGCCAGTCATGCTCTGCTGCACCACAGTCTGGAGCTGGGTGCTCAGCCGGGAAATCACTCCTCATCACCATCTCCACAGCCACTACAACACTTGGAAACTCCTTACAGTCAGAGCCTGCGTGGAGATCCTGTCAGTTTCATTGGAAGGCTTGGGACTGGCAGACGAGCACCAGAGGAGCTGCAGCAGTGTCTGCGAATCCTGAGTGAGGAGACTCACTACCAAAGAACATAAAGCCCCAGGTCTTCCTGCTTTAACCTCTCTGAGGAGTAGGGTCTCTGCTAGACAGTCATCACACAGTAAATGAACATCAAATACTGCTGGAAATCTGAAATAAATTTTTTTTAAAAATGCTGGAAACTCTCAGCTGGTTAGTCAGCATCTGTGGGGAGAAACAGAGTTAACATTTCAGTTCAAAGACCCTTCATCTGACAATAGTATTGAGGAGGGGTTTTTGACTTGAAACACTAACCGTTTCTCTCTCCACAGATGCTGCCTGACCTGCTGAGAGTTTCCAGCATTTTCTGTTTTTAAGTCACCACAGAGATAGAGTTGTAGAGGTATACGACGTGGAAATGGCCTTCAGACAGCCAAGTCCACAGCTACCATCAAACACCCATTTACACTAATCCTATTTCATTGTCCCAACATTCCCATCAATTCCCCCCAATTCCACCACTCACCTGCACCCTCGGGGTGATCTGTGACCTCCTGTGACCTCAGTTACAGGCTTACAGGGGACCAGGTGGGACCAAGGCCACACTCAGCTTCTTATCTGCAATATTGATCATTGGTGACCTCAGCAATAATGCAGTGAGCAGAAAACTGTGATGCAGTATTGGTTGGTCTGGGGTATCTCCAGACGGCTGTGACAGACTGGTGTTTCCTCTCACAGCCTGCTGCTCACTGTGCTTTTGCTGAGGTCACTCATGCTCAATACTCAAGGAGAATTGATTTCCTCCACCTGTCTCAGCACAGAAGATGAAGCAGAGTGAGTCCATGGATTGGCTGCTTCGCCGAGGTTCAAGGTGCTTTAGACAGCAAGCATTCAGTATTTCAGGCTCCTGTACAGAACTCTTTATGAGCCAAAAGGCCTTCCATTCCTCAACATTCAGCTGTGGTCAACCATGAGCTTGTGGTCAATGCCTCGTGAATCCTTCAGTCTCTCAACTTTGGGAAAGGAGGGGGAGGAGTTTCAGAAATGCGTTCAGGAAGATTTCCTCCGAGAACATTGTTAGTTCAACGGGAAGGAAGCATCTGATGCCGGAGACTGAGGCAAGCTCAGCAGACTGTGTCTGTAAGAGCAGTGGTCATATCAGAGGGTTTGGATTAATGATTAGCAAAGCAAGGATCAATCTAGTGTAGAATTATTAAAATTCAATGGGATGAGAGGGTATCTAGTGAGTGTAAATGGAATCAGAGATTGAATGAAAGTTTATGGAGTACTTATGTTGGTAGATTGCTGTCACAGACATTACATGTACACTCAGTTCCGCTGGGGCAATATTATCCCTGTTGCCCTTCCAGGAGATGTGGAAGTGATCAATAAGATAAAACCTGTTTGAGGAACTTGGACAGAAACTTCTTGGACAGTAACTCCTACCATGCTATTCAAATACAGAAGCTATCTTAAGATTGTAATAAAAATATTGAAAGTAAAGCAAGAAATTTAAAAACAAAAGCAAAAATAAAAGATGAAAATGCTGGAAATAGCCAGGCAATATCTGTGGTGAGAGGAACAGAGTGAACATTTCAGCTCCATGACGTCTCATCAAAGCTTGCGAACTCCAAACAGAAATGTTGCCTGCTGGCCGCTCCTTCCTGCTCTTATCTTCCTCTAATTTCCATGTCACCTGAAAATTTTTTATCATTTGTTTCAAGCCCAGTCCAAAAGATTGTATTGACATTTTACCATGATGTGAGGTGCGTCAAACTGAGGTGCGTAGAAATTTCTTCTCACCGAGGAGGATGAATCTCTGGAATTCTCTGCCCCGCAGGGTTGTGGTGGGTAGATCATTGGGGATTTAAAGAGGAGGTTGATAATTTTTTGAAAGATCGGGGAATTGAGAGCTGTGGGGAACTGGCACAGAAGAGGAGTTGAGACCTGGGGAAGATCGGCCATGATCATATTGAATGGCGGGGCAGGCTTGAGAGACTAGGTGGTCACTCCTGCTCCTACTTTCTTGTGTTGTTGTGTGACATTAAATGAGAAACCATCTTGGAGGTGATGGGCCAATGTAAACAGCACATCTCTTATACAGGTATTAAGTACAGAAGATACAGGACAAAATGCTTCTTTCATTCAAGCCATAATTTACAACTCTGTAAAATTAGCTGATGTAATATCAAGCTGAGAAGCCTTCATTTGCTTCCAAAATATTCCTTTTAGTCCCTGTTCCAATAATCTGATTAGAACCACTTTTGTAATTTGAAATTGATATTTGAAATTAATGATCCGTTGATTGCTATCAGCGCCCGCACTTGTGAACTGCTTGAAGGGGACAGAGAACCATCCAAGAATGAGTTATTTTTTCCAAAGCAACAGGAAAAAAGTAGCTTGTGCAACAAGATATACCCACAAATCACAGCAAGTCTCAAAAGTTTTGAAGTGTTATACAGAAATATGTTCCACTCTTCCAGCTCCAGACGCACAAATCATTTTCAAATGGACCTTGATAAGGTACCACACAGTTGTCTTATGACAGAGGTTAGTGTATATTGAGAGTGGAAACAGGTAACTCTATGGATAGAAAAGTGACTTAGAAAATAAAGCAAAGAGTATAGATGAAGACTTGGAATAAGGTAAAGAGCACTATTTCACAAGGATCAGTGGTGTAACTATAGCTATTCAGGATTTATATAATGTTTTACATTAGTAGATTTGGAATAAAAACCCAGGAGCTGTAACACTGAGCATGAAACTACTCGACTGTTCATGAAAATGCATCTGATTCACTTGTGTCCATTACTTGGCTGGGCTCAAGTGTGAGTTCAGCATCAGCCAACATGATTGACCTGATCCTTAACTACACACTGAAATAGCCCAACTGAATGCTCTGTTCAGAGCAGTCAGGGTTGAACAATAAATATTGGCATTGCCAGGGACACCTACTTCTCGTGAGCAAATAAAAACCTTGGGAACAAAGTATGCAGTTTTAAAATTTGCAGATGAAATCAGACTGGACTTTCAGCTTACTCTGAGGAAGAATGGTATGATAACACAAGAAATTAGGAAATATATCGGTGGGCAGTTATAGCAAATTAATTTGATGTCAGTGTGAGGTGATGATCTGCAGTGGGGAAAATAAGAATAAAAGGTGAACAATTCATTAATGCCAGCATCACATATCACTGATGCAAGTTTGATGAATATGTGAATATAATGTTGCAAATGTTCAGCAGGCCAGGCTGAGTCATGCAGGGATTGGAGAGGGGAGGAGGGGGGAGGAGGTCAGCAGGGGAATTTGTTGGAGAGAGAAAGGTATAGAGGTTCAACAACCTTTTGTCAGAACTAAAATAAATGTCACCAATTCAGATGAGCAAATAGTTGTCCTCATTTAGTCTACACAAGCATGGCTGATTCATCCACATATTAAACTGCCATGTCACAAGAGACAAACAAAGTGCATTTTAAGTATGATGCAGAGAAGATTCTTTCATGCTGCAGTAAATGCATTAAAGTAGTTTTCATTGGCCAGTTACCAAAGTTCTATATAAAGAAGTATAAAATGTTGTCCTTTATAATTAGAAAGGATAGGCGTGTGGCACTGCACTGTGCAAAGGAACAACTCAGAGGTTTGTCCTCATTGCACTCTGGAAATGTTTCTTCAACACAAGTATGAGTGCAAAATGGGAAGGAGGTGCAGTCAGCTGAGGCGCAGTTCTACAAAATAATCTACAATAAACATGAGGTTTTGGGTGCTGATGCATATTCATGAAAATGCGAAGGATATGTGTCTGTTCCTCTCCAGAAGCTGACACATTTAAATTCCTGCAATCACCCTTGATTCAATGCTGTAATAATGGAAGATTTCGCGCTGCACAGTGCAATCTTATTTTATGACCCACACACAATGTTTTAGGAACAGCTTCTTCCCCTCCGCCATCAGATTTCTGAACTGTTCAGGAACACATGAACACTATCTCGTTATTCCTCTTTTGCACTATTTATTTATTTTTGTAATTTATAGTACTGTACAGTACTGTATAGCTGCTGCAAAACTACAAATTTCATGACATATGTCAGTGATAATAAACCTGATTCTGATTTGTGTAAGAAGAAAATATCTTCATGAGTTAAATCAAATTGATTTCTCTCCCCTTCAATTTAATGGGGTTGTGGCACTTTGGCTTCCATGCTCACAGAGACCCAATGTAGAGGGTGCTTTGAATGATAAACTAGAGTTCACAGTGCAATAGTAGAAAGACCAGATACCGGACAGGATGATTTTTCTCATCACACTGTCCCATTGCCTTTTTCTTGTGGGATGATCTGGTGCAGAAAGAGAAGCAGAGGCCATTGATGTCGATCGTCCAAGTCGGTGATGTTCAATGGCCATTTCTGTTGCTGCAGTGGAATCAGGAGTATGCCTACTTAGTCTCTCAAGCCTGCTCAATGACTATGGTGCATCCAAACTCCATAAATAGCTCAGTGTGGCACAGTTAGTAGATCCACTGTCTCACAGCTCCAGCAGCCCAGGTTTGATTCTGACCTCCAGTGCTGTCTGTGTGGCATTTGCACGTTCTCCTTGTGTGGATTTCCCCTGGGTGCTCCAGTCTCTTCTCGCATCCCAATGACATGCAGGCTGGGAGGTGAATTGGCGGCCGTCAGTTGCCCCTCTAGATGGGTAACAGGAGAATGAGGGTGGGGTTGATGGGATGTGAGAGAGAATAGGCAACGAGGAAATGAGCAGAGGAATGTGATGCTCCAAGAGTCAGAACAGACACATGGGCTGAATGGCCTCCTTCTATCTCATAATGAAAGATGAGAATATGAGAAACAACAGTTGATATTAAAACAGTTATTAAATTTAAATCTGGGGTTAGTTGATATTTCTTCACCAATGAGTTTAAGGGATGTGGGTCAAAGACATTTATAGACTCATTCAGCCTGAAAACAGGCCCTTCAGCCCACCAAGTCTGCACGATCAGTCATGTAGCCATTTACACAAATCCAACACTATTTTGTTCTCCCCACATTCCCATCAAGCCCCGCCAGGGGCAATTTACAGCAGCCAATTAACCTATTAACCTACCAACCTGTGTGTCTTTGGGATGCAGGAGGAAACCTAAGACCCCACATAGTCACAGGGAGAATGTGTAAACGTCACTCTGACATGGGCTGCAAACATGTTGAGAACTGGGCTTTTGCAACAAGTATAGGGCTGCCTGACCAGGTCCAATGGCATGGATTCCAGTGCTTGGAACTCTTATGGTTAAATCCCATTGAAGATCTCCATCTACCCCTCTCAGAGCACCTCCCTTGAGATCCCTACCACCACATCATGATTGTCTCAGCAGCTGATTGCAAAGCATCCCTTCTTTGTCTTTGCCTCTGGCCGTTTCTCCTCTCCCTTCAACCCTGAGTCTCCCTCCACCGTGAGCTCTCCCCACACCCCCACCATGACCCACAACCTACCTGGGTTCCTCTGCTTGCTTTGCACTGGCAGATCAGGTGGGTGGAATGACTGGGATGAGAATTTACACCAGGAAAGGGAAACTAATCTCACTGTGTCTTCAATGGATATTCCCAGGTTGACAATTTCTCTTCCCTATTTACAGTATGGACATGGATAGCCCATTTCTTCTATATCCTCTGTGTGAATTGCATGCTAATTCCACACTCAACGTTTTAGGAACAGCTTCTTCCCCCCTGCCATCAGATTTCTGAACGGTCCATGAACCCATGAACACTACCTCGTTATTCCTCCTTTGCACTTTTTTTTGGTGGGGTGTAACATGGTAATTTTTATGTCTTGCACTGTACTGCTGCCGCAAAACAACAAATTTCATGACATATGTCAGTGATAATAAACCTGATTCAATTATTATTATTGCACAGGGGCATAATCTATGCTGCAAGTAGGACCTGTCTCTCTCTTCACTAACCCTGTACATGTCATGGTTTCCTTTTACAGATGATGAGAAGATGGATGCAAGGTCAAAGCTGAGTGTGGCTGCAAAGATGTCACTGTTTAAAGTAAGTGCTACATTGTGGAATATTCAAGTCCATTTCAGCGTAATTTATGTCCAGTGAAGTGAGGGGTACCCTGAAATGTGGTCATGAATCCAAAAGATCAATAAGGTTCCCAAAGCTCCAGTTTAAGGATGTTAATGAGAGGAATATGGAACATTAATTTATAGAAGAGGCAGCTCTAGGTGGTGACAGAAGCCGCTGGTGACAGGTGAGGGGAGGGATCACAATTAAATGGTTTCAACAGCTCCCTGGTAGAACCAGTGCCATAACAGAGTAGTGGGACAATGGAGCGCCCTACAGCAGCAGACAATGATACCCTCAGTCAAGGCATTGAGGCAGACACTTTCTTTCCAGAGCTGACTTACAGAGTCATCAATAGTCAAGTGACACCAAAGTTCAAAAGCAGCCCATCCATCATCTTATGTGGATGGAAGGTGCCCACCTGTTGTACTTTGGTACCTTGTTTCTATCTTGGCCTTTGCCGTAAAAGGTTGAAAATATTATAATTGAGTTCCATGTAGCCTTGTAGGGGTTAAATCCACAACACAACAGGTAAACGTTGATAGGACTCCAACAGAATATTTAATAAAGTATGTTTTATCAAGGTGGTTTGGATGATTCAGAGGTTGGCAATTTGTTTCGGGTTGACGCAATTCATTTAATTAAAGGTCAACAGGAGAAATTGCAAGTTTCTATTTCTTGTGTTCAGAAGTAAGAAGCACAGTCGAGCGACACAGCTGGTAGAGCCGCTGCCTCACAGCGCCAGTGACCTAGGTTTGATCCTGACCTCTGGTGCTGTCTGTGTGGAGTTTGCACGTTCTCCCTCTGACTGCGTGGGCTCCCCCCGGGTGCTTCAGTTTCCACCCACATCCTAAAGACAAGTGGGTTGGTGGGTTAATTGGCTGCTGGAAAATGCCCAAGTGTAGGTGAGTGGTTGAATCGATGGGTAATTGATGGGAACGTAAGGAGCATAAATTGGGATTTGGTGTAAATGGGTACTTGACTTGGTGAGCTGAAGGGCCTGTTTCTGTGCTGTATGTCTCCATGAGCCCATGTTTCAAATAGGCCTAACACTGTGCAGAGAAAGTCGGTGATAAAATGTGACTTGGATGACCAGTTTCGGCAACTGGACAAAAATGAATGTTTAACAAACTGTCAGCCATGAGTCTATGGGAATGTGATGTTAGATCTGACCCAGGTTTTGAGAATGATTTTGTCTCTTTTTGTTTTGCCCATGCCATCTACACTTCCATTAGGAACTAGAGAAAGCCTCCCCTGCAGAATCTCCCTCCTCCCCATTGCGACCTCATAGCGTTAACGCAGCCATGGAACGCAGACTGCGCCATTCACATGATCGATGTCGGACGCAGCCGATAACTACAGAAGAGATGGTGGTGGCAAACAGGTACTTGGCATACACATCAAAATGGGGCTTACGTTTTGGAAGCAATCTATTAAACTCACAGAACAGTGGGAAACCTCATGTGCTGGCAGTATCTGAAGGCAGAACACAGTGCCTCTATATCCTCAACCAAGAAAGCAAATTTTTTTGTGGGATCTTGCTGTGTACAGGTTGGCTGCCTTATTTCTCTATGTAATAGAAGTGATGTACTTTAGGCCAAATAGTTTCAAGTGTTCATGAGAGGCTTGATACGTTAATTTTGACAGGTAACTGGAACATATAATGCCACTTTTGTGTCTACTACTTGACCCAATTTCAATGAAAACAAAATGTTAAGGGATCTACGAGTAGATTGTGGACAGAACAAGTTTTCTCTGTAATGCATAGAGGACCCTGGACACACAAGTGGCACCCAGTGATGGACCCGACTCACCGCCTGCCCCATCCCACCCACCATTCTTCTGATTAGACCTAACCTCACCTCACTTCCCAACCCCAGCCACCAGTGCCCACCCATGGTACTTTGATGCCCGCCTCTGACTGACAATTGCAGATCATCTGTATGCCAAACCCTTGCCCCAATACTCCTTCTGATCCTCAGCCCACCCTCTCATCACCAGGTCATTCTCTCCCGGGACCTCCCAGACCTGGCCCCTTTGTGTACTCTGCACCGGCACACAAGGAAGACCTCAGCCTGCAGAAGGCCTGTCTATTGCACACAATGCCTTGGCCTCCTGCATCACTGAGTCTCCTAGTGACGGACCCATGAGCAAAAACTCGCCATGGCCACCACACTGCAGCTGTTCAACTTGTCCTCGCAGATGCTAAGGGGAAGCTGTGCCTGTGTGAATGCAAATATGTTCATTCTGACTTCAGGATTGTACCTGGTGCTGCCAAGTATCCCAGTACTGCTTTAAACTGAGAGATTTGTGACTTTAGCCAACATTTTAAATAGTGTTTCACTTTAATCCAGCATTTTAACATTCCATCCACTCAAAGTACCTTTGAGAATAAGGAACTTTTCCAGAAATCTTTTACTGGCTGTGCATCATCTCTACAGTCCTGCATTACAACACTGACTGATCTCTGGTTACCTTAAGGCTATTTGAAAATTGCTTTTCTCTTCAAACTTAAAATCACTTAAATTGTTCTTGAAATATTGTGATGTGCTGCACCCGGATTCTGTGAGGGCCAGGTATAGATGACAAAACTGTTGATCTTTGAGAAACATCTGAGTCCGTGAGCTCCGGGGAGCTGGGGGAAGTGAGTGAGACTGTTCCATTGAATTCTTCAGTTCAGCAGACTAGTTTTCACTGGTGTAGCATTTCTGCAAGCATATACTTTCTAGCTGATGTTAACTGGCAAAAATGAATCCTCCAGTGTGGTGAATTACTCGTTTAAGGTGCACACAGGCACATACATGCACAAACCTTATTAATCAGAATTCTCGAATATTTACTGATTTATTCAAGTACAAGGGTTGAAATGGTAAAAGTAAGTATCCCAGTTCTCTGATTGGTGTTGTCTAGGCATGTAGGAAATAAATTGAATTTTTACGATGATGTAAAACGAGTGAGAGTAAATCAGCAGCTTTTAATATTTGTCATAATTTCTATTGTTGTTAACTTCAATGGAAGTTAAAATGGGGAGGGATGTAAATCAGTCTAATGGTACCCACATGACCATTCAGAATCCAAGTCCACCTGATGTTTCTTGTTTTTCCAAGACATCAAGGGATTGCATGAATTAATTTCCCGCTCCAATAATTATTGACTTACTCTCTTTATTTACATGTTCAATTGAACAACATATTTATTGTTCCATTAATTTTTCCAAATCTGCCATGCTGTGACACCTCTTAAAGTGCATTCTACTCAACAATTCACCTTGGTTATATCATTCAATGGCATCCATTTCCAATTAATTCGCTATATATAATTATACCTATATATATATAAAACAACAATCAGCAACTGATTTTTAAATTATACCAACTTTACACAGTCAGTGACTCCATTTGTATCACTCTGTATCCAATCACAGATCCTGATGACACTACGCTGCACCCAGTCACTGACCGCAGTTCTACCACACAATGTCAAATCACTGGCTCCACAAGCAAGAAACCGCAGATGCTGGAAATCTGAGATGAAAGCAGAAAATGCTGGAAATGTTCAGCAAGTCAGGCAACGCTGATGAAAGGTCATTGATCTGAAGCTTCTCTGTTTCTCCCTCCCCAGATGTTGCCTGGCCTGCTGAGTATTTCCAGCATCTTCTATTTTTATTACATGACATAGTGCCATGTAACTGTTCTTAATTATATCACAGAGATATTCTCTTCTTCTTTACTTCTTTGTTAAGTGGTCCTTTGGGGTCAAGGATGACCTGCTTCCACTCCAGTTCTGTGGGTTGTGAAATGGTTGACGTGGGACATGCAGAACCTGCCACTGGAGGGGCAGGAAATACTTGGTTGGGGAGGGAGGGGCGGTATGGCTTTGGGAGTTGGTGCGCTCCTTCTGCATTTATGTCAGGTCTCTTTGCATTCCCAAGGCATTGACACAAGGTTCTCAGTACCATCCCAAATGCTCCTACTCCATTTTGTATGGTCTTGAATTCCCAGGAGTTGGTGAGAATCTTATACTTCTGTATGAAGGGTTTGAGAACATCCTTGAATCATTTCTACTGACAACCTGGGTAATCTTCCAGAACTCAGAATACAGTGTTTGGTTTGGGAGCCTGGTGTCAGATATCTGAAAAACAAGGCCTGGCCATCAGCATTGACTAAGTGTAACTATGACCTCAATACTGGGAATGGTGACCTGGGAAATGTCGCTGACATTGATTTACTTATCCTTCCTGTGGATTTGGAGGATTTTGTGGAGCCACTGTTGGTGGTATCTCTCCAGTGCTTTGAAGAGCCTGCACTAGGAAGTCCATGACTCAGATGCATACAGGAGGGGAGGGAATAGCCAGGTTTGAGATCTTGATATTCAAATGCTCTTTTCCTCACTTGTCCAAAGTCTGAGCTGGGAAACTGAAGGCAAGTTTCATCATAGGTGTTCACCTTTACTGAATGGTGGGTCCTGAGATATGGGAAGTGCTTCACATTTCCCAGGGTCCCACCTCGGACCAATATTGTGGGAGAGATGTACAACAGGGGTAAGCTGGCAGAGGACCTTTGGTTTGAAGATGTTTAGAGTAAGGCTTATTTCCTCATAAGCTTCAGTTAACATGTCAACGTTGACTTGAAGTTGGCCACAGAACATGTGTTGTCTGTGTACTGTAGCTTTTTGACTGAAGTTGGAATGATCTTGGTTGTGGAGCAGAGATGCCCTGCAGATTACCTCCACCCCAGCAGGAAGTTTTTGGAGATGAGGTGCAGTATTGCAGTAGGTCAGTGATGATCAGAGGGTTGGGAGGGGTGAACGGAAGGTTGGAGCCTTGGAGGGTTGGAGGATCTGGATGGGTCATCGGAGTGTTGGGATGGCATTTGGAGGATCAGGATGGTGATTGGAGGGTGAGGGTTTCGGGTGATCAGAGGACTGGAGTCTCAGTTGTAGAAGAGTTGGGATGGTAATCAGAGGGTCGGGGTCTTGGATGGTCAGAGGGTCTGGATGGGTCATCACAGGGTCGTGAGAGGCGGTGATTGAGGGTCGGGGCCTCGGGTGACTGGAGGGTCAGGGATGTGATCAGAGGTTTGGCTAATTGGAGCATCGAGAGGAGTGCTCAGAAGGTGATTGGAAGGTTACGGCCTCTGGTGATGTTGGGGAGGAAGTGGTTGGGGCCTCAGGCAATGGAAGATTGTGGGTGTCTGTGGGCTGATATTGATTTGGTGAGGTGGAGATGTCACTACCATGATGGGTCTGACTTATAAAGAAGTTAAGTGTGGCACATACTTGCGGAGTCCCAGCCCAGCACAGTGCCCCTGGAACCGTGCCTCAATAACAGGTGCTCCCATATTGAATGACATTATGTCTGCATATCTCAGAGCTGGAGCTGACTGGGTAAATTTCCAGAGAGGAGCAAAATGATCCAGTATTGGTTGTTATCGCATTACATTGTAGGAAAAGGGCACTTTCAACTGAAATAACTGGTCTAATTTCTGGACTGGATTTGACAGGGTAGCACACCACACCCTCTGTACAGCAAAGCTCTGCGTGGTGAATAGGGCAGAAACATGTATCAAAATCATTGCACTGGGAGGGAGTCTAAGCACTTAAAGTGTTGTTATCAAAATCTTCTTGCCACTATTTAATGGAAGATCAAATATCAGAATAGATGGATTTCTGCTCTCACTGAAGCGGTGCATTACGATACGACCATGTGAAACAGAGTTGAGGACGTGGCTGCTCATATTCAGCATCCTGAAGAATTTAAAATACTCCTATGAAAAAATGCAGAATCCAATGTTTAGCTTATTTTCCGCAGTTCTGAAGACTTTGTTTTAAAGAGATTTTAGATCCTTTTAATGGAAAGGCAAATGTGTTTGTATTTCATCTGGGGGAGGATTCAAATCCAATTATTATCTGTCAAGGGAAGATTTGCGGCTGAGAGCTGACAGCCCCTCAACGCATTATTAAACCAAACAGAGCAAGAAATCCCAGCTATGAGTGCTGTTCGGTTCACTACCCTTGACTGGGATGGCAGTTTGGATGCTTCAAGTGAAGTTACAGGGATCTGACAGGCTTCCCATTCATGAAGCAATGCAGTGACACCTGGTGGAAAATACAGGTTTAGTGCCGTCTTGCGAGAAGAAGATGTACAGCTAGACATTCCCCTGCATCTAGAGGGGGCCCAGAATGGAGCAGACAAGAACTGTTTGCCATTCACTTGCCTGGAGTCTGGCACTGGGAGATTAAGATCATGTTGTCCCAGAAGTGCCCAGTGACAGACAAGGTTACTGACACGGAAACTGGTGAAAGAAACAGTGCTTTAATTTCTAATTTCTGTCTTCCCTCCCACGATCAAATAGTGTTCCAAGGCTCAGTGTCTGCACTGGTCCATGAGACCCCTGACAGGGTCCCAGGAGACCTGGGCTTGTGAAATTTGGAAATGGAAGATTGAGAGATGTTGAAAGATGCTGATCTTTGACATGATTTGATGTGGTGATTATCCTCTGACTGATGATGACATGGGGTTATAATATTTCAGTGGTCTAAAGAAGGGTCGGCAACCTGAAATGTTAACTGTATCCCTCTCCATAGATGCTGCCTGACCTGTGGTATCCCAAGCTTTTTCTGTATTTATTTTGTATTTTTGATTTTTGTGCTGTATAATGTTTCAGGAGTGGAATTCTTGACAATAGTTTCTCACTTTCTACCTTTTAAATACCTCCATAAGATCACCTATTAGTTTTCATAGTTAGTGGAATACAAACCTGGTGAACGTAACCTGTTTAGAATCAGTAGGCCACTCGGCCTCTCAAGCCTGCCCTGTCATTCAATATGATCATGACTGATCTGTAGCAGGACTTAACTCCTCTTCTGTGACAGTTCCCCACGGCTTTCAATTCCCTGACCTTTCAAAAATTCATTTAACTCCTCTCGAAGTACCAACAGTGATTCAGCCTCCACAACTGTCTGGGGTAGAGAATTCTAGAGGTACACCTCTCTCTACAAGAAGACTGAAACTGGTAGATTTATAAGTGATGGAACTGGGTGAAAAGAATTAAGCTACAAAACAGGCACAATCACACTGACAGGTGGAGCAGCCACAAGGCCTTATCCTGTTCCCCACTCTGCCTTTCTTTTCTCTAAACGGCTCAGTTTTCTGACTGATGTAAACTCTTAGTCTCTCCAGGGTACAGTCACCAAGGGAACCAGATGTGCATGGACCAGACAGCGGTGCGTCTGAGCAGAAGGCAGAGGAGAGAGGGGACGAGAATTCAAAGCTGAGTCTGAGCCAGAAGATGGCCCTGTTCGACAGCCTGTGCCAGCCCGTGACAAAGAAGGTGCCCCCACTGGAAGGGAGAAATGAGCGCAGACAGAAAGGAATTCGCTATCGCACCCAACCTGTCACCATGAGTGAAGTCCAAATGGTAAACCTTACTTGTACTTCAATGTTGCCACGGTGCTGAAGCTGCAGCTTTTCCTTCACTTATTGTCCTGTCTCCTTAAAGGAACTTGAAAAGCCTGAATGTACGTGCAATTATCTGCTGCTTAAGTTTACTAAGAAATGTCACGCTTTATTTAAAAGTATTGAATGTTGTGTTTTCAGCTCCTTTTAAGACTTGATTGAAAGGGACAACATGCTGGGATAATTGGTCAGAATACTGGTTAGTATCACTGGTCAGAATGTTGAGTACAGGAGTTGGGTTGTCATGTTACAGCTCTACAAGGTGTTGGTAAGGCCATATTTGGTGTATTGTGTGCAGTTCTGGGCGCACTGCGAGAGGAAGGATGTCATTAAACTGGAGAGGGTGCATAAAAGATTTACGAGGCTGTTACCAGGACTGGAGGGCTTGGGTTATAAGGGGAGGCTGGATAGGCTGGGACTCTTTTCCCTGGAGTGTGGGAGGCTGAGGGATGACCTTGTAGAGTTTTATAAAATCATGAGGGGCAAAGATAAAGTGAATAGCCAAAGTCTTTTCCCCAGGGCAGGGGAGTCCAAAGCTAGAGGGCATAAGTTTAAAGTGAGAGGGGAAAGATTTAAAAGGGATCTGAGGGGGAACCTTTTCACATAGGCGGTGGTGAGCATATGGTATGAGCTGCCAAAGGAGGTGGTAGAGGTGGGTACAGTTACAACATACAAAAGACATTTGGAAAGTTACACGGATGGGAAAGGTTTAGAGGGATATGGGCCAAACACAAGCAAATGGGACTAGCTTAGTTAGGCAAATTGGTCAGCATGGACAAGTTGGGCCAAAGGGCCTGTTTCTGTGCTGTATAGCTGCATGACTCTATGACACTAATACATGTAGCAAAGTTCAGCTGTTCAGAGCAGTTGGCCCATGTCCAGTCTCTGGTGAAGATGGCCAAGCTATACTGTCCATATCAGGGTGTGGAAGATACCTACAGTGGTCATTCCTCCTCTCATTGAGGTCCCCTGCTGGAAAATGAATGGATCTCTTTGGAGTGAATGAGGTTTCTGATCCCGCAGATCCGACTAGTGTGTGGTCAGCGAGGCTGGGGAATCGCAGAAAGAGTGGGCACCACTTTTCCCCTGCTCTGCTCCACAAGGAGTCCAGTGACAGAGTGAAACTACAGAAACAGTGGCACTTGTCACTCGGTAAGTCTCAGACTTACAGCATGTTCACCTAAGTCCAAACCTTGCTTGCATCAGAGCCACAGCTGGGATAATTTGGTCTGTTTGTGCAAGCCGTTCTGTAAAGGTGCTTTCTGTCTGAGCAAGTTTTAACTTCAACGAGGTAATCTGATCCATCCGTTTACTGAAAGGGGCTGGATTCTCTGCCTATTCATATATATTCACTGGGAAGAAAATCAGATTCTTACGTGTTCGGGTTTAAGCTCTGTGAAGGCATAGCTAAAGCAAAGCAACTTAGAACAGGGAGTGGCAAATGGGCTATAAAGAATAAGTTTGCTGAGATAATTCAGTGTGCTACAAAAATACAAGTATGAGGACTGGCACTACACCATGAATGTAACTTCAAGTCTTAACAATTCTTAAGAGGAATTACAGGATTCCCTTCCAGGTAGGAGCTTCTTTGTCTGCTTCAGTGTGTAAGGATATAGCTGGCTTTAAAAAATTTGTTTGTTCAAGTTGTGGTAAACTATACAACTGACAAAAATTACAAGAAACCAGGCTCCTCTAGAAAGTACAAATGATCCAGCCGTAGTCGATGCAAACTTGACCAGAGGAAGCAAATGCAAGTTTTTGTGAATCAGAAAATTCCCCCTAGCTTCTCACTCACTTTCTACAGGTCTCCTTGTGTTACTGGCGACACAAGAGACTGCAGATGCTGGAATTTGGATCATAAAACAAAACTGCTAGAGGAACTCAGCAGGTCAGGCAGCATCTGCAGGGGGGAAATGGACAATCGACGTTTCAGGTCAAGACCCTTCATCCGAGTTGCTCCAGCAGTTTGATTCCTGCTTCCATGTATCAATAATTTGCAGAGCTATGTCATGGGTCGTCAAGAAAACAATTTTGGAGCCAATTGTGAAATGCTCCCTTACTCTGTTTCCTGATACTGTGCATTGAAGATCATGGAGTGGGAGCTTGAGCTCACAAACTTCTGAATCAGTGGGGTATCAATAGAGCCATAGCTATATACTGGGCTCCAGCTGTTACTAAGAGAGTTGGTCTATAGGCAAGAAACAGCATTCTTTATGTGGTCTGCCTGACGGATTGTAGGAAATTAGGCATGTAATGAGTTCGGGCTGATTGCAATCAGTTGCTGTATCTGTTTAAGCTCTGTGGCTGATTGACATATTAACCTGCCAGCTCCTGTTAGCTTTAGGGTTAATATTACTCATCTGGAATGTGAGGTAAGCTGCTTTGTTTACAGCAGTGTTCCATTTCAGGGAGGGGAAAGTGGACATTGTCCAGTTAGAAAATTCCAAGTGTACTTTCTGTGGCCAACTGCAGAAATACATGTCAAGACATTTACGACCTTGGCTGAATTTCCCAATAGCTAAGACAGGGTAAGTAGAATAAGAGGACAGAGAGACCTGGAGAAACTAGGAATTTAATTTAAAAATATTCCACAGGAATTTGGATGAGGTCAGCAGATTCATTGAGGTTATTTTGACTGCAGATCGCTCAGACATGTTTCCTAGAAGTGGCAATAAAAGCAGACCCTGCTGGAGATACAGTGAAAATGTGTGACTTCTGTCTGATATCAGGATTTCTCTAATCCATACTCACTCAGGGAGAACAATGGAATGTTTGTGATGGGGTTTGCAGACCAGGATTGAGTTTGGCTGCAGATTTCTGCTGAATTCTTTATCCGTGAGTAAGTCATGATCCTGAATTAGTGCTAACACTGTTGAATTCCTATGGTAGTCTTACACAGGAAACGTCGTCAGTGATATCAAACAACTTGAAGACCACTGATGCTTAGGGCTCTAGTTTTTATTGCCATTGGACGTTGGAAAACTAAACATGGGTTCCAACCTATTAGTCTAAAAATGGACTGATAGTTTCTGGCAAACAGCAAGTAAAATCAAAGCTATTGAAGGTCCTCCAGCCTTTCTAACCACCTACCTCTCTATTGGCATTGGCATTTCTCATGACGTACATTGGACACAGTGGCTTTTACCCAGAAGGGTTGTATGGGCAAGGTTGAGATGGTGTATGTCTCATACAGAAAAAAGCAAAAAGGTTGAAGATGCTGTAAATCTGAAACAAAAACTGGATAAAGCCCAGGTTACACTGGGCAAGCAATCTGCATCCAGGAGGCAGGCTAGTGATTTAAATGATTTACTGAGGCTGCAAACTCTGGGTTAACCAGCTTTGCAAGCTTTGCAGAGGGCAA
The DNA here is from genome assembly GCF_009764475.1 of Pristis pectinata. Lineage (NCBI taxonomy): Eukaryota > Metazoa > Chordata > Chondrichthyes > Rhinopristiformes > Pristidae > Pristis > Pristis pectinata. The sequence goes on along the minus strand of NC_067429.1, from coordinate 25,908,915 downwards.
CTGGGACTTCCTGAACTTGGGGAAAACGGTGGCTGAGAGACGGTGAGATTGTGACGATGGTCTGCTTGTTTAAAGCATTGCTTGTGAGCGTGGAGGTGCAGATGTCCTTCCCTGTGTCACAAAGTGTCCCATAGGAACAGACCATGCCCGACTTCAAGGACAGAGCTGGATATCCCCCTATTCCTTAGAATCAGGCCCTCCAGGTTGGAGTTTGGAGCCAACTGCTGTGCCTGACTGGATGCTGAACCTCTTAATGAAGTCGAATTCTGGGCAGAGACTTGTCATTGGTCTTCTGCACCTCATCTGCTTCAGCCAGCCTCTCTCTGCTAGCACCACTGCCACTCGCATTCAGACTCCCTTGCTCCCCACTGCAGACATTCCCTTTATTCTTTCACCCCTCCCCTTTCTCTGCAATGTAAAACATACTTGTTTCCTAACTTTTCCTTGATCTGATGAAAGGTCTTTAACCTGAAACGTTATGTCTGTTTTTCTCTCTCTACAAATGCTGCCTGACCTGCTGAGTATTGACAATATTTCCTGTTTCCTTTATGGTAGGAGAGCTGATGAACGGGTCCAGCATCCAGTCAGGCAAGCAGGCGGCTCCAATTCCAATCCCAGGAGGAAAGGGGATGTCTGATTCCCTATCCTGGGATACTCAGTAACCCAGAGAAGAACACCTGCATCTTCTGGTCCAAAAGCAGTGCTTTGAAGAAACTGCTTCTTTCACAAATCTGTTCACACCTCCCTTCAGCTGCCGTGTTGCCTGAGGTCTGGGAATCCCAGTTTTCTGATGTAAAACATACAAGGCAGGTTAACCTAGCCTGTCAGTGTCAGGAGAACAGCTCAATCACCAGCCTGCCTCCTGAAGCAGGCTCTCTTTTCACCTCAGCCTTGTTCTCTGCAGTGATCATGTTGGACACAGGTTGACATAGAGTTCATGTTTAAGACCAACCTTTTATTTTTAAAATTTAGCCCAGAGCTTGATCTGAATTCAGGTTTCATTTCAAATTGTCCTCCTCCTTACAGCCATTTGGTTTTCTTTTGGGCTCTTGCTCCATCTCACCTCCTCAGATCTGTAACATAAGCCAAGTAGTCTTGGATTGTAGCGAACAAACCTTTAAGTATCTTCCCCTTCGTCAGTTGTGCAGTTATTAATGGAACTGTTGTATTTTCAGCTCCAGAAACAACCAGAACAACGCCCTCAATCGCTGCCCAGTTCACAAGTACCAGTCACTACGGTCGAAACACAGTCACACATCATAAATCACCTTGCAGCCCAGAAGGAGAATCTGAAGGCTGAGGTCATGTCATCTGTGCTAATCACCAGCAGCGAGGGTGACTGGAAAGGAGCTGACGAGGAGAGTCGATGGATAAGCAAGGAAATTAAGGGAATATTGAAAACACAAAGTGTTGATGAACAGAGAGGTGGAAGTCTGGAGAGTCACAATCTGCAGGAACAGCCTGGGAAATGTGAGGAGAGTGTACTGGCAGAGAGCAGCTCTGTTCCAAGTGCTCCGTGTGAGCTGGACAGAGAACAACAGAATGCAGACATGGCAGGCGTAACCAAGAAGCCAGAGGGAATGGGAGGTGAAGTGAGACCAATTAAGACAGATCCTACAGAGGAACAAAATTCCAGTGAAGTACAAGTGCACAATGAGAAAGAAGCAGTGGGCAAGTACAATGTTTGGATTTCATTGCTTATTTCTTTACTATTCTAATACTGATTACTTGTTAGAGTCATAGAGTGATAGATGGATACAGCAAACAGGCCCTTCAGCCCATAGAGTCCATGCTGACCATCAATCACACGTTTACACTAATCCTGCATTAATTTGATTGTGCCAATTAACCTGAATACATTTGGAATGTCCTGTAATCACTTCCCTCACCCATTCATTCACCACCCCTCAGTAACTTGACAATGTGATGGTAAACTTCCTTCTTTACCTGCTGCAGTCTTCTGGTGAAGATGCTTCCACACTTGCTTATAGCACAGGAGGATATTTGGACCATCGAATCTATACCAGTTCTCAGAGCTAACCATTCCCCTATGTTGTTCACTGTAACCTATTCTCTCACACATGCCCATTAACACTGCCTGATTCTCTCACCAGCCACCTGCACTAGGGCCAATTAACTTACCAACAAGCGCGTCTTTGTGGCGTGGGAGGAAAGTGAAGCACTTTGGGGAAAACCCATGCGGTATAGAGAGAAAGTGCAAATTCCACACAGACAGCACCTGAGGTCAGGGTTATGCTGGATCACTGGAGCTGGGGGACACTGCTGGCCACTGTGTGGCCCTCAGTACTACAGGTGAAGGAGGTACAGGACTCTGACGAAGCTGCAACAATATATGTTCAAGAGCAACAGGATGCAATGGGGCCAACTGTAATACCTAGCAATATCAACAAAAGAACAGCTGGAGTTAGTGACTGGCATTCCAATAATAATTCAAATCACCTGAGGTATCTGACAGAATTAGAAAGGAGGATTTAAAGGTTGGGATATTAGATTGTGGAAATGAAGCACAGTAGCCAATGCCCGTGATTGTCCTGAGAGACAGACCATGCAACATTGTTTGGTCTGTCCATTGCTCAATGACAGCATGTTAGACTCTTGGTTCTGGATCTCACTGAGCACAGCTCTGAGCTTTGACCTCAGTCTGTCATTAGAACAATCTGTATCTTTGGAAGCTGGACACCCAAAGGAGCAGATTGTCATGGATTACCTTTAGAAAAATATGTAATAAAATGTAAGGAGTTTTACTAAGGAGAAGTTAATTAACCATCCAAATTAAATATATTCTAATGTCTATTTGGTGTACCTGATGGAATTCTGGAAAACCAATTATATTGGCAGATGGTCTTTGAAGTAGGCTGGCACATTGGCACAGCTGGTAGAGCTCTCGCTGCACCAGAGACCTGGGTTCAATCCTGATCTCTGGTGCTGTGTGTGTGTGTGGGGTTTGCACATTCTCCCTGTGACCTTGTGGGTTTCCCTCGGGTGCTCCGGTTTCCTCCCACATCCCAAAGATGTGTGGGTTGGTAGATAAATTGGCCACTGTAAATTGCCCCTAGTGTGTAGGTGAGTGGTTGAATCTGGGCGGAGTTAATGAGAATGTGGAGAGAATAAAAAAATGGTATCAATGTAGGATTAGTGTAAATGTGTGTGTGATGGTTGATGCAGACAAAAGGACCTGCTCCGTGCTGTATCTCTCTATGACTCTATGACTTAGATCCACAATTTTCCTTCTGGATGTCTGTATGCATGACACAGTAAAGCCCAGAAACTCCTGACAACATGTGGCTGGATGTTACACATGTATATTTCAGTGGCCCCTGCGTGGTGTGCGGACAGTGCAGGCATATCCTTCGGGAGCGCGACTTTACAAGAAGTTTAAAGGGGATTTAAAGAGGACATGTTGGAGTATGTCCCAGAAATGGTGTGGGGACTTGGTCTCAAAGCCTCTCTTCCTTATCCCCCAAACCCTTCCCAGCCTGGTCATGATCTGCCCCATTCCCACTTCCACAGGAGACAATTGCACCCCCTTCCACCGTTGTCCTGCTCCAGCCCTGTGGGTCCTGATTACCCTCCAACAACCGCTCAAACCTCCTGCCCATTCAAGCTACATGTTTTCCCTTGCTTGCTTCACAGTGGAAGAGTTTTAGTGCAGGATCTGTCCTTGGTTCTCCAATGCAGTGAAATTTTGCAGGGCAGGTTTTCACAAGAAACTTTAGTTCATTCAGGAGTAAGAGGAATTTCAAGGCAAATGTTTTCTGCCGTTGGGATATTTTGGCTGTGTTTTTCAGCTTCTACTGCCCCTAGCCCATGACTTCAATGAATGAAATGTTTCAGAAATGGCAACCCTTGGCCATTAATTAAGATAAGATAAAAGATCTCTTTATTAGTGACATGTACATTGAAACACGTAGTGAAATGCATCTTTTGCGTAGAGTGTTCTGGGGGCAGCCTGCAAGTGTCGCCACGCTTCCTGTGCCAACATAGCATGACCACAACTTCCTAACCCGTATGTCTTTGGAATGTGGGAGGAAACTGGAGCACCCAGAGGAAACCCATGCAGACACGGGGAGAACGTACAAACTCCTTACAGACAGCGGCTGGAATTAAACCTGGGTCGCTGATGCTGTAATAGCGTTACGCTAACTGCTACACTACCGTGTCTGCAAAGATCTTCAATTCATTTTGTTTTAGGGTCTTATCATTACTGGCAATTTAATGCCCATCCCTAAATGAAGTGTGTGACTTACTTTACCATTAAAGAGTCAACCACATTGGTGGGTCTGTAGTTACATGTAGGCCAGACTGAGTAAGGACACTGGATTTTCTCTCCTGAAGAGCACAGGTGAACCAGATGTGCTTTACAACAATCCAGTAGTTTTGTGGTCATCATTGCTGACACCACATTATTCAAATCATTCCAGATTATTAACTCAATTTAAATTCCACAACTGCAAAACTGGGATTTGAATTCAAATCTCTGGGTTGGTAGTCCGGCACTTGGGCGATTAGTTTGCCAATTTCACTCTTGCACCTGAGTAGGAACAAAGCTGAAGGCTAGAATATGGGAAAGAAAAATAAATGGACCCTCAGGTGCCTGAGGCCACATACCACCAGGCTCAAGGACAGCTTCTATCCCACTGTGATAAGATCATTGAATGGTTCCCTTACAGTATATGATGAGATGGACTCTTGACCTCACAATCTACCTTGTTTGACCTTTCACCTTATTGTCTTCCTGCAATGCACTTCCCTGTAGCTGTGACAGTTTACTCTGTATTCTGTTATTGTTTTTACCCTGTACTACCTCAATGCACTGTGTTATTGATCTGTACGAACGGTATGCAAAAGTTTTTCACTGTACCTCGGTATAAGTGACAATAATAAACCAATACTAATACCAATCGATATACTCCATGAATGGTGCAGAAATGGTCCAGATTTAAGAACTGTTTTTTCAAATTTCCAGCATCGTGCCTTTTCAAAAGCAAATTAGCCCCAGTGTCAAGAAATCTTCACACCAAAAGTAACTTAATCATTGAAATGAAGTTGCAGATAGCAGAGCGGAAAGTCCTGGTGTCACTGAAGGAACAAGTGGACAACGTAACAAAAGGAGATTAGTTCATTTTGAATGGATGAATTAAGATGGATTGAAAGTCTTTTCTTCATTCTAAATTACTTCATTAGCTTAAACATGGAGAAATAAATGGAAGGGTTCTTGTTCCTAATGGTTATTTAAAGAATTCAAGAAAATCGGAGCAAGAGTAGGACACTTAGCCTCAAGTCTGTCCCACCATCCAATATGATCATTGCTGATCTACACCAGGCCTCAATTCCTCTTCTGTACCAGATCATCTAGTCCTCAATTTCCCAATTTTTCAAAATTCATCTACCTTTTCTTTGAATACCTCCAATGGTCCAGCCTTCGGAACCCTCCTGGGTTTAGATCTTGCTGCTAAAGAACATTTGGACAGCGGCACTGGGTTAAGACTGAACCAGACTCAGTCTCAAATGGTCTGACAACATTCTCACTATCTTGGTTTTGCTTCTTAAACTGTGCTTGCACTGGGGAGAGGGGGGAAGAGAAGCTGGTGAAACAAGAAATGCTTTGGAATTAGATATAAATAATTAGTCAGAAGAGTAGCAACTTCATTATATATTTGTTTAAACGATCAGTCGTTTAGCTGCTGATGTTCCTTTTGTTACTCTGCTAATCTAAGCAGTTTTCTGTTCTATTATCACAGATGTTGAAAAATTAGAGCTGTCAACACAGGGCAGTTTTGCAACACCACCGTCTTCACCACCATGGCAACAAGCGGAGAACAAACCCTCACCACCATGGCAACAAGCGGAGAACAAACCCTCACCACCATGGCAACAGGCAGAGAACAAACCCTCACCACCGTGGCAACAGGCAGAGAACAAACCCTCACCACCATGGCAACAGGCAGAGAACAAACCCTCACCATCATGGCAACAGGCACCCGGGCAATCCTCACCTCCATGGCAACAGGCCAATGACCAACCCTTGCCACCATGGCAACAGTTGGACAACTTTTCCTCATCGTCATGGCAGAAGGCTGATGTGCCACAGTATCAAGACCAAATAGAAGAGAACAGCCACTCGGGTCAGTTACTTGAAGAGGACAATGGAGACGAAACTCTGCCTCCAATTAAAGTTGGACCATCTCTTAAAGATAGGTACAGAGTTTATGAGATTTGACCCAATTCTCCTACCCTTTTACATATTTCTCTTCTTTTTTCCTTCTAAGAAATAGAGTGTGTGTGAACTGAAGATGAGGGATGAATTTCTGGGGTCATATCCCAGCAAAACCGGTCTCAAATAAGGGCTAGACCATTTAGGAGTGAAATAAGGTGAAATGAATTTACTCAAGGATAGTGAGCTTTGGAATTTGCAACCCCAGTCATTGCTTGCATCCAAAACAGACATCAGTGGATTCCTGGACATAAGAGGTGTGAGCGGGAGGAACCATTGCCCCCTCGAGACTGCTCTACCACTCAACAAGATAATTGGCTGATCTCCAACTTCGACACCATTTTCCTGCATTAACCCCATATCCACTGATGACTCTAATATCCAGAAATCTATCATTCTGTCATTTGAACTGTCAATGATTGAACCTCCACAGCCATGAGAGTAGCAAATTCTAAAAGTTCGTACCTTTGAGAAAAGAAAATTTCTTCTAAATGGTCTACCCTGTATTTTCAGGTGTGACCCTCTTGTTCTAGTTTTGCCTAGAAATTCATCGCAGGCCTTTGATGCCGAACACACTCGATGGTGGCAGCAGTGTGTTGTACTCTGACTCTAAGGTCATTCCAGTCACTTCCACAGAGTGAATTCCTGGGACAAAGTACTAATGCTAGTGCCATTGACCAGGGACAAACAATCCAGAGACCCAGGTTCAAGTCCCACCATGCAGCTGTGGAACTTAAATTCAGTTAATAATGTAGAGTAAAAACTGGTTATTAGTAATGATGATCACACCTCTACTGGGTTGTAAAAATTCATCTGGTTCACTGAGTCCTTTTCTGTTCCTACCTGGTCTGGTCTACATGTGACTATAGATCCATCAATGCCCTTTGAAATGGCCTAGCAAGCCACTTCTCTCAAGGGCAAATAAGGACAGACAATAAATGCTGGCCTTGCCAGCCTCACACAGATCCTGAAAAGCCAATTAAAAAATAAACAGCCCTGAGTCGTTCTACTGCCGTGTGCCCTGCAGGATTACTAGACAGCATGTAAGAACATGATTGTTGAAAGGAATTGCTACAAAACACAATGGGGAAATAGACAGAACAAGGCCTGCTAGCTACAAGCAGCATGCACAGACTGTTCCTATCAGTGAAATAACTTTAAGGCAGGACCCTTGAATAGAACGTAAGCTGTCTGCTTTGTAGGGTAAAGTTACGTGACCGATATATGAGAGGGGAGCAGGGGTTGACTTCTCGACACTGCAGAAGGGTTGATTCATACTATGTATGTCAGTAATACTGAGCGTGTCCCACACCAGGTTACACAAGCTGAAAGGTGGAGAGGAACAGTGGAGGAATAAGACCAATAAGATCCAGAGCGCTATCCGTGTCCCACTGACCGAACGATACAGCCAGCTCCAACGGGCTGAAGAATCCTGGAAGAAGAAGGTGAGAGATGTGTGAGCTTGACCCTATAGCTACAGGGGTGTGATGTGCTGGCAGGTCACTGCCACTGTCGACGAAAGTGCACGGCTGTCCTTGAGTTTGGGGCTGCTGGCACATTACCGGTGAGCAAAAACTTTGAGGACTGACATCATATAAATCAGGTGCTTTACAATCAACTCAGCCGTAACAAGAGATGCACAAGTTATTACACATCAGTCTAAGTATACCCCACAGACCAGTTGCTGAGAGCAGTCTGTTGATGTTCCAGTGACAGATGCGCATCAAATGTCATCAGTCTCCGTGTCCTGGAAATTGGTTCAAATTCCCGAGGGAGTTTCAGTTCTAGGCACTCCCTGGAAAACTGGGTTACAATGACACCGGTCTGCATGTAGATAAGTCCACTACTTATTTCCTCTGCTTCAGGACCTCTCCCCACGGCATCAACCATCCCCCTGTCCCCACTACTAGTATCACCACCTGCCCCATGCCCCCACTGAATTACCCCCATTGATCCAGGCTCCAAATCCCAGACCCCCTCAACCTCTCCAACTCCCACTACCAGGGCTCCCCAGCCGTGGATCCAATTTCCCCATCTGCCAACAGGTACCGATCTCTGACCAGACGCCACCCAACCACCCCCTACCCCCACAGGCCTGCTTTGGGCCATCATCCACTGGAGCTCTCACCAACCCTGGCCCTAGGTGGCATACATCCCTCCACACACTCCCAGGGCCAAAATCCAAAATGATTGTTGCTTCACTTTGCAATGACTCTACAGTACACCATCTAGAATGCACAACAATATGTAAGCCATTATCCACAATCTATAATTGGATTTTTTTTAAAGCTGTGGGTCTGTGTATCTGTGTGTGTGTCCGTATGTCTGCTTGTGTGTGTGTGTGCGTGCATGTTGGTTTGTGTGTCTACCTATGTATGTGTTTGCCCATGTGACTGTGTGCCTGCCTCTGTGTGTGTGCATGTGTGTATATCTGTGTGTCTGCCTATGTATGTGTATCTCCATTTGACTGTGTGCCCACTTGTGTGTGTGAGCATGTGTGTATGCATATTTAATTAAGTCATTCCTTTTCTCATGATACACTGTACCTCTTTTAAGCAGTGATGCAGCAGTGGTGTGTTGAACCCAGGGTCTATTGATAGCTTAGTCTTTAAAGCAGTAGGTCACTGAATCCAACGGGGGCTGAAGGACTCAGCAAGATCTGGTGTCTCACTGATGTCATCTAGTGGAGATGTTACATTTTGTCATTGGTAACCCTGCACTTGGAAAGGAAGAATTGATCAGGGATTTACCTTTCACTGTATTCAGGATAAAAGAATACCTCTGAATGCTTTAATGAAGTCCATCCAGATTGTGAATGAGTGAGCATCTTACAACCATTCACATGACATCAGTGTGGAAGCTGCTGCAGCTGAGAAAGCCATTGGATTTAAACCACCCTCTTGGTTCCTTTAATGGTCAATGCTGATTTTGCCTTTGGTTTGGATATCTGATGGAAACAAATATTTCAATAAGAAATGTTATTGATGTCGACAAATCAACAGTCATGATTTTTTAAAAATGGATGCAGGGGAGAGCAGGTTCACGGTATGTGAACTAAAAACAAAGTCAACATAAATGACAAAGAGGGACACTGAGTGTTGCGGACATATTGTAGGGATGTTGCAAGCATAAGGTCACTTCAAGAATCACAGTTCCAATCTGCTGGTCTTCCTGCAGTTGGTCTTTGTGCAGTGGGTTTTTGTGCACTGGGTCTTCGTGCAGTTGGTCTTTGTGCAGTGGGTTTTTGTGCACTGGGTCTTCATGCAGTGGGTCTTTGTGCAGTGGGTCTTCCCGCAGTGGATCTTCTGCAGTGGGTCTTCCTGCAGTGGGTCTTCGTGCAGTGGGTCTTTGTGCAGTGGGTCTTCCTGCAGTGGGTCTTTCTGTGGTTGTCTTTCTGCGTTGGACTATCGTTGACTGTTGAGAATAGTCAGCTGGCAGCCTGGTTGAACTCATTTGGCACAAAAACTCACTTTCTCATTCATTTTCCTTAACTTCCAATCAAAATGTCCTTCCCAGTTCCTTTTGTTTCATTGACCTCAGGCAGCATGCTTTGCTAATCCATTGTGTGTTTTCATCCTATCTTCCAATAACCTTTTCCTTCCTCTACACTGCTGTCTCTCTGACCTTTTCTTCCGCACTGCAGGAGGAAGATGAGAACTCGAATAATGCAGAGCGGGCACAGTACTGGGTAAGAACATGAGTCCAGCAGCCTTTGGGTTGAATTGTTTTGGTTGAGATTGAGGGGAATTGGTTAACTTCATCATCGAGCCTCTTGCACCAAGCCTGAGCACATCTCAGACACAGAGGACTCCTCCCTCTCAAATGAAACCAGGGATCTGTCAAATAACCTTTCAGTCTTAGTTTTGCACTTGATTATCCTTGTGTTTATTCTGATATTTCCCAGTTGATGTTGTCCCTGACATGGTCAGTTCTCACCATGGTTACTGCACTGGAAAGACCATGCAAACTTTGAAAGCACCAAAGCTACAGGTCCTGTGGTCATATTACAAACCCTGTCCTCCAAATGACACGTTACCGTGATACTCTAGAGTAAACTCTAAGTAGATTCTAAAATCTTGTTGTAATGTCTGAAGAGAAGTAAAGCTCATCATTTCTCCAACCTTCAGATATACGGAAAATAAAAAATATCCTCCAGATGCTGCAAATCTGAAATAAAAACAGAAAATGCTGGGAAAACACTCAGCAGGTCATGCAGCATCTGTGGAAATAGAAACAGAATTAACGTTTCAGTTTGGAGACCCTTTGTCAGAACTGAAGAGTCTTCAAGTCTGAAACATTAACTCTGTTTCTCTTTCCACAGGTGATACAGGACCTTCCGAGTGTTTCCAGCACTTCTGTTGTTATGTCGGATATAAGGCAACAGTTGGATTGGCTCCATAGTTTTCTTTAAGAAGATAATTTTTTTAAAAAGTATCTTTGGTTTACATAATCTATTTAACGACCAAACATCTCTGAGATTCCTAAAACCAGAGACATGAACTGCTGAAATCTGCACCTAATGAGAGATTAGTTCTACGAGCTTGCAGTCCCTCCCTACAAGTATACTGATTGACTCTGGAATCCCACCTTCTAGCAGGTCTGCCGAGGATTGACAATCTTTAGAGCCAGTAGATAATAAGCCTCAAAAAACAAACTGTTGGAGAAACTCAGTGAGTCAAGCAGCATCTGTAGAGGCAAAGGGATGGTCGACATTTTGGGTCGAGACCCTGCATCAGGACTGAAACGTTGACCATCCCTTTGCCTCCACAGATGCTGCTTGATCCACTGAGTTCTTCCAGCAGGTTGTCTTTTGCTCTGGATTCCTGTATCTGTAGTCTCTTGTGCCTCTTTTTGTGGCCAAGCTGAATAACTCTGTTCGAATCCCTTAATTGTTAATCATTATACAATCCTTCCTCCTTTAATTTCACAGCCCATTCTTGGTCTCACATATACTCCAGAACTACTGACACAATGGCTTCCATTTAAGAAAGCAGGTGACTGAATGGTGATTGGATTTCTTTCCCCGTGTTTCAAGACCCCTCCAGCACAAATTGTCCTTCCTATTTTGTTAACTCACTCTGCTCCTGCCTACTTGTCCCGTTACTCCAGCCAGGAAATGATGAATGAAATTGAAGAAACACTGTGCTTGGGGTTGGGGTCTGCATTTTGGGTGTGGAGGTGGTGAAGGAGGCAGGGTTGCTTGTGTTTATCATGTGAATGTCATGTGAATCGGTGGAGCTGGGATTAGGATAGTCACTGGGAAAAAGTCAGAAGCAGGGGAAACACACATTGGGAGCTTGTTCCTTTTTTTTGTCTGCTTTACTCTTTCATTAGTAGGACAATTATCCTGCAAGGATTGATGCTCTTAAGAGGGACAGGCAGTAAACTATGGGTGGATTTGGTGGTGGAGAGGGACAAGGGTTACCAACGCTAACAATAAGTGATAGGTTGTTGGGTGGGGTGGCTTCATTTGGGTCGAACCACTGCAAGTCCCATTGTATAATGTGATGTCATTTCAAGTAGGTCCATAAAAGCTAAATATCTTTTTCAAAGAGCCAGCTGTTCACACCCTCCTCTCACTGGGTGAACAATTCAACTCTCCATATTTCGGAAGCTGGACACACAACACCCTATCCACCCTGAGTAAACATTGAAGCTCACTGCACTGACTTTACCTGGTTTGCACTGATTTCACATCAACAAGAGTTAAATCCGGGAGGAAGGTCTTGTCAGGAATGGTAATATAAAGAACCTCACTGTCTTATTACCGTTGAATTACAGATTGAATCTGTACCAGCTCTATAAAAGAGCTTTCTTAAATTTCAGTAAGTGCCAACAACAGACCTTTCCCTATCAGAACTGTACCCCAGCGTTATACAGTGACAGACTCGTCCCAACCTGCACTGGTCCCCAGTGTTATACAGTGACAGACCCATCCCCACCAGTACTGTACCCCAGTGTTATACAGTGACAGACTCGTCCCAACATGTACTGTTCCCCAGTGTTATACAGTGACAGACCCGTCCCCACCAGTACTGTTCCCCAGTGTTATACAGTGACAGACCTGTCCCCACCAGTACTGTTCCACAGTGTTATACAGTGACAGACTCGTCCCCACCAGTACTGTACCCCAGTGTTATAGAGGGTCAGATCCATCCCTGCCATACATGGCAGGCATGTGCCCAGCATGACTGGACCTCAGTGTAATGGTGTTCACCTTGTGGTTTAGAAACACGATTAACTGCACACAGCCTTGGGCTGATGATGAGCAGCAGGGATATATTGAGATTAAATCATATTTGTAGCTGTTCATTGTAAAATTAGTAAAAGGTTACTTGTGTCTGTAACTGTTAGGTTAACATAATAGTGATTAGGAGTCTGAGTGATCTAAGATCTCGTGGTGAAGCTCTAACTAGATATTTTGTGTTTCCATTACTTTAATTGCATCTAATCTTACAGTTGCTGTGCTGATTACTGCTCTGTGAACATACTTCTGTCCAAGGCTTAAGACATACAAGGATTCTGTATATTTTGCTGACAATGCTTCTCGTTGCCTGACCTTTAACATCTTGTTCTAATCCTCCTTCATTCTGTCTTTCCTCACACCTGTAGGACCCTGTCTATTCCTCCATCTATTCCCCTGTTGCTAGACAATGCCAGTACATCATATGTTATGACCAGGTGAGCTCCTTCCCAATCCATGGCTCATGTCTGTTACTATTAACTAACAAAGTAAATACATGTTGCTGTTAGCCACCGTGACAATCCCACTCCCAATGTTCAAACAGGTTTGGCCTAAGCTTTCCTCTTAGTGTTTCTGTGGAGTTACAAGCTTATGATTTGCTTCATTTTTCACAGCTGCCTCTTGCTCTACTTCATCATTTTCCTGTCTCTTTGTCTCTGTCTCTCATCCCGTAGGAAACACTTTCATTCAAGGTCAAAGAAGCGGCGTTTAATCAGAGTGGCCCTGAGTGTCTGTGGAGAAGAAAGGTGACCTTTTAATTATTTCCGACTTAGCTGTAAGGGAACAATGGGTACCTGGGAGTGACCATTACCTTATACCCCACCACCCACCATTTTACCTTTATAATTGGGTCCCTTTCAAAAGTTGCTTCCACACCTTTCTCTCATTGATGCTTAAGGTGATGTTTGCCTGCAGTCACCTTGACAGTTATTATTAAGCCCAGGTGTACAATCTACATGCAAAAATAAACTGCTGGAAGAACTCAGCAGGTCAGGCAGCATCTGTGGAGGCAAAGGGATGGTCATTGTTTCAGGTCAAGACCCTGTGTCAGGACAGAGTGTAGAGGGAAGATAGCCAGTATGAAGAGGTCAGAGGGAGGGGTAAGTAACAGAGGCTGGTAGCGATAGGTGGAACCAGATGAGGAGGCAACAGGGCAGGGGAAGGATGATGGTCAGATGGAGCCAGGTTTGGGGGAGGGGGTGTTGAGACAGAGGCTGGTAGGTGATAGGTGGAGCATGTGCACTTGTGTCTCCACCTGATCTACATGCGCTGTGATATTCTATGCATGCAGGGCCCTGAGAATTGACATGCAGCCAGTTAGGTTCACTTTGCATGGCTGTGCCATAGAACTTTACCCTAAGGCGCCAGCACTGGAACTGGCTCAGCATGTTTAGCAAGAAAGATGGCTTTGCCATAACAAATGACAAGAACTTCAGAAGTATGACACTGATTCTGCTGTGATCCTGTCTGTGGGTTTGGTCTCATTAATGTCTGGAGAACAGGAGCTTACAACCAGTAACATCCTTCCGGTAAACCCCTTCTCAAAGGGCTATTATGTAATTAATTTAGATTAACTTAAGTCTCTTTATAGTGTTGTGTGCACCTAGATATTGGAATACAGGAATGACTTGCATCCCTGATTGGAAGGCATCCCAGTAAAATGGCAATTGAAAAGTGGAGCTGAAGGTGTATCTTTTATTCCAACGGCATTTCCCACTGGGAAAGACTTTCCAATATAAGTCTGGTTGAAAGTTAGCCTTACAGCTTTAAGCTCACTCCCTGGTACCCAGCTGTGAAAATATACATGTATGGTTTATATATGTATGCATATAGCCTAGTTATAAGCTTAAATGCCTTTGTGTGCATGGTTTGAGATTCAGGAAGTTCTTACCAAATGCAAGTCATTGTCTTCTACCATTCACTAGACAAGAGTTGGGGATGGTTTGACTAAAATGATTGAAAGGCGATCAGGTAGGTACACGGAAACTGGAGGAATATCAAGGAAACAGTGACAAAATCTCAAAATTAGAACCAGGTCCTTTAAGAGGGACGTGAGGAAGCAGTCTACTCACAAAGCCAAATCTCACATAGGATTTCTCCTCCAATTGCCCGCCAGCACTGAGGAACAATCAGAATGTTCCAGGCTTAGACTGATAGACCTTAGCTGGGTCAGTGCATCGAAGGATGTGGCGGAAAGACAGTTAAATGGATTTAGGCTACAGATCAGCTACAATCTATTTGAATGATGGATCAATGGGCTCCTTTCCTTCCTGTCCCTGCCTCAGAGGCAATCGGCATTTCAGGATTGGTCAGCTCGGAATTTTCCATCCATTCAAGGTGAAGGGGGAGGAATCTGCAAACTCTGTGTGCATGTGCGTGCATGTATGTACGCTTCTGTGTGTGTCTGTGCGTCCATTTGTGTGCGTGTGCATGTGTGTGAGAGGAGGAGAGTTTACATGGATGAATAAAACTTGGTTTTCAACAATACCAACAGGAGCTGTCCCAGTCCAAGAAGACATTAAAAAAAACCTTTAAAAACTTTATTTATACAGCACGGTAACGGGCCCTTCCGGCCCAACAAGCCTGTGTCGCCCAGTTACACCCATGTTAACCTACTAACCTGTACGTCTTTGGAATGTGGGAGGAACCCAGAGCACCTGGAGGAAACCCAAGTAGTCACGGGGAGAATGTACAAACTCCTTACAGACAGCAGTGGGAATTGAACCCTGATTGCTGGCGCAGTAATAGCGTTACACTAACCGCTACGCTACTGTGCCACCCATACCAATGTATTCAGACTGGTGGAGCCAAAGTCTTGAAACAACAAGGTCCCAGCAGGTCTGGCTGGAAAAGCAGCTGCTGTGATCTTGCTTTTTATGATTGCTTTGAATTCAGGGACCCATTGCAAGGGGATTCCATTGTATCCATTTAGGGTAATTTCATGAACTAATAATATTATTTATCACAGCTCTGGAAGCCTCTAGCTGTTTGTTCTGGCTTTAGTCTCAGGTCACAGTTGGTTCTATGTTCCCAGTACAAGAATTCATTGGAGTGCAAGTATCCTTGGAGAGACTTCCTGTAGCCAGAGTGCTGTCAGGTCAGTCTGAAATGTCAACTGTCGACACTGACTTGGATTCAGTCATGAGTTAATGATTTCTTTGGTGTTCTTGGCTCTCAGTCACAGGTCAGAGGAGGAGTGGTGCTGTTCAGGTACTTAAATGTTTCCATATGTAATGCGTGGAACTTCAAGAGCTGGTGATGCATGGGCCGTAATTAAGGCATCTCTCAGTGAACAGGCTACAGTCTCAGTAGTCAGTTTTCTACGTCTGCCAACTTGCTTCATGGCTATGGTATCCTTAAGGATTTAGATTTGGTTGCAGTTGTGATCATTGTGCTGAAAATGCCCAGTAGCAAAGTTCAGAGGCACTCCCTTAAAATGATAATTTGTACCTTGTAATTGCATCAGTTATAGAGCCCGATCTACCTGGCAAAGCGTGGACTTCTCATTGAAATTTCCACCTGGCCTTCGGAACTGGTAAGGTACACAAATTTTTCCAACACCAGCAATCTCTCTTTCGGATGTTGGAAATAGAAATAACACCAACAGCCTTGTAGAGATGGCAGGTCCTGCTGCCTGGTCAGACAAACCCTCAAATTATAATGAAATGGAATGATTGGTTATTACCCTAATGTTGAACAGCTAGGGCTCTTCTCTCAGGCTTCAGCCTTTATCGAAGTTCATTGAGACTAGGAAGGTTTCTCAGGACAGACTTTGTTTCCAGTTGAGAACAAGACCAAAATTAGGGTCCATTAATATCAGGAGGAACTGGTTTACCAGAAAGCAGGTAGAATGTGGAACTCACTATCAGAGGGAGGGGCAGAAATGATGAGCAGAGGTAGTTTTAAGGGGAAACGATGTTGATGGGGTTTCATGGTGTTGAGTGGAAGGAGAAGCGGATGTTGTACTGAATAAACCAAGTGGTTTGTTCCTGTGCTGTAGGTAGTTTCCTATTCTGTAGAAAAGACTCACGGGTGTCAGATCAACCCTGTGCCAACATACGTGAGGGCTGGAGCATGAGGATTGGACATGGCCTGCAAGAGGCAAAAATCCCCAGAGAAAAATGCAAGGTTACTAACAAGAAATAAAGACTGGAAAGGTTTTCTATCTCCCCAGATTCCCAAACCACCCAATCCCAGCCTCCAGATACAGCCAACAAAACAACCAAAGCTATCACAAAGTGCAGCATGTCTATAAGGAACTTACTGCATCAATGCACAGTCCTTAAATGTAGATGATTTACTGGAATGCCTAACTCACTCCATTGATGCCACAGAGTTTGTCCCCAGCAAAGTCTAAACCACGTTCCCAGTACATTCGCAACTGGCCCAGTTAATACAGCTATCAAAGGTGAAAAAAAAAACTGCGGATTTCGGAAGAAATTGAGATTGTCCAAAGATTAGAAAGGTTTCTTTGATACTGATTGATTTTTTTCATTCATTGAGAACACAATGGGCAGGATATTACAATCATTGTACGCACCTCCACCTAGAAATCTTAATTGAGACTCCCAGTGCTTGTTTAATAGGAGAGGTGAGACAGGGACTCTTTCTGAATACCATGGTGTTTACCCTTAATTATCCTTATTGTTGCATGGTAGGCACCTGTCAGAGCAGGTGACAGCTCATCAATGAGATGATGTTGAGAGCTTGAATAGACCAATGAATGTGTAAATAGTGTGGGTTGATGCAAGGAAATGTAATGGAAGCTGTATTATGGTGCTTACATGCAAGGGAACCCACACACAACGATTGACTTTGTGAGTGAGAGCCTTTCCTCTCTCTTGTGTAATGGGAGGTAGTGGATTTTTGGGGTGCCACCTGGTCTTAAAGGCATGGTTACTTGTGTATGTATGCCACATTAATGTGGGAACAGCATTAGGTCTTTGCTGTGTTCTTTGGGCATTCAGTGAGATCATGGCTGCTCTGTCCTAATGCCTCCCACTTCTCCTGGTTCCATATCTGTTAACTGCCACAGCTGGGAAAAATAAGTTGAAATAGACTTAAGATTATTAATCGAGCTAGCATCTACTGCTTCCATAACATGCATAATGAACTGTTTTGTAACTTTTCTCCCAAGTGATGTAGTTCTGACACCCTGCTGTTTTAGAGTTTCCCATTAATAAAAAAAGTTTCTATCCAAGCTATTAACTTCTTTCAAAATCCTCACAAGCTCAAATCAAGTCATCTATAATGCTCTGGATTCAAAGGAAAACATATCAATATTTTTCCTCTAACCTTTCAGTGTGTGGCCTGATGGTAAAGCACAGAGTCTTACAGAATGGACACAGGTCCTTGGGCCTGCCAAATCCACCCCAGCTATCGAGCTCCCATAATCCTACAGAAATCCCATTTTAGTTTGCACATTCCCAACAACCACATCTCCCCCACAACCATATTCTACCACTCACCTACACTTGGGGCAGTACAGTGGACAATTAATCGAACCTAGGGACTTGAAAAATCGACAATTCTTTTCCCTCTACTGATGCTACTTGACCTGCTGAGTTACTCCAGTAGATTGCTTGTTGCTCCAACCTGCCAACTCACATGTGTTTGGGGTATGGGAGGAAATCGGAGCACCCAATGGAATCTCACACTGCCACAGGCAGAACATCCAAACTTCACATACAGACAGCACTAGGGGTCAACATCAAACCTGGTCGCTGGAGCTGTGAGGAAGCAGCTCTACTATGTGCACCACCGGGCTCCCCTCAAGTTAAGCAGATAGTTCCCACACAGGTGAATTGCTTCCACGCGGTGCTTTTGTGTAACTGAATGTTACCTTGCTTATAAAAACAATGTTGAAACAGGTTTTCTCTCTGTTAGAGAGCAGCAACTGATATCGGGGGACAGATATCACTGGAGGAGCGAAAGCACCTGATCTCTGTGAGTGAGGAGCAGTGGAAAGTGAAAGGCAAAGGTGCATTCAACGACTCCACACAGTTCACCGTGGCTGCTCGTATGGTGAAGAAAGGTCAGCACCCTTTTAGCGTGTTCATTGATTGGCGGGGACCCTCTAGCCAACTCAAATAAAAAGATTGACTTCCTTTTCTAGTTGCTGAAACAAGTGCGCCAAGGTTTATTTTTCATATCTCTCTCTTTTCTTCCATTTGTGTTTTAACCCCCATCTCGACCCTCTCAGGGGAGGACACATACCTGGTCAAGTGGGAACAGGGAGAGCGAGTCCCTGCTAATACTTCACTGTGCTGGTCACCTCCAGACCCCCAAGGATGATCGAATCTCTTTCTACTTTTGGATGGGATTTGAAGTCAAGGTCCTGCCAGGCCTCAAATGCTCTGATCTAGTTTTCATGTATTGCCGGTTACAGGTTGTTGAGAGCAGGCAGTAAGGCCCAAAGGGGGATGGATGAGGCATCACCTGGGGAGGGAAGAGTGAGATCACGACCTTTGGGGTCCGGTATGGGCATCAAGAGGAGCTTGCATCAAGATAGGATGGGAGGTCATCGTCTATAGCTGGTGGTGGATGGGGATGGGGAGGTCAGGCCAAAGTAGTGTGGACTGAGATGGTGAGACTCAGGACTCAGGTTGGTGGTTAATATAAAAGGCATGCATCTACAGTTGGTTATTTGACACTTGAACCTGATCAGGAAGTCCCCTGTATCTCTGAAACGAAGCTCACATTCATTGTCAGGGCCTGTCTCTGTTTGTCTGCTCCATGTTATCGGTAGGTTATAATGGCATCCAAACACAGTTGGAAGTCACTGTGCGTATATGGGGACCTCTGTGCATTTCACAGGCACTATCACCCCTTAAGTGGCTTTAAAAACTCTATGAACCTTGTAGTAAATGTTGAATCACTCAGCAATGGGCCAGACAGACCAGGAGCTGACTGCCTGCCCTCTGCCCACCTTTCTGTCTGTGGAAGGCTGGATGGGCTATCCCTCTACACCGGGAGGGTGGGTCACCTGGGGCAGTGCATCCTGACGCCTTGCCTTTGGATCACCTCCAACGCTTACCGGCTGTCAAAGGCTGTTTAACACTTTTCAAACATCTCTGATTTTTTCAACAGATTAAAAATTGAATCGTAATTAAAAAGATATTAATAATGAACAAATAATTAAATCATTGAAATAGATTAAAATAAGTCAGGTACCTCCCTGGACTTACTTTCATCCCGAGGGTTAACCATCAAGTGAATATGGTCGTCATTTGCTGGCCAGCTATCTCTGGTGTAAAGCTGGGGGGCTGGCTACAAGCTGCACCCCCAACCTCTCTTCAGGACATTTGCACCGTGCTGCTGGGCTCAGTGATGAGTTCTACCTGGTACACATGGTCAGTGGACTTCCGCCTTCAACCGTGCACACCAGGATGTCCGAGGTGCATTGAACTGACAGCTATCACTCAGCACAATTTGCAATGAACAATTTATTAGTCATTGAGTCATCCAGCATGAAAATAGGCCCTTCAGCCCACCAAGTCTGTGCCGACCAACAGACACCCATATTTACACTAATCCTACCCTAACCCATTTTGTTCTCCCCACATTCCCAACAACTAACCGCCCCCTCAGATTCTACCACTCACCTACACACTGGGGGAAATTTATAGCAGCCAATTAACCTACCTGTTGTTGGGAGGTGGGAAGAAACTGGAAAACTGGTGAATCCCACGCAGTCACAGGGAGAACGTGTAAACTCCACATAGATAACAACGGAGGTTAGGATTGAATCTGGGTCGCTGGACCTGTGAGGCGGCAGCTCTACAAGTTGTGCGGCTCTTTACTGATAAATCTAGTCATATAATGCAGGCAAATGTTGCAGGAAATGATAAAGCATTTAGGCCCAAGTCTGTTTGTATCTCTCTATAACAGCAGCAATGGAGCAAATGCTGGAAGGAGGGGAAAGAGTAGAATGTATCCAGGTTACGGGGCAGAGTATCTTCCATTCACCTTTGTGACATGGGATGTGGGAGTTGCTGCAAATCCCGCCCCGGTTCCCATTCGGAATCGGTACTGAGCTCCCAAATTTTGCATTTCAAAGTCACCAATCCAGTTTACGGAGATTAATTTTCCTTCCCTAACAGGCACAGGTAAATCAGCTGGGATGTGCAACAACTCGACAGGTTTGTGGTCAGTGGCAGGATTTTAAAACTGGATTCAAACTCGCAGCTTGTCGCAGTGGGAATGGTCTCATGTTCTTTGGACTATTTGTCTAGGCCTCGGGTTACTGGTAACATAACCATTATGCCACCACATCTCCCAACAGATGTGCAGAGTGATATAGTGCCTTGTGGGACAGGTTACTAAATATTCCTTTATCTTACAGCTTTAAGTGTTTTGCCTGATCACAATGTCCAGTGGTATTCCTTCTGCCTAAAAGTCCCCCTCAGTTCTTATCACACCTACAGTTAGTCCACATTCATGTGCTTCCATTAGAAAAGATCCACACACTTGTTCGGTAAAAATTCACCTTAAGTTATTATTGATGACTTTCTGATGGCAACAGCAATAGCCAATGTTGTATGTTAACTTGTTCCACACTTCTAACATGAGAAGTGGCTGGGAAAGTAGAGTGTGCTCATATTGATGTTCCATAGTGTCATGCTACAGGCCTTCAACAGGAGTCAAAGAATCAGGGTCCTGGGACATTCGGGGATTTGAGTTCAGGACCATTTAGTGTTCAGGACCACAGACAATTGTTGGGCCAAAATGGTCATCGTCAGGATAAATGGTCTAATTTCTACTGAAATGCTCCAAAAGGACTGTTGTGCCAGGAATGATGACATCTGGTACTAAATCTGCATCAGACCAAATTGCCCTGTTGTAGATCTAGAGTGACACAAAAATGACTTGGAAATTATTGCATTGCACTTTGTCCAAAGTTTATTTTCAATCACTGAAATAAATAACAATGGGCAATCATTTCTAGACCAATGTTTTAAACTGAGAATGTGATCTACAATATAGTTAGTCAGTGAGGATTTTGTGTGGCTGGTGTGCCCATCAATACACTATATGTTTATTTTCTTGGATGGTGAAAGTACTTCAGTAATAATTCATTCACTTTGTGAACACAAGTAGCTTTCACTCATAACAGGAATGATAGGTATAGATTTATTTTAGGAGAATCTTGGCTGGTAGATGAGACAATTGATAGAAGGGTGGGCTGGTAAATTGAGGTGAAGTGGGGTGGACCATAATTCCACCATGGAGCGCTTAGGTCAAATGGTGTGCTGCAAAATTCTAGGTACATAAAATATATCACTCTGGTGGCTGTTCTCCTTCAATGAATACATTATGGAGGAATAATCACAAAATTACATTCCCAGCCATTGGCTTGTCTCTGTGCCGTGATGATGTTTGGTGATTACTTTTCAATGTTCGGTGCACTTTAAGTTGTTATTAGCTGGAATGATCAAAAAAAAAGTTGCTGGAGGAACTCAGCGGTCAGGCAGCATCTGTGGAGGTAAAGGGATGGTCGATGTTTTGGGGTTGAGACCTTGCATTAGTTACTTCCACCGATGCTGCCTGACCTGCCAAGTTCCTCCAGCAACTTGTTTGTTTGGTCCAGATTTCAGCATCTGCAGCCTCCTGTGTCTCCTTTAGTTGTCTTTTGGAAGTAGATCTGAAACAAGTTGAGTAATAATTCAAGTTAACTTCAGCAATCAGTGCTCAGTGGAGGAGGAAGAGACTGTAGATGCTGGAATCTGGAGCAAAAAATAAAGTGCTGGAAGAACTCAGCAGGTCAAACAGCATCAGTGGAGGGAAAGGGATGGTTCACATTTCGGGTCAAGACCCTGCATCAGGACTGAGAGTGTAGAGGGAAGATAGCTTGCATATATAAGTGAGACAAAGGTTGATAGGTGATAGGTGGACCTAGGTAAGGAAGGGATGATGGGCAGAAGGAGGCAAGTGGGGCAGGTTGATGAGTCTAGGTAATGACAGGGAAGGGATGGAACAGGTGAATAAAGAGAGAGAGAGAGAGGGAGAGAGAGAGAGAGAGAGATAGAGAGAGACATTGGGTGGACAGGTGGGAGTAGGAAAGGAACACAAGGCGAGTGGGTTACCAGAAATTGGAAAATTCAGTGTGTTCAGTGGACAGTGTTCAATGGCCAGTTCTTATTGGCCAGTGTTCAGTGTTCTGTGCTCAGTGGCTAGTAGTAGTGGTTAATGGCTAGTTGTGATTCATTAATACAATCTTTTTGTTTAAGGGACTCTAAGCAGCTGCTGAGAGGAAAGATAGCCAGAATAAAGAGGCTTATCTGGCTATCTCCTGTCTGCTCTTTCAGTCCAGATGAAGGGTCTCAACCTGAAGCGTTCACTGTCCATTTCCTTCAAAAGATATTACCTGACCCAGTGTATTCTTCCCGCAGTTTGTTCTTTGCTTCAGGTTCCAGTATCTGCAGTCTCTTGTGTCTCCACAATACTCCAAGTTTCTGGGACCTTCTCAGACAGGTCCCCTTTAAGTCACATCGAAGCAAGCCTGGTCAGTTTCTGTATTGTTTGCATGGATCAGCTTTGTATGCACAGCCCACCGTTTTCCTCACAGTTCCTCCACAGTGCAGGTCTGGCCTTGCAGAGGAACTGCCAGGAAACCCATGGGCCATGTGGTAAATCCTTGATTTCCACTATGTTTTCTTTCCATTGAATCACAAACTGAGCTGGAAGCAGTGGCCATCCGATTCACTTTCCATGCAGGCATGTTTGGGGAAGTGTTGTAAATTAGGGGTGAAAATTAAATCCTGAGGAGTTTGTTTCAGAATTTGGTTCAAAACACAGAAGAAAGTTGATTTATCACAGAATTTAATCATGGAGCAACTGCTGTAAAACAGGCACCATGCAGGAATGTTGCTAGACGTGTCAAGATGTGTAGTAGATTAAGTTGGCGTTTTATACTGCAGTGTAAATAAAACTATCTGTAGGTGACAATCCTATGATGGGTTGTGTATGAGGAGAGAGGTCAGGGCGAAGGGGGTGGGAGATGGGACCTTTTTAAATGCGGGATGAATTTATATGGACAAGTCTAGCTGAAGAAACCCTGCTAGTCCTTGCCTGTTCGTGGGAAATCAGAACCCAGACCAACAAAACACTTGCAATCATAAAAGTTTACAACACAGAAGGAAGCCATTCAACTTGTTGTGTCGAACCTGGACAATGTGGACTTTGGATTCAGCCCCGTTCCTGGTCCAGATCCCTGCTGGTTGCAGCTCTTACTGGGGAAGCTTTCTGCCTCCACGATCCCTTCAGGCAGTGAATCTCACTTGGAGATGATTAGGAAGGGCAGAGTTTAACTTGGTGTGAATGGTAATGTAGAGCAAGAGTGAGTGAGAGAGAGCGAGAGAGAGTGAAAGAGAAAGAGAGAGAAAGAGACAGGGAAACAAGAGTAGAAACAATGGCTGATTCCTTTCTACTCTTCCTAGCCGAGATGTGCTTTCAGGAGTCCAAACTATTGCCAAGGTGTGTTACTTCACCAGGGTCTGTGGACTTGCCTGATCCATATGGCTCAATACCAAGGGAGCTAGTAAGAGGCAAACATCAGTTCTTTGGTAATCTCGGGTTAAAGTAGCACTGGTTTTTGTTATGATGTTAATGTGACATTTTTTTATCATGATGTTTTTGGAGAAGTATTTATAAACTTTCTGAATCTTTTTTTAAATAAAACTACAGGGTTGGTTTCTACCAGTTCAGGAAATGATGAGGCAGTTATTCCATTCAAGAAAGTTGCCACAGCAACCGGTACACCAACCAGACCCCTCGAAGGTGAGCGGAGTTTCAGAATATTTCAGTTCAATCTAAGTTTCAATGACGCAAATTAAGGGGAAAAAATTAAAATAAAACACACTTGAAATCAGGATCATTATCAAAACACTCAGGAAGTAGCATCACTGTTGCTAAAGCAAAGAAATTATGAAGTGAAATATCTTTAGATATTTGTGTAGATATCCTATCAATGGTGTTAACATTGTGAACACCCCTTGTGTGGAAAGAACCACTGCTGTATTGATTGACATCTGATAAGACCAAAATGGCAGGAGGGTGTTATCAGTTTCCATACCCATCTGATAAGGGACGAGTCCTCCCCCACCCAGCAAATGTAATCAGCTTGTTGGACGTCAATACAGAATTCAGACTCTCTGCTCCAGAATGGAGTCC
The DNA here is from genome assembly GCF_009764475.1 of Pristis pectinata. Classification (NCBI taxonomy): domain Eukaryota; kingdom Metazoa; phylum Chordata; class Chondrichthyes; order Rhinopristiformes; family Pristidae; genus Pristis; species Pristis pectinata. The sequence goes on along the minus strand of NC_067429.1, from coordinate 25,884,265 downwards.
AGAGTGAGATTCTAACCCCACAGCTTCGGGCTCAAGATATGCAGCTCCCTAAGACAAAGGCTCCCTACAGTTCCTGCAGTTTATGAGTTTAATAAATCCTAATCTTATTCAATGCTCACTTGCAACTTTGTTGGTCATGATTCATCAATTAGTCTGGGCACAGAATATAATTCCAGTCCTTCGTGCCTATGTTTTCAGCTCCCATTGTCTTATTTTGATTTATATAATTTATTAATTTGTAATCCCATTGGCCCACAGATATGAAGTTTTTGCAATGCGTCACACAGCAATAGGTTCTGTTTAAGCTTGTTCATTCTGTATCATGACTCCAATTATCCATACTTGCAGGAACATGTCTCATTTAAAAGTCTGTCCCTAGTGGGAGTTGGAGTGTGAATTGGCAGGCGGATCTAACAAGCTCTGTCAAACTTACCAGGAAACAAGCACTGCCTGGGCATGAGGACTTGAAGGGAATATCAGACCAATCTGGTTATATTACAGCATTTACAAGCATTTTGACAGTGTGCTGGATGTCATTTCTTGCTGCTTGCTGATTGTTTAACCAGTGATTAAACTTTTCCATATTGCATTAATTATTTAATTACTGCTGGTCACGTCATTTCCTGTGGCATTCCACTGGCTTCAAAACCAGTGAAGAAGTCACTTCTTGCCTGGTGAAGGCTTTGATGAAATAAATTCAGGAACACATTCATAGCTAGAGAACAGATTTTAAACATTTCAAATACCGTTCAGGGGACAAAGACGGCAAGATTGGATGCAGCTAATTCCTAATTAGCCCATCTGGGTTGCTTATGCCATCATGTGATCCAGAATAATTAGTACCACTGGAGGATATTTGCCAGTCCCATATCAAGGAAAGTCATTAACTTGCTTTGATTTAACATAATTTTGCGAGAAATTGTCTGAGAGGATATGCATAACATTCTTATGATCCTTCAGTGTCAAAAACCCAGAGTCAATAACTTTACTGAAATATTACAGAGTTCAAAAGGAGACAGAAATTCTTTCACAATTCTACTTTTATTCACTTTTCACGATCTGGGCAAGGCCAGCATTTATTGTCTGTCTTAATTGTCCTAAAGAAAGTAATAGTGAGCTGCCTGCTCAAACCATTACAGGGTACAGTGGATATCACGAGCATGAAGCTCAGCTACTTCCAAAGTTTCACCCTCTCCTCAAGAGCAGATTACAGGGGATGGTTTGAGGAGTTTCTGCTCCCAGCACTGGTCCAGGAGGAGTGTGTGGGGTTCAGGAAGTCATTTGGAGTTCTTGCTCAATCTCCCAGGTGGACTTTTGACAAGTAAAGTTCCTTTGAAGCCATGAAATCATGGTGTGTCATTTGTAACTCTGGGCATGATCAAAAGGGAGAGCAGAAGGTTTTTACAGCTCTGGCTTTCTTTTAAGTCATGCAATAGCCGGTGATATTTTTCAATCTTGGTCACATTAGCTATTTCAGAACCCTCAAAACCAGAGTGGAAGTAAGTCATTCTTAATGCTGAGGGACTGAGAAAGAGAGAGAAAGATTTTGCAACAGACAGCTCATGTTAAATTATAAAGTTTCTGTTATAATTTTGACCTACTTAAACATTGTTTACTTTCACCACATTCTCAGCTGGCACGTTTTTGGTTGGCTGCTGACAAGTGACTTTTGCAGCATCAACTCACAAGCCACCATCCACTGCGTATGTCGCAAATGCCCCTGAGAAGGTGGTTCTGAGCCCTATATTAGCCACAGATTAGCATGATTTTCCTGGTTTAACCGTGGGTCTATGGGCTTCCAAGGCTGCCTGGAACTTGCAAACAGAAGTCAGGTGAAAATACGCAGAATATGATACAAATGACAGACAGCTTGTCAGCCAGGGCAAGACATTGAGCCAACTTTGTTGGCAGTGAAAATGGGCATGCAACAATGAGAGTATAACATGAGCTGCCTGGGGTACACTGACTGCATCATATTCCTGCTTTAACAGCATCCAGTCACCTGCTCTCTGCAGTGTCTGCCTCCTGAGGTCCAATCCTTGCCATCACTGATAAAGCGACTATCACAAGACTTTCACTGTACAGCTCCAGACCTCACTCTTTGGGTTCCAATGGTGTCATCAGTCACATCTTAAGTAAACATTGTTTTTACCTCCAAGCAGACAGCAATTGAGTCTACTTCAAGGGAAGTGAACTGCTGCATTCAGAAGCATCATGGCAACTGACCCGAAATCCTTTTTCTCACCTGAATAAAGGTGTTTTCTTGGTTGCACGCCAGGTGTACGCTGATGGATTGGAAGCCCATGTGGCTGATGACCCCTGCTGCATGATTTGGGGATGCCCCAGTTGCCAGCTGAATGCAGTTAATGATGCACTTACCTATGGAAACCACCTGTAGCTGCAAAGCCATGGTCTCACCCATTCTGACTGGCACCACTGCCGACAAAGCTGGCACAATGTCTTGCCCTGGCAGGCAAGCTGTCTGCCATTTGTATTATTTTCTGCCACATTTTCACCTGACATTCATCAGTAAGCTCCAGGCAGCCTTGGAAACCCTTGGGCCCATGGCTAAATCAGGAAAGTCATGCTAACCTGGGGCTAATAGAGGGCACAGCACCACCTCTGCAGGGTCATTTTGGTATGGGAATTTAGTGTTGGTCTTGTCAGATCCTATAAATTAATAAAAACATTGAGCCAACAATATGCTGACATTGACTGCAATATCTCCCAAGGGTTTTCCTCACGTGGAGCCTAGTGCCCTGGAGTTAAAGGTTTAAGTTACCAGCATAGAGCCAACTTGCCTTCAATATTACTAGTTTTAATTCCCCCCCTTCCCACCCCTTCGCACATAAACACACCTTCTCCTGAATATTAAAATTCATCCCATCCTTTTTATTTGTTTTACCTGGACAAGTTATACCTCAGTATATAAAGAAGGCCAACGAGTTGAACTGAAAAAAGAAAGTAAAGACATAAGGTTCCATTTTTACACAAACCTAACAAAAAACAGAAATCCAATTCCCAGAAATGTATATGTGAGAATATTTAATGCTGTATTCTCTTCTGGGGATAGTCAGCTGTCTGGATGTTACACACACAAGTCAAAACAAAACTTTTTTTTCAGGTTTTAGAGAAGTGCTTCAGTTGTAAACATGTATATTGCAGTGGTTTTTTAATTTTATTTTTTATTTTTTTTATTTTACAGCATGATAACAGGCCCTTCCGGCCCATGAGTCCGCGCCGCCCATTTTAAACCCTAAATTAACCTACTCATACATCTTTAGAATGTGGGAGGAAACCGGAGCACCCGGCGGAAACCCACGCAGACACGGGAGAACGTACAAACTCCTTACAGACAGCGACGGGAATCGAACCCCGATCGCTGACGCTGTAATAGAGTCACGCTAACCGCTACGCTACCGTGCCGCCCGCACTGATGCAACCATTTTGTGTTTAAAACTCCAATGAAAGTTAAATTTCTAGGATGCGTAATCCATGCTGTGGTATGATTCTTCTACCTAATGATCCCTTAGAGCTACTGACCCTAAAATCTTGTTTCAGAGATTACAAGTTGCCCTGACGTACCCCTGGAGAGTGATGCTGCACTGGATAACCTGGAGACTTTCCTCAATAAGCTCCACTCCAAGAGTAAGGCTGATAAACCTCTGATTTTCAGTTTAAAGTCATTGCTCTACCTGCGGCCCCTCAAGGAAATGAGTGGAATATTTGTTGTTAATTGATAATCAACCACATATAGTGGACTAAGGACCCAAGTTACCTCCACTCACAATGCACCCTAATGCTGATCAGGAGCAGTTTGAAGAGGTTTTAGGCACCTTTTTCTCTTATAATTAGCTTGGGCTCCAAATCGGCACTAACCATTATCATTGGCTTAGTGGAAAAGTGATTGTATATGATGCAGAAATGTGTTGGTGTGACCAGAAAAGCTATCATTAATGGGTTTGAATAGGAACCTTGCAGTCAATTGAAGTGCTTTTGCTGTGCTTTCAAGCTGTGTAAGTGAATATGTAGCTAACAATTCACTCTGCTGTGGATGATGGTTCCTTATCCAAAGCCCAAGTAATAATTGTGGCTCATTTTAACTGAGCATTAAACTGAGCATTAAGCTGAATGTGCACAAGAACACAGATACAGTCACTGCGTTAAAGGCAGTGGGACCCAGTTTTAAGTCGGTTCATATCTTAAGGAATTAAGAAGCATGCTATGCTCTCTGATGGGGAAGAAGATAATGCACATGATGCAAGGAAATAAGGAGCAATTTGTTCCACATCTTAGAAAATTGCTGTCTAACTCCAATCATTACTCATAAATCTTTAATAAACATTTAGATTGAAATAGTTTAATTGAATGCAGAAAGTGGAGACAGTTGTTTCTTATTCTTAAATAGTTTATGATGTCAAAACATCGCAAACATTTTACTGCAGATTATATCCAAAGTGCATGGCTGTTGTGTTGTCAAACCACTCAGTTAAAATGAGCCACAATTATGACTGGAGCTTTGGATAAGGAACCAGCACACACAGCAGAGTAAGCTGTTAGCTGCATATTCACTGACGTAATTTGAAAACACAGCAACAACACTTTTTTTTTATTCCCCCCACTTTTTTATCAATTCCCCCCCAGATTCTACCACTCACCTACACAATAGAGACAATTTACAGTGGCCAATTAACTTACCAACCTGCACGTCTTTGTGATGGGGGAGGAAGCCCGAGCACCCAGAGGAAATCCACGTGGTCACAGGGAGAACGTACAAACTCCACACAGACAGCACCGGAGGTTCGGATTGAACCAGATCTCTGGCACTGTGAGGCAGTTGCTCTGCAAGCTGCACCACTGTGCCCCCTGAAGGTTTAGCAAAGGAATTGTAGGAGCTGATTCTCAGGCTGCTGAGGACGTGGCTTCTGGTGCTGACCAGTGGAAACTTGAAATGCACAATAGGGCAGAAACTGGGACGAATAAAGCACTGGGGGAAGTTTAAAGCAGGCACTGGAAGGCTTTGAACATCAAGAGTCTGTTCACACAATGGTCAAGTTTTGCTCTGTTAGATTCATCATCAAACTGGACTTGGGATGGTTTATTTTTGCGGTGCCTTCTCCCAGTAGACACCGTCAGTGCAGTTAATATTTAGCATTTGGTGTTACTTCTGATCATGCCAATCTACTTATTTTATAATGGGTCGACATCAAATTAAAGTGATACTGCTGATAAGATTTTGGTCATGGGAGGTCTGACCACACAGGTCTCTCCAGGCATAGTTCCTGAAGTTTTGTATTAATTTATCCATTTTTCAGGATCTGGGCATGGCTGGCAAGACCAGCATTTATTGCCCATCCGTCAGCCCTTGAGAAAGTGGTGGTGAGCCACCTTCAGCTATGATACAACAGAATGACTTGCTGGGCATTTTCAGAGGGCAGTTAAGAGGTAAACAACTTGCTGTGGATTTGGAGATGCATATACATCAGACTGGGCAAAAGCAGCAGATCTGCTCCAGGACCTCCTGGTGGCCACCCACTTCAATTCCACATCTCACTCCCATACTGACATGTCCGTCCATGGCCTCCTCCACTGCCACAATGAGGCCAGACGCAGGTTGGAGGAACAACACCTCATATTCCACCTTGGGAGTCTCCAACCTGATGGCCTCAACACCGATTTCTCTAACTTCCGATAACCCCACCCCTTCTTCTCCTCCCCCCCCCCCCACTCCTTTGACTTCCCTTATTCCTGCGGCTCTCTTCCCCCACCTTGATGACCTGCCCATCTCCTCTCCTTCCGTCCTCCAGCCTTTATTCCATGGTCCACTGTCCTATCCTACTGGATTCCTTCTTCTTCAGCCCTTTGCTTCTTCTACCTCTCACCCCTCAGCTTATTACATCTTGCCCTTCCTCCCCCACCCACCTACCTTCACCTGAACTCTCTCACCTGATCTCACCTATCCCCTACCTGCATGTGCTCCTCCCCCTCCCCCCACCCCACCTTCTTATTCTGGCTTCTGCCCTCTTCCTTTCCAGTCCTGATGAAGGCTCTCGGCCTGAAATGTCGACTGTTTATTTCCCTCCATGGATGCTGCCTGACCTGCTGAGTTCCTCCAGCACTTTGTGTGTGTTGTTCCAGATTCCAGCATCTGCAGAATCTCTTTTGTCTCAGATCTGCTCCTCCAAAGTTGTATTAGGGAATCATAAGGGTTTTTTATAACACTGGCTATTTCACCATTACAGAGACTGGATTTTATTTAGCAATTCCAAATGAGCTTATTAACTGGACTTAAATTCCACAACAGACATAGTAGGATACAGACTCTCACCTTTGGATTATTCATTCTGGTTCTGGAATACTAGTCTTGTAACTTACTGCATTACCACTGTGTACAACTACCTGAGGAATGGCAATCCAAGACAATTTTCCCTTCAGTATTGTTTAAGACACCTAACATGTCAACCTGACTTAAATTCATAAACTTTTGCACAGAGAAGGGACATAACTGGGACTTTCCTGCTACAAATTGATCAGTTATCAAGGATACTTACTAGTGGGATCTACATTTGTTTTACCTCTACAAATTACCTGTGAAGAGTGAATGCTGAACTACCAGAATTTTTATCTTTCCAGATGATAAAATTTCTCATGTGGACATAAAAAACCAGTTTAGGAGAAAGGAATAACATTCCAGGGCTTGGAGACCTCAGATTTCCCAAGGAAAAAGTTCTCAGTGATCATCACTCAAACAGATTATTTATCTTACTACTGTTTGTGGGATCATACATTGCACAAATTAATGGCTTTGCTCCTTTCACTACAAACTACGAAGTCCTGGGGCTTTCTTGGACATTTCTTCCTGTCGGGGGTTATGTAAATTAACTGGGAATAAACTTCAGTTGTCTGAATTTCCAGACCTTCGTCTGACATACCTGACTTGGTGCAATCTTTCCCCAGATACTAGTAATCAGGAGATGACAATCACAGTGACGGAACAATCGGTGAAGGAGGTACTAAAGCCAGATGATGATGATACCTTCAGTAAATTCTATAAGCGGACACCAACCCTTCTGACATCCACTGTGGTGGAAATCAAGGAGAGTTTTGATGTCATTTTTGAACCCAACACACCAAAGTAAGAGCTCAATTGTTTCACTGCAAGGAATTTGTTAGAATCTTAGAGGAAGAGAAAGTAACCCAAGATGAATGTGGGTGGTGTAACCTGAAGAGATCAGGTGCTTAACTGGTAGCTACTTGCAAGTGTGGTGGGTTGGGCTGGTGAGCAAAGGCCTAGGGAGAGCCAAGCTCTAAAATCAAGAAGGAAGGCTGATCAAGATAATTAGGCATAAAAAAACAGAAAATGCTGGAAAAACTGAACAGGTCAGGCAGTATTCGTGGAAAAAGAAACAGTTAACATTTCAGGTCAGTCTTCTCTGATTTATTTCAGATTTCCAGCATCTGCAGTATTTTTTATCTTCATTTACTGAAGATAATTAGGCACCTTGTGTGAGGTATACATCATCAAAGAGTATGACAGTATGACTAAGAACCTGCCATTGATTGTGACTAGGAAGAGGTAAATTGGGTACTTAGACTGCTCCCTCCATGGATGCTGCCTGACCTGCTGAGTTCCTCCAGCACTTTTTGTGTATTGCTCCAGATTCCAGCATCTGCAGAATTTTTTGTGATTCCTTTTGGGACTTTAGGTTTTCAGCTCCCCAGAGACCTGGGTTGTTTGGGGTGAGTGTGTAGGGGTGAGTTCTCTCCAGGTGCACTGGAGAAGCTGCAGATTGGGAGAGGATTTAGACTGCAGCGAGTGACTCACTGGTTCTCTGTCCTGGGGCAACAACATAAAGGCAAAGCTGGACTCCCATTAAAAAAAAGTTCTCCAATTTCACCTTAAAGCAGGACTGTACTGAGGATAGGAGGAAAAACAGAAGGGCTGGAAGAACTCAACCGGTCAAGCAGCATCTGTGGAAAGAGAAACCGGTTAATGTTCCGGGCAGGGACCCTTCCTGAGAAATGGGGGAAGTGTGGAGGAGTGACAGTTTGGAAAGCAGAACTGGGGAGGGTGGGGGTGAGGTGGTTGGTGAGGTGTAAGACGAAAAACTACATGGAGGTTGGTTGTGACAGATCAGGTGATAAGGAGCATGAGTACTTGACTGTTGGTGAGGAATTTAATGGAAATAGGGTAAAAAAAAGACATAAGCAGGATAATGGGAAACAATGAGAGAGCGGTTTACCTGAAGCTGGAAAATTCATTGTTGATTCCAGAAGTTTGCAAAGTACCCAGACAGAAGATAAGGTACTGTTCCTCTAATTTCTGTTGGGTTTATTAAGGCAGACTGAGAAAAAGGTTCAGTTCAAGAGTGAAGGAAATGTCGAATTTTTTTATTGAGTTTGTTTGTTGCTGTGTCAGCAAAATGCTGAGGCAGCGTCAGACTCAAAGCACAAAATGCAAATATCCCCTTTGGATCAGAGCAAACCACCAAAGGTAAATGTGACACTTTACACAGTTAGGGTGGCTCCTCACTGGGAGACACGCTGATTTTTCATGTTTGTCCCTGTAGACTGATTTCTGAGGTGGCAGAACACAAGCGAGCTGTGAGACCTCTTCGTAAAACGCAGTCCTCTCGCAATCCCCTGAGAGCACTGGCTGCCCGAGACGACATTCGCTTGGAGTACACAGAGCAGCGTCTGAATGTGGCCACAGTGGAGGCCAAGAGGATCCGAGCTGAGAAGAGTAAGTCTTGTGGGAGCCAGTGTGTAACAGCAGCATTCTCCGCATTGTGATAGCACACAATGTTACGACACAGAGGAGATCCCCGTCCCCATGCCAGATTTTTCAAAGCCGCAGCGACTACTTCCACTCCCTCTTTCTCCAAACCCCTGTAGGTTCTCCCTTCTTGTATGTTTACAAATCCATTTTGAAAGTTACGATTGAATCTGCTTTCACCACCATTTCAGGTCATGAATTCCAGATTATACCAATTTTCTGCGTAAAAATATCTCCTCATATGACCTCTGTTCTTTGGCAACTTGCCTTAAGTCCTGTGGTTACTGATCTTACTGCCAAGAGATAGCTTTGACTTATTTACTCCATCAAAACCCCTTCTAATATTAGAAACCAGTATTAAATCTCCCTTTTGGCTTTCCCTCTTTTAAAGAGAACAATCTCAGCTTTTGCACTATGGTATAACAGCGCTCACTTTGGCGCAAGTAGACTGCACTAGTGAACCTTGAGACAATGACAGCTGGGGATTTTAATTTGCGTTAATTAAATATGTAATAAAAAAACCTTGTGCTTGTAGTGGTGACTGTAAAGCTAATGGGTTGTGTGTTATTATGATGTTCCAGACTGCACACTCTGTCTTGCCTTCAACACAGCACAGATGGTGTGTTATCCAATACAGCCTTATTTAGCTGTTTCCATAGGAACATGAAGAATTAGAGGCAGGGGTAGGCTGTCAGGCCTTTAGAGCCTGCTCTGTCATTCATCATGCTTGTGGCTGGTCTACCTCAGTGCTATTTTCCTGCACTATCCCCATATCTCTTTATCCCTTTAACGTTGAGAAATCTATCCATGTCCGATATGAATAAACTCAATGACCGAGCCTCTGCAGTCCCTCCAATGAGTCACTACCCTCTGAGTGAAGACATTTCTTCTCAACTCACTCCTCTTCAAGGTCACTTTAGGGTCATTTTGTGTCACTCCAGAAGTTTGACCCTTGCATGTCTGATATAAAATATAAAATGTCCAGTGTATAAGAAAGATATTTATCATTGTGCCTTAAATTTATTGGTCTACCTCATGAACACTTTTGCATGTCTCCAGTGGCCAAACACTCGAACTATGCGGATGTGGCATTGGCGGGTCTAACAAGCAAGGAGAACTTCAAAAATGTGAACCTTCGGAACGTGAAGACGCTAGAACAACCTTCCAGTAACAGCACACTTCCCTTCAACAAACTGATGCTGCTGCAAGTTAAGGGTAACTATGGCCCCACTGAGAACAATGTTCAAAGCCGCTAGAAAATAGGATTGTTGCTCCCTAATTATGATTTTACAGAATCGGAGAATCCTCAAGATCTGCCGTAATATTCTGTCTATGCAGCCGTGCAAGCAATAAGTTTTAAAAGTGATTTTTTTTTCTCATTGTCTTTGGTTTGCCCTTTGCTAGACAGTACTATCCCCAGCTGATGGTGACATAGAACACAGAACAGCACAGCACAGCAACAGGCCCTTCAGCCCACGATGTCTGTGCCGACCACCACGCCAACTTAAGCTGCGCATTTGCCAGCACATGGTCTATGTCCTCCATTCCCTGCCTGTTCATGAGCCTGTCTAAATGCCTCTTAAACATTGCCATTGTGCATTCAAAAGCTGTTCAAATAGAGTTACATTATTTAAAAGCTTTAGGTAGGAGCACATAAAAACACTGTCATATAATTCAAAACATTAAAGTAGGTAAAGGTTCTACCTGCACTTTGTGGTCTCCACAAGTTATGCCAGCCCTCTCTGATGTAAAGCAGAAGCCTGAATGTGAAGTGGTTCTGGGGATGCTCTCTCCTGGAAGTCACTGGGCTCAGTGTTGGCTCCAGTGACGGGGTCACTCAGACGTGCCGGTACCTGACTTCCAGTAAGTTGCAGTCTTCTGCCTTTGCCCAAGTAATGGCGGAAGTCCGAGATGTACAGAGGCTAAGTCCAGCCGGCCTGATTCAGGCCAACGGATGTGTCTACAGCTGTGCCCACCTTCGGGGTAGTTTGGACTTTGAGGATGCAGGCGACCCCCTCGGTATGGCCATTCGGGTAAAGGAAGTCGCCCTTACTGAATTCACAAATCGCAACCCAGCAATTTGAGATGCGAAATAAAATTTGCTCTCATGAACCTTATGTGAAAAAAAAATGAACACAAGGTTTTGTTTTCAACTCAAGTTTCTCCACGGCTTCACATTAAAGAAAATCTGTTTTCCAGTTATGGTTTATCAATTATGGACCATTTTCTAGGAATACAATACCCCCGTAACGCATAGTGTGACGTCAGCCTTGTTGAATCAGCTGCTCCACTGGGGTTGAAGGAGAGATTTGGCGGAACCACCACTCCCTCAGCCCAGGGCTGCTGATGACACCTTGTCACCTGCGGCACCTCAGTATCTCCCCAGCTGAAGTGAGGCAGCAAACAGCAGGCTTTTCTTAAACTGTAAAACCACGATGCGCATTCTAACACTCCCTGCCACTTTATGTGTGACATCTCCACCTGATTTATGCCACTGCTGGCAACAAAACAACAGTTGTGAATCAGTGTAGGACCAGGGTTAACTCTGCCATTTCACAGGTCGCAGGCATGTCCAGGTTCGGTTGGTGGAGCCTAGATCCAGCTCACTCAACAGTGGGGACTGTTTCCTCTTGATAACTGCACAGCACTGTTGCCTTTGGATAGGAGAATTCGCTAATGTGATCGAGCGCTCCAAGGTATGCCTGCTAAATCTGTCTCCTTAATTAGAATTAATTTTGAATGCTTGTACTCACTGCTCTGTCATGTCTGGAGCTTTCCTTGGGCAAATCCAATGAGGTTACTTGTTCTCACATGTTCCATAAACCAGCCATGTATTCCCTTTGGACAGAAAGTGCAGACTTGATGAAATTGTTGCTTAACATGATTATTGAATGCTGAAAGGCTAGATTTAGGAATACTATTTCCTTTGGTGAGGGAAACCAGAGCACAAACCTCGCATGAGAACTAATGCGTCAGGGGTGAAGTTAGGAAGAAGCTTCACAGAAAGAAATGGAGATCAGGAATCCTCCCGTGACAAAGACATTTGCGGTCGAGTCAGTTTCAAATCATTGGTTGATTTTTGTTGGCCACAGTATCAAATATTTTTGGAAACAAAGTGGGTTGTTGGAGTTAAGATGCAGATATCTCTTGAATGGCACAGCAGTTAATGCTGCTCTTCACAGCTCCAGCAACCAGGGTTCGATCCTGACCTCGGCTGTTTGCACGTTTTCCCTGTGTCTGCATGGATTTCCCCCGGGTGCTCTGTTTCCTCCCACATCCCAACAATATGTTAATAGTTTAATTAGCTACTGTAAATTATCAAAGTAATTCAAAGGGGCAGTGGGTCAGCATTGTGCAGGAGAATAGTTTACAGGGAAATAAGGAGGGGAATGGGACTGATGAGATTGCTGTCCTGGGACTACAGGGCTGAATGGCCTCCTCTGTGTTGTATTAAATAAATAAGAATCATAATTTATCTGAACAGCAGAACAGGCCCCAGAGACTTTCCTTTTCTGTGTGGAGAAATTTCCCGTCACTTTAAACCTAATGGATAATCTAAGGGGCCACTAGGATTATGAAGATAATTAACACTGTTGTGTAGAATTGTTGAGTTTCTCTTGATTTTACAGATGTGGACATTATTCATGTCATGTCACCTACTGATTCCTGGTGTTTCCATATCTCCCTTTGTGTGCAGGGAATTAGCACTAAAATCCTTTGAGAACATAAGAAATGGAAGCAGGAAGAGCCCCACAAGTCTGTGCCACCAGTCGTGACGATCTCCCATCTCCACCCAATTTCCTACTAGTGCCCATTTCTTCTGATCACCAAAGGTTACTCAGCATTGAATACACTTGATGACTGAACACCTTCATGAACATTGCACCCAGCAGGTCTCCAGTTGTGGGACTTATGATGAGAGAGAGAGGAACATAATGAGTGCATTGTGAATAGCGATTGACAGGAGAAGTGTTGCAGGCAGTGTGACTTTGGCAGGAGGATTGTATCATACACTGAACATGCAATGACTGCCTTGGTCTCAGTCACTCCTTACACATCAGTATTATCCTAGACCTTCCTGTCGACTTTGGTGACAGCCCAGCTCTTTGGACGGCACTGCCCTGTGAATGTGGCAGCACAGAGACTTTACCATTACCATCCAGAGCTATTTACCAAATGCTTAGACTGACCAGTCCTTTGGATGTAGAGATCACTGTCTGTTGTGTCCTTGATTCATTTGAGTGGTCAAACAAGTAACCATTAGTTGGTTTACTTCCTTCAGGCATCAGAACTGGCTAATTTTATCCAGACTAAACGAGAGCTGGGGTGCCGGGCAGCGACCGTCACCATTATCGAAGAGGGCATTAACAGTCAAGGCAAAAGGAGCAAGGAATTCTGGGATCTTCTTGGTGGCCAGACAGAATATCAAGGTCAGAACCTCAAAGTGCAGCCAATGTCATTGGTCTGTAGATCACTCACTCTGTCGCCAAGAATTTACTCAGATGAATTATGTTGATGGAAGATTCCATGAAGAGATGGATCTTCCAATACAAGTATGTTTTCTTTGTAGAACATTTTGCATTGGATATTTTTGCAATGCCTGTTCTTACAAAACTCTGGTTTGAGGATTAAAGGAGAGCCAGTAGATATGATATATCTGGATTTGCAAAAGATATTTAAAAAGATGCCACATAAAAGAGCTCATTTCACTAAGGTGTAATATGTTAGTATTCAGAGAGGATTAGTTAAAAATAGTCAGGATTAAAGGGTAATTCTTAGATTAACAATCTGTAACTAGTGCATTTCCACAGAATTTATATTAATCATTTATGTAAAGCAGCCAAGTACATTGTGGTCAAATTTGCTGGTGGTTAAAAGAAAAGTTGGCAAAGTAAGGTGTGTAGAGGATGCAAAGTATCATAGATAGGTTGAGTAAGTGGCAAAAATGTGGTGGTTGGGAATATAATGTGGAGAAATGTGAAGGTATGCACTTCAGTTGGAAGAACAAGAAAACAGAATGTTTAAGTGGAGAGACCACAGAGTGGGGATGGATTTGTGTGTCCTTGTACGCGTAACGCAGAGAGTTAGCATACAGCTACTGCAAATAGTTGGGAAGGCAAATGGGACGTTGGCCCTTACTGCGAAGAGGGTGGAGTGTAAATGTAGTGAAGTCCTGCGACAACTAAAGCGAGCATTGGTGGTACCACAGCTGGAGTATTGTGTCTTGTTTTGGTCTCTGTAATTAAGGAAGGATAGACTTCCCTTAAAACGAGGTTAGAATTGGTTAATTCCTGGAATGAAAGGGTTGTCTTTTGAGGAAAGTTTGAGGAGATTGAATCAATACTTAATAAGGTTTAGGAAAATGAGGGGTCACCTTATTGAACCATAAGATTCTGAGGGGCTTGACAAGGTAGGTAATATGAGGGTGTGTCCTCTTGTGGGAGAATTTAGGACTGAGCATAGTTTCAGAATAAGGAGTCGCCTATTTAAGTCTGATTCGAGGAGGAATTTCTTTTCCCAAAGGGTCCTGTTTCTTACGTTCTTAAGTTGCCATTTCCTCTCTCACTTTCTCTCCCTCTGCTCTCTCTCTCTCAATCCCACCCCCATTTTCACACTTTTGGTCACTTTTGGTCACTCCATCGGTCCTACAACCTCGCTCTCCCTTCTTTCCCATCCCCCCTCTTCATAGAATCATAGAAAGATACAGTACGAAAACAGGCCCTTCGGCCCAGCAAGTCCACCTGACTATCAAACACCCATCTTTACACTGATCCCATCCTAAGCCATTTCATTCTCCCCCTATTTCCACTTGTTCAATCTTTTTCTTAAATTCCTTCACTTTTTTACTTCCTCTGTCACTCTCAACATCTCTCTCATTCCCTCTCTCTCACTCTTAAAACCTCTATCACTCTGCTTCTCATTCTCACAACCTCTCCTTCTCTCTCTCACTTGCTGTCTCTCACTCACAATGGGAGAGCATCCTGCTCACAGATGGTGATTGGTAATTGATTTATTATTGTCATGTGGACCAAGATATAGTGAAGAACTTTTGTTTGGATAGCAGTGCAGTTTCAAAGAGATGCCCTGAGCTCTCTGAGTGGTTAATCACGTCATAAGCTAGCTCCAGCAGCCTGGAAGCATCTGCCTGCGTGCAGTCCTTGTGCTGTTAACACTGCTTTGCGTCTGCAGGTGCAGGCGACCCTGAGGAAGATGAGGTATATGAAGCCGCAATCACCGAAACAAACCATATATATCGCCTGGTTGAGGACAAGCTTGTCCCAGACACTGAATCATGGGGAAAGATCCCTCGCTGCTCCATGCTGAATTCAAAAGAGGTAGGAGTGTGGTGCATTTGTATTTTTGATCCATGAACCATGTACCTGATACTGAATGAGAGGCCGTGCTTAAATATTACTGCAATAATTTGTTTATCACGCTAAATTAACCGTTAACAGCTTTTGCCAAAGTCAAGTAGCATGCCATCCACATGAAGAATGCACCAAGTAAAAAAATTTTCAAAAATAAGGCCCACCTGTTGTGTTGTTGACTTTGATTGAAAACAGTCCTGCAGGCATGATGAATAAAGGTGCTAACCCTGCGGCACATGGTGATGTGATATCTACAAATGTAATGTACCTCACCTGCTGCCTCCTCAGGGTCAGGTTTGGGCTCAGGGTGTGTGTGAAAGTGACAATTCCAAAATGGGACCTTCAGTTGGACTTAATTAGTATTTGGGCTTCTTCTCTCATCAAAACAGCCCCATCCAAATCCTGCCAGGAGTTACACAAAGGAGAATCGGCTCAATGCTCAGGAGCATTTCTCACCAGGCACCCTCTCCAAAATGTAGATCAGCTCTGAACAGCTCATTGGGTTGACGTTGATTGTACATTTCCCTCCATAGATGCTGCCTGACCTGCTGAGTTCCTCCAGCGCCTTTTGTGTTGCTCAGGATTCCATTGTTTCCCATTTGGATTGAGAGGCAGTGGACTTTGTTGCTGAGCTGTTTTTTTCCCTCCTTGCAGGTGCTGGTTCTTGATTTTGGCAGCGAGTTGTACATTTGGCATGGCAAAGAGGTGACACTGGCACAGCGGAAGACAGCACTTCACTTGGGCAAGCAGCTGTTGAATGGTTCTTATGACTACAGCAACTATGCCGTAAACCCCCTGGACCCTGGAGCTACGAAGAACATCGCCCAGCAGTGAGTTGAGTTTTCACCAGTATCTCTTCTCATCTATGTCAATCAAGGGGTGCTGGAGCGACGGCAGAATTGGTAACCTGACCACTCTCCATGTGCGTGGTTGGACAATGAGTGCTTGTGATGTTGTCTGACTGTGAGGCTTCTCAAACCTCAACCTCCACACCCATGAGGTTCAAGCTAGTGTCTCCAGAAGATGCCAGCTGATGACCAGAAAGAATTACTTCTCCATCTCCAGCATGTCCTGGACACCCGTCACTGAATCTGCCTTGTCACCAAACTGAGAACCTTACTCAGGGATTTGAAGGATGACAGTCACAGGAGATGGAAACGGAGATTGTCACTTGTATCCACCCCTGGGCCCACTCACTCCCCCGACCCCGCACTCCCCCGACCCCGCACTCCCCCGACCACTCACACCCCCGACCACTCACTCCCCTGACCACTCACTCCCCCGACCACTCACTCCCAGGCCCACTCACTCCCCCGACCACTCACTCCCGGGCCCACTCACTCCCGAACTCACTCACTCCAGGGCCCACGCACTCCCTCGACTATACTCACGACCTGCTTTCACTGCCCTTGCTCAATACACTCACCGCTCACAATCATCGCCTGGGTTCACTGTTTGTGGTCAATACTCACACTCAAGAACTCACACTGGCCGCCTGTGTTCACTGCCCATGCATGATAGTCACACACTGCTCACACTCAATGCTCACAGTAGCCGCCTGCATTCACTGCCCATGCTCAATGCTCACACCCACCTCTCACACTCATTGCCTACGTTCACTGCTCACACTCACTGCTCACACTTGCTGCCTGCCCACATTTGTACAGACCTCCAAAATGCCCTTGTACTTACTGCACCCACTTCTCTCGTGAGAACCTGCGTCAAGAAGCTGCCTCTATCAACCATGATGTCACTTCACCTGGTGGCGATGTGAATGGTGTGGCTTGGTTGGGTGGACCACACCTCATGCACAAAGCAGCTGAAAGAGCTTTGGCAATTGGCTGAACTATGCCCCTGATTTTCAAAAACATTCTAATGCTATTAAAACTATTTTTAAAGAAATAAAAATAGAAAAAGAACCACTAAAAATACAAAGAATATATAAACATAGTTAAAAAAATCTAAATTAACTATCAAAAATCAGAAACTGCAGATTAGGGAACCTGAAATAAAAGCAGAAAAGGCTGGAGATACTCGGCAGGTCAGGCAGCATCTGTGGGAGGAGAAACAGCTAACGTTTCAGGTGGGTGACACTTCATCAGCACTGCTCTGAAATATCAAATCTTTGTCTTTCTCCACACATCTGCTGGGAATCCCTGGTATTTTCAAAATTATTTATTTATTTGTTTGTTGGGATATTATTGAGAAGGTCAGCAATTATTGCCCAGTCCTGATTACCTCTGAGGAGATGATGTTGGGCCCTGGTTATTCTTGAGCTACTGTAGTCTTTTTGCTGAAGGTGCTCCCACAATTTTAATTTTTTTTAATTTATGGCGAGGTAACAGGCCCTTCCGGCCCAATGAGTCCGTGCCGCCCATTTTAAACCCCAAATTAACCTACCCGTATGTCTTTGGAATGTAGGAGAAAACCGGAGCACCGGGCGGAAACCCACACAGACACGGGAGGACGTACAAACTCCTTACAGACAACAACGGGAATCGAACCCCGATCGCTGGCGCTGTAATAGCGTTGCGCTAACAGCTACAATGCCAGTATAAGTTCCAGGACTCAGACCCAGGGATGAGGAAATACCAGCTGAAGCATTCACAAATCATGTTTCCAAATCAGGATAGTGTGCAACTCAGAGGGAAACCTGCAGGTGGTGGTGTTGCCTTATACCAGTTCCCTGAGTTGCAGTTGCAGTTAGGGGAGGTGCTGTTGGAATACCTTGGGCAAATAACTGCAGTGCATTGTGTAGTTAGTACACATTGTCTCCATAGTGCGCCCATGGTGGAGGGAATGGATGGGTTGATCAGGGTAGGGCAGTCAAGTGACTGCTTTGTCCTGAAGGGTGTTGAGCTTCTTGAGAGCTGTTGGAGACACACTTATCCAGGGAAGTATTCCATCACATTGTCATGCTCCTTATTTGTGTCTTTTAGATGGTGGGGAGGCTTTGGAGTATCAGGACATGAGTCAGTCACCATGGATATCCATTCTCTGCCTTGCCCTTGTCACCACAGTATTTATGTAGCTGGACCAGTGAAGTTTCTGGTCAATGGTGAACCACGGGACATTATGATAGGGGGCTTGGTGTTGGTAAAGCCATTGAACGTCAAGCGTAGGTAGTTGAAATTTCTACTGTTTCTATTGCCTGGCACCTTTGTGGCATGAATGTTATTTGCCATTTACCAG
Source organism: Pristis pectinata (assembly GCF_009764475.1). Taxonomy (NCBI): domain Eukaryota; kingdom Metazoa; phylum Chordata; class Chondrichthyes; order Rhinopristiformes; family Pristidae; genus Pristis; species Pristis pectinata. The sequence continues at coordinate 25,865,929 of NC_067429.1, read as the reverse complement.
TCAACTGAATGTTGACTAGGTCTTGCTGCAAGCAGGCATGGCCATGGGTGACTTCATTTGTTGGGGAGTTACAGAGGGAGTTGAGCATGGTTTCATCATCAATGAACATGCCCAGTTCAGGTCTTATGATAGAAGGAAGGTGATTGGTGAAGTAGCCAAGGATGGGCCTGGGACACTGCCCTGAGGAACTCATGCAATGATGTCCTGAGGCTGGGATGATTAACTTCTGACAACCACAACCATCTTCCTTTGTGTGAAGTATGATCCAACCATTGGAATGTTTTCCTCTTGATGCCAAATGGCTTCAACTTTTACCAGAGCTCCTCAATGGCACACTTCGTCAAGTACCACCTTGATGTCAAGGGCAGTCACTCTTACCCCAGCTCTGGTAGTCCGCTCTATAGACCATGTTAAAACCAAGGCAGTCTGGGCATCAGTGAGTCGGTTATTGGTGAGTAAGTGCTGCTTGATAGCACTGACGATGACACCTTCCGTCACTCTGCTGATGATTGAGAGTTGACTAATTTTCCGGATTAGGTTTTTCATGCTTTTTATGATCAGGGCACATCTGGGCTATTTTTCACATTGTCCAGTAGATGCCTGCTGAATCCACTTAGCTAGAGGTGCTGCTAGTTCTGGAGCACAGGTCTTAAGTGCTACACTGGGCTGTTATCTGGTCTCATAGCCTTTGCCGTATCCAGTGCTCTCAGCTGTTTCTTCATATCATGTGAGTTGACTTGGCTGAAGATTTCTGTGATGGTGGCGATCTCAGGCTGAAGCAAAGATGGATCATCTATTGGCACTTCTGGCTGAACAGGCCATGAGTACTTCAGCCTTGTCTTTAGCACTCACCTGTTGGTCCCTGCTGTCGCTGAGGATGGGAATGTTCTTAGATCCTCCTCTCCCCTTTGGCTATTTAATTGTTCACCGCCATTCATGATTGAACAGACCTGTTCTGCCGACTGTGATGTCTCTTAGCTTGGCTGTAGTCCTGTTGACCATACCCTTGAAGTAAATGGGGAAGAGGTTCCTGCCCTGGGCCCAAATAAGATTTAATAATTGAGTTAAAGAAATTAAAAAGAAACAATGGCTTGTATGTAATGTCTTTTAAGCCCTCAGGATGTTGCAAAAACCTTTACACTCAATAAAGTGCAATTTGAAGTGAAGTCATTATTATAATATAGAAATTGGTGAATTTTCACGGAATGAGGCCCCACAAACAGCAACACACTACAGGCCCTATCTGATTATGTTGTTTGTAGAAATTCCCCACCATAAGCAATGGAGAACTGCTGTAACACCACACTCCCTCTATGAACCACTGAGGTGTCCAACACCAGCTGTAGTTGGCATAAGCACCAGCTCCCATCAGCAGTCACACAGGGAACTGCTGACATTGCCAATTGTAAGTCATTGTGAGGTTACGGGCAACTTCTATTCGTGCAAAGAAGGGTTGGAGAAGATTCAATGTGTCCTTTGAAATGGAGTACACATGAAAGTTATGGGCTGATAGGAAAAGATCATCAATCTTGTTGGAATTGCTGTTGTTTGAGCGAGGAGAGAGATTAGGAATGGAGACACAAGAGATGGCAGATACTGGGACCTGGAGCAAAAAGCAAACTGCTGGAGGAACTCAGCGGGTCAGGCAGCATCTGTGGAGGGAAATGGACAGTTGATGTTTCGGGTCGAGACCCTTCATCTGGACTGAAAGAGTAGAGGGGAGAGAGCCAGTATGGAGAGGTGAGGGGAAGGGGTGCAGCAAGAGGTCACAAGTGATAGGTGGATCCAGGTGAGGAAAGTAAGGTAAGGTAAGATATCTTTATTAGTCACATGTACATCGAAACACACAGTGAAATGCATCTTTTGCGTAGAGTGTTCTGGGGGCAGCCCGCAAGTGTCGCCACGCTTCCGGCACCAGCATAGTATGCCCATAACCTGTACATCTTTGGAATGTGGGAGGAAACCAGAGCACCCAGAGGAAACCCACGCAGACACAGGGAGAACGTACAAACTCCTTACAGACAGCGGCCGGAATTGAACCCGGGTCGCTGGCGCTGTAAAGCGTTACACTAACCGCTACACTACCGTGCAGATGGAGGAGCAAAACCAAAGGTTGGTGGAGCTCAGTGCGATCTATCACAGAAGTTAGCCCATTGGAGCTTCTGAAGTGATTGTGGGTAGTTATTTGAAGCAGAGGAAGATCGAAGACTCTAGAGAGCAAGACAGCCTGGTTAGTTTTTAATTGCTTCTGTAAAATTGTTGCAGGGCCTCTGCTGTGCTGAAAACCTTGCTGAGTTTAGTTTATTAACAAGAGTTTGTAAAATTAATCGATTCCTTTTCCCCAGGCCCCGGCGTCCTGAGTGGGTAATCTTTGGTCGCCTATCAGAGCACAATGAAACAATTCTGTTCAAGGAAAAGTTTCTGGACTGGGCAGATTTGAGAAAGCAGACCCAGAAGGAAATGGAGCCCACGGCTGAGTTAAAGGTACAGCTGAAAATTTTCATGACCACGGGGTGACCTAAAGAACTTGAGAGGTTCTGAAGCAACTTTTGAAGTGTAATGACTGAAGCAATGTAGCAAAGGCAATAAGTAAATTGCAGGTAGCATGCATGATACACTGAGGTCATGAGTGCAGGTAGCATGCACGATACACTGAGGTCATGAGTGCAGGTAGCATGCACGATACACTGAGGTCATGAGTGCAGGTAGCATGCACGATACACTGAGGTCATGAGTGCAGGTAGCAGGCACGATACACTGAGGTCATGAGTGCAGGTAGCATGCACGATACGCTGAGGTCATGAGTGCAGGTAGCATGCACGATACGCTGAGGTCATGAGTGCAGGTAGCATGCACGATACGCTGAGGTCATGAGTGCAGGTAGCATGCACGATACGCTGAGGTCATGAGTGCAGGTAGCATGCACGATACACTGAGGTCATGAGTGCAGGTAGCATGCACGATACACTGAGGTCATGAGTGCAGGTAGCATGCACGATACACTGAGGTCATGAGTGCAATGCTGGATTATCTGCTATTTTGTAATGGGACATGAACAATAAATATTATCCAGGACACCAGGGGCATTTTCTTTGCTCTTCTTCAATTGTGGCCACTTTTATGACTATTTGAGAAGGCAGTCTCACCCCCTCCCTGCCAACCCCTGCCATCCCCTACCCCTCCCCCTCCCCAAACCTACTCCATCATTTAATAAGATCATGGCTGATCTGATTGTTACCTCATCCCCACATACCTGTTTACCCATGGTAACCTTTCACCCCTTTGCTCGTCGAGAATCTATCCATCTCCACCTTAAAAATATGCTTAGACTCTGCTACCGCCATCCTTTGAGGAAGAGTCTTCCAAAGATTCACAACTTTCTGAGAGAACAAAGTATTTGCCTTAAAAGGTGTCCGTAAGATGACCCCAAGTTCTGGATTTTCTCACTAAGGAAAATATCCACCCTGTCAAGACCCTTTAGGATTTTATATGTTTCCATCAAGTCCCCTAAATGATAGTGTATACAAGCTTAGCCTGTCCATCTTTTCCTCAGAAGACAACCTGCCCATTCCAGCCATGCCTAATAAATCTTATGTTAACTGCTTCCAATGCATTAACATCATCCTATACTCCAGATGTGCTCTTGCAACCCTCTACAAAACTGAAGCATAACTTCCCTAATTTTGCATTCAGTTCCCCAGCAATAAAATTTAATCTTCTGTTCGCCTACCTAAGCATTGGCAGGACCAGCATACTAACCTTTTACCACTCACGCACCCGGATCCCTCTGCATCTCAGAGCTCCGGAATCTCCCGCCATTTAGATAACATGTTTTTTTTTATCTCCACATTATACTCCACTAACCAGATCTTTGCCCATTCACTTAACCTCTCTATATCCCTTTGAAATCTCCTTACGTCCTCTTCACAACTTATGTTCCTACTTATGTTAGAGTCATTTGCAAATTTAGCAACCATGCCTTCAATCTGTGCAGTATGACTTTATCACACCATAACTCCATTTTCTGTTTTACTTGCAAACGTGATCATTGGGTTTCAACTGCAATCGGAAGTTGAAATGAAAGTGTAACACTAATGTAGCATTCCGCAAAATATGGCCCTTAAATGCTCTCTGTTCCTTTAATGCCACATAAATAACAAGACTGAAGCGTAAAACAATGTTTGACTATTAAAATAAAAAATGTTTAAAAATATAGTATTTAGAAAATATTGGCAATGCAAAAATTGAATAATAATTGAGTTGGGAATCCTAATCAGAGCTCTGTGGCATTTGCTTTTGCCCAGTATCTCTGGAATGGTTATTATTTCCTCCAGTATAACTTTGATTGTGTAAATGGTTTTAGAAAAGAAAAGTATTCATAAATCCCAAAGTAGGTTAGGGGCAATGACGCAGGTTAGAAGCACTGCTAGAGTGTAGGACTCTCCGGTACACCAGTGGCTGTCAATGAGCAATGCAGGTTTGCTGGTGTTCCCTGTGTTGTGCTTCAGTGATAATGTGTTCACCACCAGAGGGATGTTACATCCCCCCAATAATTGTGACATTTTGTGTAATCCCCTTTGTTTGTTTTACAGTTGGAGAACCAGAATGAGCTGAAGCCATACGATGCCAAGCTGCTGATTCCACTCCCACAAGTGCCATGCAGAACAGTCCTGGATGGGGTGAACGTGCAGCGTGGGTACGGACTGCTGCGTATGGATGATGAGAGGATGTCAGAGCTGAAGACCGTTGATGTGGCGGTCTGGCACGTTCAAGAGTTTGAACACAGCGAGCTGCCCAGAGAGAGTTACGGCCAGTTCCACGAGGGGGACACTTACGTCATTCAGTGGAAGTACACAGTCAGCAGTCTGGGTAAAGCAATGAATCTCTTTCCATCTCTCTCTGTCTCATTTGGTTATCTGCTGTACAGGTCACTCCCAGTTAGTGAGCATTCACCCAACAAATCTTTGCTACAACAATGGCTTTCATTTGACCTGTCACTTTACAAAGGTTTCATCCATCACAACAAAGGGCAAGGAACACATTTGGAAACATTGCCGATTGGGTTATTGGGAAGAAATCTAAAATAAACAAGGTACAGGTTGTACCATTGTTAAGAACGCCCTGACCTATGGACACACCTTCATATGAACAAGCTCCCATAGTGTTATTAAATTAAAAAGTCCAACGTACCTACATAGGTTTGTTCCTACAAACAACAGAACTAGTTTCTTCTCTCTCTCCACTTTTAGTAATTGTTCTTTCTTATCAATCATATGTGTTTTTGATGCCATTCGTTACAATATTGAGTGACTTTTATCTACTTTCCGACTGATGGACAAAATCAACTTAAAGACAACTGTAAAAACAGAACCCGTTTGTTACCCAGGGAAGGCCGGTATTTACAATGGGGAAAAAACTCCTGAGCACCAGCACTCTTCCACCTACAACAGTGGCTACTGGATGAATGACCTGCAAGCTTCAGCTTGTGAAAACAGCTCCAGTTTGCTTTAGAAAGAGACTTTGATACGGAGGCTGGTAGGATGAAATGTGAGGACAAGGGGGACCCTTACTTCTGATTTACTGCACCCTCACTGGGAGAACATGCATAAGCTTCTGATTTCTTTTCTTACCATCCACGGCAACCAGTATCACCCACAAAACTATACATCCCACCATACAAATTTCCATACAGCAAAGGGTTACTTAGGAATCAAACCCCTTTGATAATGGAGGGAGACCTGTAACTGTAGAGCAACCATCACAATTTAGATGTTGGGTTGCAGTGTGTGAAAACTCTTGTGTGTTCATTGCTCGTCGTGTTGTGATGTGTTCCATTGTCTTCTCCTGATTACCGTGGACACACATTGAAGAAACCCTTCCACCTTCACACCATTTGTGCATGTCTGCCATGAATGTAGAGATAACTATGAACTATGAAGAAGCTCAAAGATAGGCACCCTCTACGTTGGATCTTTCAGCTGCTTATTTGTGATATCTTCTAAGTCCCATTTGGCTTTCAAGGCTTCGTCTGTGTTGAAGCTGGAGACTGAATGCATGGGTCCAGGAAGTTTTGTGCAACTTCAAACCCAATGACCAAAACTGGGAGGTGCATCACAAACCATTTGCTAAAGTTGCATCATAGCACCCTCTGCTGGCCAAATGCAGTGCTGCCCATTGGCGAGCAGCAGCAGCTTGGATTTGTACAGCACCTTTCAAAACATCGTGAAGCACCTCACAGGAAAATTATCTAACAAGATTAGACACTGAGGACCGGTGACCAAAACTTCCTTACAGCAGAATAAGAGGATCCTAGAGGAGGAGAAGAAGTTAAAGAAACACAGGCTTTACTACATAAGAGATGGAAGTTGAAGTGGACCATTTAGCCCCTCATGCCTGCCCTGCATCCAATAAGGTTATGGTGGGCTTTTTACCCCAGCGCCATTTTCCTGCACCACAGCCCTTGATTTCCTTGAGATCCAAAAATCTATCGATCTATATCTTGAATAATGATGCGCCGTCAAATTTCTGGATGGTCCATGAACCCATGAACTCTACCTCGTAATTCCTCTTTTGCACCATTTTATTTATTTATTTTTTATTAACTTACAGTAATTTTTATGTCTTGCACTGTACTGCTGTCACAAAACAACAAATTTCATGACGTATGTCAGTGGTAATAAACCTGATTCTGAATATACTCAGTGATCGAACCCCCATAGCTGTTTCGGGCGGCGAATTCCAAAGACTCACCACTTTCTGGATGAAGAAACCTCTTCTCGTCACTGTGCTGAATGGTCAACTCCTTAGTTTGAGGCTGTGGCCCCTGGTTCTAGACACCTCAGCCAGGGGAAACGTCAACCCTGCCTTTACGCTGTACAAACTCAGTAAGAATTTTGAGGATTTCAATGAGATTACCTCTCATTCTTCTAAACTCTGAAGAGTGTAGGCCCAATCTGTTTAATCTCCCCTCCAGGGACCAATTTGGTGAAATTTACTTGCACTTCTTCTGATGCAGTACATCCTTCCATAGGTGGAACGATCAGATCTGTACACAACATTCCAGGCGTGGTCACACCAGGGTCCATTCATTTCAGTAAGATGTCTCAACTCTGTTAGGGAGGGAATTCCTGAGTTTGGGGGCTAGGGAGCTGAAGACATGGTTTCTGATGGGGGGAGTGGGAAGGTGTAGGTAACAGAGCTTTCGATGAGGGTGTTTGTGGTGGATGGGAGAGCAAAGGAAGCTAGGGGACCATTAAAGCATTCAAGTTTAGAAAAATGTAACTAAATTAGGGTGAGACAGTTGCTCAGCTAGTTCAGTCCTGATCTCCGGTGCTGTCTCTGGAGTTTGCACGTTCTCTCTGCAACAGCGTGGGTTGCAATTGTTCGGAGAGAAAGTGTATTTTTTTCTATTTAAATTGCAGGTTATTATTTTTTACCTGGACAACTTTGCTCTGCATCATGTCACAGACTGTTCTCTCCATCCTCCCTCTCCCTGCATCTAAAACACTTGTTTTTCCACTTGACCTGAGAGTTTAACCCTGTTTCTCTCCCCACAGAAGCTGCCTGATCTGATTTTGTTTCAGATTTCCAGCAACTGCAGTTTTTTTGTACCAGTAAGGGCTTTGATGGTCGTTCAAGAGCATTATGAGAGGGCACAGAGTGCAGAGCTCCGGGCGGGAGGAGAAGGAGAGGGAGGGGAGGGAGAAACCTTTCTCTTGGAGCCCATAGGCAAGGATTGAAAAGAAACAAAACCTGCAGATGATGGAAATCTGCTATAAAATCAGAAAATGTTGGGAAAACTCAGCAGGGCAGGCAACATCTGTGGAGGGAGAAAAGCAGAGTTTTGGATCAGCAAGCTTTCATCAGAACTGCCCTATCAGCACATTCTGAGATTTTTAGATGGATCATCACTAATTTGCAGGTGTGTTGGTGACTGATTAGAAGATCTGACCTTTGACCTGAAACATTATTTCTCTCTTCACTGATGTTGCCCGACCTGCTGAGTGTTCCTCACATTTTTCTGTTCTTATTGGAGCAGCTCAGAGGTATCTTTAGGGGCTAGTTCCCCTTCTCCTACCTCAGTGAGGATCTACGTTCAAGGGGGACTCCCTTTCTCAAAGGAGGTGCTCATGGGGACCTTCCTCATGCTGCAGTCACACTGCAGGTGTAGGTCAGGGTCAGAACCTGTCACCCACAGCAGTGGCTATGAATTTCTCTGCCTCTGTGCCCATATGGTACTGGGATTATCAGCAATGTATTAGGGTTTACAGCACACAACGGAGCTTAGATGTGGTAAAGACTCTAAGGGCAAGGCTGGCAAATTCATCTCCTTCTTCATGGCTGGAAAGAAGAAGCATGAGGTTCTGCAGGATGACGTAGGATTTGATCTACATGGAACTGGTCTATAATGTGATCGGATATTGGGAATTCAAGTGGGTGCTGGCTTGCCGTTCTATAAGGAAGCTATGTCTCAGTCTGATGCAGTCAGCATCTCACTGTGTTCCTCTGCAGTGGCAAAGCGACAAACACCAGATCAACTGAGCTGTACCGGTTCCGGGAAGGAGCGATCTGCCTATTTCTTCTGGCAGGGTGGCCAGTCAAGCATCAGTGGCAAAGGAGCTTCTGCGCTGATGACTGTGGAGCTGGGAAAGGACAGAGAAGCACAGGTAGGATCTGATCTACCTGGATCTGCTATATCGTGATGTGATCTGATGCTGGGGATTCAAGTAGGTGGAGGCCTGCTGTTCTATAAGTGAACACAGGAAAGCAGGATGAGTGTGTGAGACGGTGCGGGAGGCCTTAGAGGGAAATCACCCTGTCCAATCAGATCATTCCAGTGTCATTTTACCATCAAACTGGGAAATTATAGGATTAGGAACCGCTGTCCATGTCAAACTAGCGTTTTCCTTTCCAAGGGATGTAGATGGTTACCATGTTGTTCTTCACGTGCAAGCCTTGTCGAAGAATATCAACAGACCTTGTGACAAAGGAACACCTGAGTTAGATGTTAGTTCCACCTAGTGTCCTCACACATGTAGATTTTCCAAAAGGATTCACTGGCTATTAGAGAGGACCTATCCATTGGTGATATTCTGATCCCCTCCCATTCATCCCCCCTAGCTACCCTTGTCCTTTCTACATGAAAAGGCAGGAGATACAATACTTGCCGTTTTACCTCCTCTCTTCACAGCATTCAGAACCCCAGGCACTGCTAGGAGAAACAGCAGTTTGTGATTCCTTCAATACGTCGTGTTCCCCACTCATAATGTGGTGTCCTGTACAGTGGAGAGACAGTAACGCAAATTGGACAATGGCCCTGTGGAACCTCTCTGCTCAGACCCAGGACCACAGCCACTTGCCGTGTTAATTCACCTTCCCAATTCCATTCTAACCTCATGAGACTTTGCCTCTTGCATTGTTCTAAAGAAGCCCAGTGTAAGGTTGAGGATCTCGCTTCATTTTCTGGTTTAACATTGTAGACTCAACCACCTTCAACAAGTTCAGATCAGAACCATTGTTCCCATTTATTCGGCGAGCAGGTATGGATAAGGATTGTGTGATTAACACTTGCTCTGGACTCCTCACTTTTTCCTCCACCAATTCCATCACCCACCCTTGTTAACTTGCTCCGACAACTCTTCCTGTCATTTAATCTCTGCTGCTTTCTGCTCAATCACCCTGCCACTTTTCTTTCCACCACCGTCGTCCTTCCCCACCTCCATGTGCGCTGCGAAGGTATAATCACTCCAACGTTTTCCATTCTGATGCAGGGTGGTGAATCCAAAAATCATAGTACAGCAGACGCGGTAAATCTGAAATACAAGCAGAAAATGCTGGAAATGCTCAGCAGGTCAGGCAGAATCTGTGGAAAGAGAAAGAGGTTTCTGGTCACCGCATTACAGGAAGGGTGTGGAGGTTTTGGGGAGGGTGCAGAAGAGGTTCGCCAGGATGTTGCCTGGATTAGAGAGTATTAACTATAAGGGGAGGTTGGACAAACTTGGATTGTTTTCTCTGGAGCGTCAGAGGCTGAGGGGTGACCTGATAGAAGTGCACAATATTACGAGAGGCATAGATAGGTCAGAAGCTTTTCCCCAAGGTGGAAATGTCAAATACTAGAGGGCGTAGCTTTACAGTGAGCGGCAGAAAGTTTAAAAGATATTTCCAAGGTAAGTTCATTACACAGAGAGTGGCAGGTGCCTAGAATATGCTGCCAGGGGAGGTAGTGGGAGCAGATACATAGAAGAGGCCTTTAGACAGGCACATGAACAGGCAGGGAATGGAGGGATATAGACCATGTGCAGGCAGATGGGGTTAGTTTGGATTGACATCATGGTCAGCACAGACATCGTGGGCCAGAGAGCCTGTTCCTATGCTGTACTGTTCTATGTTCTATGTTTCAGGTTCGAGACCCTTTGTCAGAACTGGGAAAGAGAGAAAACAAGTCAGATTATATTCTTAGTGAAAATGAGGGAGGGATTGTTAGAGCAAAGGAAATATCTCTGATAGTGCGAGACCAAATGAGTTAATGTGGCAATTGGAAGCTCATTATGCTTCTTTGCTGTGTTATGTGTTGCTAATCGCAGGACTGTAGTGAACTGTTACAGCTAGGTCCAGTGCATGCTTGAGGAACAACACCTCATTTTCTGCCTGGACATGTTGCTGCCTGCAGGACTCAATAACAAATTCTCCAACATTAGGTAACACCCTCTCTCTGTCTAAGTCATCAGTGGCCATTTGTACCACTCACCCATCTCTGATTTTGGCTCAGATTTTCTCTCTATTAGTATAGACTGGCCTGTTGGGCACATCCCATAGCACGCTTCCTGGTGGGTTAATTGGCTGCTGTAAGTTACCCCAAGAGTAGATGATTGGTAGGAAAATAGGGGGAGTTGGGCATGCAAAAGTGTGGTTCCAGGAAAATAAATGGAGGAATGGCATTGATGGGATTGCTCTGGCTTGATGGGCCAAATGGCCTCCTTCTGTGTCAAAAGGAAACAAGGGAAGTACGGGAGATCAGCAGCCAGAGTTGCCTTCTTGCCTTTGTTCACTTGTTATCATTCTGTTTCATAGACACTACGCAATGAACTGTTCATTAGAAACACAATATGCAACACTACACCATAAAGCATCAATTATTTTCAGTTCTCTGAGTTGATACTTTCTTGAACCAAAATCTCTGAGTTAATACAGGGTTGCCAAGAGGATTCAATGTTGGTGCTGTTTCCTAGGTGCTGGTGTCACAGGGAAAGGAGCCCCCCTGCTTTCTTCAGCTGTTCCAAGGGGGAATGATCGTCCACAGTGGCAGAAGGGATAAAATAAGAATACCTCAAGGTTTGTGTTGCGAACTTTTTATCAGGAGTTGGGGAAGGCAAAGAAAGTGGATTGTATTTAGCAAAAGAAGCATTTTATTAAAAAACTGCAAGGATTTTGACGATGTTATGGCAGATAATTGAGAGAAGGAACCATTTCCATCTGGATACCTGCATGTCTTTGAACATTCGGCTAATGTTGACTTAGTCTGACATTGTAAAATTGCTGACAGTGAAATCAATCCCATTATATATCTCTCACAAGCTTTTTAATCTCTGGTAGTTCCATCAGGCATATATGTTATGCTCCCAACTTTCTGTCAGCCTTTTACTTTATGTTCAATATGACCCAATCCCCCTCTACCACCACCTCCAGACTCTCTCATTTATATCCCCTCTCTTCTCTATATAATCAGTTTTACTGACATGAGATTTCCTGTTGTTTCTTTTGCATTCATACTCTGTAAAGAACATGACCTTGGCAGAAGTAACAAAGGAAACATTAAATAGCATTCATGAGGCAACTGGGCATTATGTCTTAACCTTCTGCCTGAGTCTGAATGTTGTGAGTTCATGGATTCTCAAGAAGCCTTGAGTGTGTAAACCAATCTGGGAGTTGCATGCAGCGATGAGGGAGTAACACGTGGACATTAGTGCAGGCCCAGAGACCTGTTCAGCTGGATGTCAAAAAAATTCAAGGTGCTGTTTTAAGGGAGCGTTGTCATTATCCTGGCCAATTCCCAACCTCAGGCAACACTGGTCATTTATTTGAAACTGTTCTCTGTGCAAATTATCTTTGCCCCTGTGTGTGTATCCCTCCTTCACAGAAGAATCCATCATCTCTAAAGCATTTTGGAACGTTGGGGGCATAATAAAGAGAAATTGTCCTTATTTTGATCCTTCAGCATCCTAAAGCAGTTTGGAACCACGTCTGGTGTGCAGTCTTTATTGTAATGCCCACAAACAGTGAGGAAATAATTGCCATAGCGGCTATTTTACTGATGCTGTTTGAGGCGCATATTATGCCCATGATATCAGGGAAAAGTTCCCTGCTCTTCAGTGTATGTTGTCACGGGGTCCAAGACGTTATAAACATTCACTCTGTGTTTACCTGCCTTCTGTCTTCTGCAGGAATCTGGCGACTGTACATAGTGCAGGGCGAGGTACCGGTGGAGGGGCGCCTCCTGGAGGTGGAGTGTGACTGCAGCAGTCTACGCTCAAGGGGTTCACTTGTCCTGGTGAACACCCAGCAGGCTTTGATATATCTGTGGCACGGCTGCAAAGCTCAGTCCAATGTAAGAGAGGTTGGCAGGAATGCAGCCAATCATATTAAGGACCGGTAAGAAAGACATTACTTACAGAAAATTGTTGGAGAGATTAAAGAAAGTTCCCTTTACATTAAGGAATGTGTTTCATCATCACCTCCCTCCTCCTCCAAGGGTAAATAATTGCAAAAGCATCAACTTTGTGTGCACTCGTTTTTATTTCCACAATCTAAAACGCTGGCTTTGTGGTTCCCCACACCGTGGGTACCCAGGAACAATCTGCGGGCGATGCAGTAATAGGGAGGTTATCACCTTGGTTTTCAATCAGGTTTGATTTTCCAGGCAGCTGGTTCCAAAACAGATGCCTTCCCTGGCTGCTGCCTCTCTCGGTGAGTGGACCAATCCTTCTTCTCATGGAGGCCCTTCGGCCCACCAAACTCCATCTACACTGACCACCAAGCACCAATTTACACTGATCCTATTTTATGCTCCCCACATTCCCATCAGCTCCCCCCAGATTCTACCACTCTTTGTACACACACTAAGGACAATTTACAGTGGCCAATTAACCTACCAACCAGCACGTCTTTGGGATATGGGACTGTTTTGTGCATTTTGGGAAGTCAGATAGGGGGAGGACATATACAGTAAATGGGAGGGCTCTATGGAATGTTGATAAACAGAGGGACCTTGGGGTCCAAGTCCATTGTTCTCTGAAAGTGGCAACACAGATCAATAGGGTAGTGGAGAAGGTATATGCAAATAGAATTAGTGTAGATGGGCAGAAATATCAGGGTACGGATACAGTTGGCTGTAGGGCCTATTTCTATGCTGCACAATTCTATGACTCTATGAAACCAAAGCACCCAGGAGAAACCTGTGTGGTCACAGGGAGAATTCGGGGCATAGAATAGAAGAGTTTGGACACTGGTTAGGATGCACTTGGAATATCGTGGGCAGTTCTGGTCGCCACACTGAGCTGGAGAGAGTGCAGAGGAGATTCACCAGGCAGGGACGTCAAAAACAAGAGGGCATAGGATTAAGCTGAGAGGAAGGAGTTTTAAAGGGGATCTGAGGGGTCAGTTTTTTACACAAGAGTGGTTAATGTTTGGAATGAGCTGCCAGAGGAGGTGGTGGGATCAGATACAATCGCTGCTTTTAAGAGATATTTAGAGAGACCTTTAAATAGGCAAGGTACAGAAGGATATGGGTCTAATATGGGCAAATAGAATTAGTGTAGATGGGCAGAAATATCAGAGTATGGATGCAGCTGGCTGAAGGGCCTATTTCTATGCTGCACGATTCTATGACTGGATGATACCAAAGCACCCAGGGGAAACCTGTGTGGTCACAGGGAGAATGTACACACTCCACACAGATAGCACCAGAGGACAGGATCGAACCCGGGTTGCTGGACCCGGGTGCTCCATTGTGCTGCACTCTGCACCTCACCACAGCTTCGAGTACAAAGATCCCCCCCACCACTAATCCCACCCTCCGCAGCCGTCCCTTCCCCAGGCTCTGTCACAGCACTGGAAGCTACAATACATATACATTTCCATCAGATGAACTGGAGCCAATCCTTGATAATTCCAGGTTTTCTGCCAGACTCTGTGGGTAAACAGGGTTGAAAAAAACATCAGGAAACAGAAACATATCCAGTCCGCTGCAGGTCTGAGCTGCTTCAACTCAAAGAGCAATGATTAAGTTTCTGCTGTTAACCTCAGCATCTTTGTGACTGAGGGAGTAAAACCACCCTACATCCCAGTTACTGTGCACCAGGATCAGTGTAAATAGGTGCTTGATGGTCAGTGTGGCCTCGGTTAGCTGAAGGATCAGTTTCCATGCTGTATCCCTCTGTAATTCCCTGATTCTATGATTGACCTGATCTCCTCGAGGAGAGGGGATCAAAATTCTGGAAGGAAATTGAAAAAATACAAAATAAATCACAATACAGAATTGATTTTGTGACTGAATTGATTTCGGATCCTGTTCCCTTCCATTGCGATTAATCTGAAATTAGCTCGGGTAATGACAGTCACACCTCCAAAGTCCCAAATTGAATTTCCAGCCCTCACTAACTCCTGGAATTAAATGCACAAACCAGGATGACCTTTCAGCAGGCCCTCAAAGGTATTCAACTTGTTTGTCTTTGATCATGTGGAAGTCGTGTGGAGTGCCTAGGGCTGGAAGTTCTCCCAATGCCCTAGTCAACATTTATCCCTTAACCAACCTGACTAATGTAGATTAATCAGCTACTTGCTGTTTGATCAAACTTGCTCTGAACAAGTTTTCTGGATTTGCCTGGCCAGCTAATACAACCAAGTTTCACTGCTGTGCTGAGTTGTGCTAAGGCTTGGTTTTAATGCATGATCCTTTCTTCCTTAGACCACCTCAGGAGCTGGGCCTGTGGAGCAGGATGGAAGTGACAGTGTGTGAGTTGGATGAAGGTTCAGAACTGCCAGAATTCTGGCATGCACTGGGGCAACCAGATCGAAAAGCATATGACTGCATGTTACAAGGTAATGGACAACACACCGAGCTTAGGGGATAGTACATTCACTAGGGCTTTGTGTAGGGGAGTGTCAAGCCTAGAGTCTCTGGATTTTGTGCAGGGGAGTGTCAGGTCAAGGTTCACTAGGCTCTGATTATATTGTCTGTTGGATCCAGATTGTTTGTTCACTGTTGTGATGCCCTGTGATATTAGGTTCTACATTGCCCAGAACTGTGGGTTGATATGCTGACACTCTCGGTGGAACCACATGTGGGTCCAAGTTTCTCACTCTGTTGTGTGACTTTGTTATTTTTACATCTCGCAGATCCAGGGAAGTATAACTTCACTGTACGACTCTTCAGGCTGACTGCTTCCTCAGGGGAGTTTACTGTGACAGAGCAGCTAAGTCCTTCACGCATCCCTAATGGTGTGATGGCCATGCCATTCTTGCAGGAGGACCTCTACTCTATTCCTCAGCCAGGTGTGTACTTGCTGTAAGATTGGTGTATTACCCTGCTGAGTGTCAGGGAAGGATAAGGACTCAAAACATCAAAGAGACTTGCCTTTCACATACTCACCACACCCCAAACCCTTCACAACTTTTTGGAGTGTACTCACTGTTGTGATGTGGCCAATGACTTAAGAGAAGGAACTTCCCCCACCCTGACCTGTTCTGGCCCCTGTATGTGACTCCAGGTACAGAGCAATCTGGCTGACTCTTAACTTTCTTCTGACATCACCCAGTTGTACTTAACACCACTACCTCAGAATAAATCAAGAATGAGATTGGATGGGCCACCCAATACTGCATTCCAGTACCTCAAAGGTCACCCTGTCCCACCCACCATGACTGCCCTCACGACAGACCTGGGCCATCTCCAGCTAAGAACCCCACCCCTCCCAACACCATTACCTTCCTGACCAATCATCCTGACTAACTATACCCACCCCTCACTCCCCCCATGCCATGATTACTACCCCGAACCCCCCCTGGCCCTGGCCTGATTGCCCCTGCCCTACTGCCCCCCCAATTATGGGTGTAATTCTCTCCCCCATCCCCTAATTCACAGTAAGGAGGAGCTTGAGGACAAAAGGCCTGTGAATATTTAAGCATTCCAGGCCAGTTTGATCGTACACCTATGCCTTGTGTGTGATAGAATGTTGTTGCTAAGGTTCTCTCTCAGGCCCACAGCTCACTACCCCTTTAATGCCCTTTGTTAGGCACGGTACAATTTCTAGCCCAAAGTTGGTTTCAAAATTCATGCATACAAATTATACATAAACTTTGTAAAAAAATATATAAATTACCTGCAAAAATGCACTCAGCTTAGTCGCAGGAATCGGCTACTTGGCTATCCAGCGTGCTCTGCTTTGATAAAGTCTTGGCTGATCTCACTGCCGCCTGAACTCCACATTCTTGCCTCGTCAGGGAACCTTTCACCGCTTGCTTATCTTCCTCTCTTACAATTTTTCAAAGACTCTTTTCTTTTCCTATGCCCTATTTCTCTTTTCTTTCCCACCACTTCTCTGGTGGTTCTCTCTTTCTCTCTTTCTCATTTTGCCCGCCACTTTAATTGTTTCTCACTTTTCTCTTGCACTCAGTTAAAACTTCCTCTTCTTGAGATCCTGACTGCGATTTGAAACTGGTAGGGCTCTGTGCCTGTGGTCTTGTGAATCAGTTGTAACCCACCATGGCTGTTGTTACCCTGCCTTTCACCTTAATTCCAAAGTTCCCCCTGAGGTAAGCACAAAACAATCCCTTGTGAGCCCAGAATGAACCAAATGGGCCTACAGGATATTCATGATCTCTCCTGCCACAAGGATCCACCCAGATCCTCTCTGCTCAGTAACGAGTTGTCCTTTGGTGTCAGACTGAAGCCTCCGATTCCCCATATCCTGCTCGGATCTGTGAGTCGGTTTCAGATGGGCAGATGAGGGGAGTACTTGAGGCTTGTATTTAAATGCATCAAACTTAGCTTCCCTCCCTAATACCCGCAGAGTTGCCGGTACATCGATGTCACCTTGTCTCTGCTCTGTTCCTCTAGCTCTGTTCCTCCTGGACAACCGGTTCGAAGTTTACTTGTGGCAGGGTTGGTGGCCACCCGAAAGCAAAAGCACAGGCTCGGCAAAGATTCGATGGGACATGGAGCGAAAGTGCGCCATGGAGACGGCCCTCCACTATTGCACAGGTCAGTCATGCAGTAAACCAGATGAGGCAGAAACCTTGAACTGATGTAGTCAATAATGCCTTGAAACTGGAATCTTTGTTTCGTCCAATCAGAAAAGAACCCAAGACGGCCTCCCAAGGCGTACATGGTTCACGCTGGCGCTGAGCCATTGACCTTCACCAATATCTTCCCCCGGTGGGAATACGACATGGAGAATTTACAACAGGTACCTGCGATTCTCAGCTACAAGGGTCTCTTATTAAATGGCTTTTATTCTGGAGAAGAGAGTGATTATGCCTGACTTCTCCTGCAGTACCTTGGGTTATCTTCCTCTGCTTCTTAGGTAGCCCCTTGGGGTCGAGGATGACTTGCTTCCACGGTTCTGTTGGTTCTGAGGTGTCTGATGAGACTAATGTGGGAAGCACAGACTTTTCCACAAACGGGGCAGTTGATGGCTGAGAATTCCACGGGGCAGGCACATTATTAATGGATAACGCTGGAAAGATGCCAGTCATTTGACAATGGGGACATCATAACTGATCCCAATCCTATTGGTGCCCAGCATTCCCACGTTCCACTGGGAAAGCAGTCAGGAGCAGCAACCCAGGCTCAGACCTGCAGTGAAACTGAATATGTTTCCGTTTCCTGATATTCTTTTCAACAATACTTACCCACTGAGTCTGGCAGAGAACCTGGAATATTACGGATTATCTCCAGTTCAATTAGTGGAAATATATGTTTTGTAGCTGCCGGTGTGGTGACAGAGCATGGGGGGAGGATGGTCATGGAGAGTGGGATTAATGGTGCAAAGAAACTTTGCACTCAGAACTGTGCCCTCCTCTAAGATATTTCCAATCCAATGTTTCCTTTTGAGGCTCAGTGCCACTTTTAGCCTGGTAAAGCTCCTTGAGCTGTGTTAAAAGTAGAACAAAAGTGCAAGACGTTTTTGTACCTGACCCACATCTCTGGCTTGAGATGAACGCAGAGACAACGGTATCATGTCACTCTAGTTAAGTCACGGACCCTACCCGTTGTGTAAATGCTTGATGTGATCTAATTGGATTTTACACTTAATTTATAATTTCAGCTGTTTAAAAGGATGTAAAATTACCTGGAGCAGTGCCTAGGGAGTGCCACACCAGAGAAGGATGTCTTTTGGTTGTGATATTAAACTGAGGCCCATCCATAAGGTGGATATAGTGGTAACATGGTCCTATTTAAAGCAAAAGCCATAATTTACACTTGGCTAACATAACTATAAACAGATTAATGAATATCACCTTATGGGTTGGGGTGTGTGCAAACTGGCTGCCACCTTTCCATGACTGCAACAAGCGATGGACTTCAGGAGCACTTTACAAACTGCCTTGAGACAATCTGAGAAGGAATGCAAAAGATGCTACATAAATGCAAATCTTAATCAGTTATCATCACCGCACTCCAAACAGAGCAGGTTTTGATTTTTTGTGCCAATGTAAAATGGCCACTAGAGAGCAGATGGAAAATGAACCGTCGATTCACTACTGCCATTTCCGAAATGCTCTGAACTATCCAAATATAGTTTATTCATGTTAGTGATAATTCATTTCTTTTGTGATTCAGGTGGGGCAGGACGTCATGAACAAAGTGCTCTTGGTTCAGGATGCTTTATTGAGACTGTGTAAGACACAGTACTCCTTGGAGGAGATTATGTCCAGACCCCTCCCAGAAGGAGTTGACCCTCAGAAACTGGAAACCTACCTATCAAATGAAGATTTTCAGGTAACCATGTGGTGAATGACTCCTGTACATTGTGTGGGCCACTGAATGTAGCTGGGCAGCTCTTCTACCTCAGAGCAAGGAGGCGCAAGAAACTGTAGCTGCAGAGTCTCGACCTGAAACTTCGACTATCCCGCTGCCTCCACAGATGCTGCTTGACCTGTGGAGTTCCTCCAGCAGTTTTTTGCACCTCAGAGCAAGCCATATTTGAGGAGCTTGCTTGGAGGCATCAAATGTTGGCATTCAAACCCAATATTTCTCCAATTCACAGTTTTTACATGTCCCTATATGTTTTTTTTTCTCTCTCTAACTGCCCTCATTATTAGTCTATCAAGCAGATGGTTCAGTAACAGCCAGTCACCTCAGTATCCCTGTGTCTCCAGCATTTCCTATCTTTATTCCTCAACAGGAATGAAGGACCAGGTATGGCTAGACAGCTCCAATCTTAGCTGGCCTTACTTGCTGAGAAATTCCATTGCACCCATTAGGGTACTTTGGACTGATGGAGAATTAGTGTGATAATGCAAAAGGCTTAGAGTTGCAGAGTTTGGCAGCTGCAAGTGTGTCGCCCAGTCCTTCTTTCATGAGAGGGGCTTAGGAGCAGGTGGCCAAGTTTGTAGGGCATTGGAATCCAACGTTTGAGGGCTGGCTGGATTGGGAGCAAAGAGGATTGGAATTCCAAGTGAGGGAGGACTGGTAAATGTTTTTGGTTCAGTGAGCATCGGGGAGGATGGAGAAGGGATCAGGAGCAGCAGGAAGTTCAGGACTGTAGGAGCCAGGGGCTGGTCTCAGTTCATTGGGCCAGGAGATGTGCTGAAGTTCAGGGGCGCTTTGAGGTGTCATTTTACTGTGAGCAGGAGGGCACCAAGGAGGTAGGGAAGAACTTTAACCCAATAAAGACAAACAGGTGCATCTCTGGCAATTGTCTAGGTTCACCGGCTCAGTGGCAAATTTGATCAGCCAATCAACCACAATACAGTAAGAGGATAATATAAGACAAGATATCTTTATCAGTCACATGTACATCGAAACACACAGTGAAATGCATCTTTTTGTATTGAGTGTTCTGAGGGCAGCCCGCAAGTGTCACCACGCTCCCTGGCGCCAACATAGCATGCCCACAACTTCCTAACCTGTATGTCTTTGGAACGTGGGAGGAAACCGAAGCACCCGGAGGAAACCCACGCAGACACGGGGAGAACGTACAAACTCCTTACAGACAGTGGCCGGAGTTGAAACCAGGTTGCTGGCGCTATAAAGCGTTATGCTAACCGCTACACTACCGTGCCTGATCCGTGGACCAAAACTATAGCTGGGTGCCAAAGCTGTCAGAAGAATACGGGAGGAAATTCAAACCTCCTCTGATTTGGTACTCTGCTGTTTGCCACATCAGTATCACTTGTTTGACTCTTTCTTAAGCAACTGAGAGAGTTCCTTTCTCATGACAGGCATTCTTGTTTGCTCAATGCTTTAATTCCAGGAACAAAATAATGTCTGCTGCCCAATCTGTATTTTGTTGGGCAGGGCATTATAGATTTAGCAATACTCTAACTATTATTGGCATAATCACACTCCTAGGCTCCATTTCACTGCTGTAGTAATGAGTGCATATCTATCCATCAAATGAGTTAAGATTGTATTGCCATGCAGTACTGAAGGGGGCCATTTAGCCCCCTGAACTTGTGCAGGCTCTTTCCATGGGCCATCCATGAATCTCACTCCTTTTCTTTCCCCACAAACTTCGATATTTGTCCTTTCAATTTATCTCTAGGTAGCTTCCAAAACTTACTGTTGAATCTTCTACAACCACTCATCAGGCATTTCTAGTGATTCAAATCACAAAAGCTTGCTGTCTAATGGAAATTCCCCTCTCTTTTGCTGATTAAATGTTAAAGCAAAGTTGGACATTGACTATCTCAGGCCATTGTTTGAAGAAGAGCTGCTACATCTTCTGATGTCCTGACTGAATTTTTATCCTCAAACAAGTCAGGAGACGCATTAACTGGTCATGAATTTCATTACTCTTTATGAGACTGTGTGATGTACTTTAGGAAGATACAAGATGTGATGTTGTTGGATAAATGGATGATATTTTCCATAAAACATTGGACTTGGTTCAGTGACGGCACAAGTTAATAGTTCTTCATTGAATCAAGAATGGAATCAAGACAGTTTTGGGATATAACATTATTCTTTATTGTTTCTAGGATCTTGCTGTTCTCACTATTTTCCGCTAAATGCTGCACTTAAAATCAATCCTTTTTAAGTGAAGCACTTGGAGATGTGCCTGAGAGGACTGAAATCTATGCTGATCATTTGTCCCTTCTTGTTCTTTTCTCTCAGGCCACAGTTCATGTTTCCACCATGTGTTTCTTCACTGAAATCCCTTTTTTTTTATTTCCTTTGCAGAAACTCTTGCAAATGTCGAGGGAGGAATTTTACAAGCTTCCCAGTTGGAAGCAAGTGAATTGGAAAAAAGCCAAAGGCCTTTTCTAACCAGACGGCAGTACCCTTGACTTGGCTTGTCCAGGAATGCCAACAGTTCCACCCCGGCTCACCACATCACACCTTCACTTCCTGGCTGGGGATGTAGTACAAGCAGATATGAGGCTCATGCATAAATTGTTTCATGTCCGTCTTCCACGCACTTAAACTCTGTATGAGTGCACAAGGCAAGATCCTTGTGGATTAGTTGTGACTGTTGGTTTTGTCGACTCTTTTAAAGCACCTCCTTTCGCAACCAATGTCAGCACGTGGATCCTGTGCCGGGACTGGGGTGTCAGTTCCCCTGGATGCCAAGGAGTTAAAATTAATTTCCAGGATATGGTGATAACCCGAGAGACAGAACTACAGGGACTTTATAAGCAATTACATGGGATTTTTCCTATTTGATTTGAGGACGCTTATGAAGTAGTGTTTGGGGGAACGGAGGGACGGGGTGGGTGAATGGGCAGGGAATACTGTGAAGCATCCAGAAATACATCCAACCCATGTTAGCCCCTCTTTGGGGTCCATGGGCTTTAATGCTTTTTGATTTTTTTTGCCACTAAGATTTAATTCTTGCAGGACCCAATTCATTGCCAAATGTGTCGCCCACAGCCCCTGTCGCCTCACCCCCCACCACCATCCACTTCCTCCTGCCGGGCTCAGCACACTTCCCTCAGCTCCGTTGTTTCGCATCTGGTTTGGTTTATAACTTTCACATCATGGGTGAATGACGTGCTGAAATCCAAGCCGATGAATGCTATTTCTGTCAAGAGGAAGGACAGTGGTGATTTCCAGACTACTGAAAAGCATTGAAAGATCAGAGGTAGGCAGGTGAATTACTGTGAGCAATGAATGCGGTGTTGGAGGATGCAACTACAAAATACAAGAACTAAGAATGAGAAAACTGCTTGGGAAACAGACCTGCAAAACCATATTGGCCCAGGCCAATATGAACATGCCTACTTCATTCATAGGGAGATTGAGAAAGGATTGTGGAAATTAAGGGGACTTCACAGTTGAGGCGATGGTGCATGTATTGCCTAGGGATGGTTGCACAGTTTTAATAATTTACATGTATTCTTTACTATATGTTTTACCATACCCACTTGAATCTCTTCTGCAGCTAATGCACTTGTACAGAGATTTCATATAGAACTGAGATTCTCTGCTTCATATCTGCAATGCATTGTGATGTAAAGTTAATGCCAGTGTTTTAAACTTCATTTTTTTTAAGTGTTAGTAATCTGTATCGCAAATGCAGTAGTTTGAAAGGAATCTGTCCAGCCTACTGTTTTTGTTTGAAATGTCGACTGGTTGTGATGGCTCAGAGCAGTGCCTGATTGTGACCTCCACTCATCTGGTGCGCTAATGAACCCTTCGAGGACTGATCACCCCTTACAGTGGGGCCAACCTGCAAGGGTATTCAGTGATACCATTCTGTTTACCACTTGGGACTAGAGCCTTGTTATTGTTCCCCTCTGCCATTTTAAAAGAGGTGATAATCTATTTCAATAACTAGGCTAACATCACCATGAGTATAGTGTAAACAGGAATTGGCTATACCACGTGTTATTTGCTCACTGTTGGTTCCAGGTTTCATCTTCTAATCTTCACTGATGGCAAAACATTATCAGATATTTTGTGATTTGTTATTCTGGTCCTCAAGAGGTTTCCAGTAATAGGACGTAATATTTAATGAAAAGGATCTTCCTGGTCCCCACACAAGCCATACATATTGTAAAGTACACCAGATCACACTGTATAATTAATGTAACTGCACCTTGCAATGACTCACTCTTACACTTGCTTCCAATGGACTTATTTTGATTTCAGAGGAAGCTCCATTTTGAACATGATTTTTCCTGCGTTCTCCTTCCTGCTCTCTGTTACCACAGGTTATTCCTAGAATTCTCTACCCTCCCTCTATCCTTCTTCCTCCCCTCCTTTACCCAGGGCTATCACTGGAGTGGAGAACTCCTTCTGTTACCACAAACTATTATGGAGTTCCTCACTTCCTCTTTTCAGCCCTTTCTCCACAGTCTCTTGCTGAAGCTCATTCCCATGGCATTAACTGTTGTCTCAGTTACTCATATCTGGAAGTCTTCATCATGACTTCTGACAAAATTATTGACCTTAAATTGACTACTTTCCTGATGTAAGACAAATCTGTCCATCTTTTCTATGCAGCAGAGCAAGCACTGCCTCAATTCATGAGTCATCTCAGAGTATCATAAGTTGGTGGCATTAACTTGCCTTGAAACAGTTCTAAAAGCAACATCTAATGTATATTATACTTATGCAGCTTTTAAAATTTAGACTTTTTATAAAGTTTGTATACTTCCAGAGATTTCTAAAAGTATTTTAATTCTCTAAGTCTAGGAGCATTCAGTTTTCCTGACTCCGTGCACGTTTGATGCACAGAGAACGAGGTAAAAGGAGCTAAACCTGAGACTCTGGGATTCCTTCATTGTATCCTTGTTTATCACAAAGTAATATTTTGAAAATGCTTCTTTTTTTTGGAAATGTTGGACTTTGCAATTGTCATATTTAGTATATTGCATCTTTTGTATGTACAGTTTTAAATCTGCTTTTCAGAGTCTCTGGAGAGCTTTACTGTTGAGGCTGTGTCAAACAGTGCAATGAGAATTTGCAATGGATTAAAGATGAATGGACGTTCTTTGAAGGATGTCAATGTGAGTGAATGTCATTTCTGTGACCAGAATTACCATTAGGTTTGTTTGCTCTTGCAGATTACAGTGTTGGATAGGTATTGTAGAGGCTGGTGTGTCACCTGGAGCCCCAACATCCCTAAAATCAGCCTGGGTTCACCATCAATGCTGTCTCCGTGGGTAGTTCTCTAGCCTGAGTCAGAAGATCATGACTCCAAATTCATCTGACAGAGCAAAGTTTTAATCTAACCAAATAATTCAGTGCAGCATTCAAAAGGTGCCATCTTGAAATTGTGGCATTAAACCAAAGCTTTAACTGCTCATTGATTGATGCCATGGGACCTTTCAACAAACAGAAGTATGAGGTAAGTGGTTTGAATGTCCTGGAAAATGTTTGTCCCTCAAGCAACTTTGTCGAAATAACTTACCATTTCTTTGCACTTTGTGAGACCTGGTGGTGCCAAGAATGAAATGTGGGGCACACTTCCACGAGAATAGGGTGTCACCCAGGTAGAAAACAACATAATGGGCTTCATCTATTGCAAGGTGGTAAAAATGATCCATGGGTTAAGGTAAGATCAGCCAGTGACCCTATGCTAGAAAGATCAGACAAAGATGCATTGGCCTTTGCAGCCTAAATTGAACAACTGTTGACGTGCACCGTTTGTGCTCATACACAAAGGGAATGGTATCATAAAACTGGGGGTAAGTGGAAGAGATGGTCTCTGTAATCTGTCCTGTAAAACAATCAGAAGAAATGGGTGCCAAGTCTGGAGCGGGAATAATTTTTGTCTGTGTCAGCATTACTCATTTTTTGAGCAAGGTGTATTTGATTTGTTTAACCAGTCAGGTTTGGGTTAAGATAAAACCTATTCCACAGGCGGACGATCTCACACAGTATCTGACTGCACAAACTTATTTTATTAACTGATTTAAAATGAGTTTGTTATAAGGCACAAATCAGTGATACAAAGCAACTTTGAATGATAAAGGCAACATATTTGATATATTGAAGTTCAAAGTAAATGGGATTTGACTCTACAACTTATTAACTGCTTTAAAATAAGTTATAAGGCACAAATCTATGATACAAAGCAACCATGAACAATAAAAGCAACACCTTTAACATTTTAAAGTATAATGCAAGATATTCCATGTTGTATATAGCATGGACAGAAGTGAAAAGTTACACTAACCTCAGACACATGAACATCCATTAAGAGTAGTTAAGTTCAAAAGTTTGGAGTTTTGTTTCCTCTCTGCTTTGTCCATATGAACTTCAACAGCCTCAGTGTGGAGTTCGATGAAATGGTGCAGATTTGAACTCTGCAGTTTTGTTATTGGTCATCCTAGAAACCAAGAACTCCCAGTCCATCCACTTCCCGAAACCTTGGTGACA